>NC_053492.1:357851459-358195209 GCF_905171775.1 Rana temporaria
TTGTATAAGATATCGTGCAACACCACGTGAATTAATGGTATATTAAAGTCCATATATTATTGACTGAATCGGTGAATCCTTCTCAATTGAATGAAAAACATACACATAATCCAATGCTTAAAGAATGTGAAGAGTCCACCACCGCTTATGACAAGGGGCTTACCGGATCGATTGGACCCAGACAGGCATATACCTACTAGGCCAATCAAACTTTGTTAAAGATGATACGCTGAAGAGGGTACACCATACACGTCATGCGATTCGGTATCAATGAAGAAAACCTCAGGCAAATAGTATGAAAATGGTTTCCAGCAAGCAGCGATGTTCACACAGAGGGTATATCAGTAATCCAACCGATAAGTATGAAAAAGAGAAAGCAGGGCGCACATAGCATAATTCCATAAAAAAAACAATATTTATTTAAAAGAGAGTAACTCACATTTTGCAATGATCAATCGAGCTCATAAAAAAGGGTAGCAGGAACAACAGCAGTTCATCCCGACATAGGGGGTGACACTAAGCATACTGTACCAAAGCATTATAGATCTTGTCATAGTCGGGATCCTAAGGGGTCACAGTTCTTGATCATTGACAGGTATATCCCACCTTGGAGAGGAGGAGCCAAGACCAGGGGAGTATCCAGACTCGAAACTTACTGGATATATGAATTGCAAACTCACTCCCCACAGGGTATGAATGTAGAGTGGGACATCAATGTTTTTATCAACCAGTCTTAGTTTATCGGTTGATCCCACTCAATTTCCAACAATTTATTAGTGGTTAAACAATTCCTTTTTTCTGATTATTATTATGATATATAGCATCTCCGCTGGTTATTTGGTGTTCATGTAAACTTATGTTCATTCTTGGCTCCAATGGCAATACATGTCCATCCCTTTCTTTTTTTGATGCTCATTGCTGGAAACCATTTTCATACTATTTGCCTGAGGTTTTCTTCATTGATACCGAATCGCATGACGTGTATGGTGTACCCTCTTCAGCGTATCATCTTTAACAAAGTTTGATTGGCCTAGTAGGTATATGCCTGTCTGGGTCCAATCGATCCGGTAAGCCCCTTGTCATAAGCGGTGGTGGACTCTTCACATTCTTTAAGCATTGGATTATGTGTGTGTTTTTCATTCAATTGAGAAGGATTCACCAATTCAGTCAATAATATATGGACTTTAATATACCATTAATTCACGTGGTGTTGCACGATATCTTATACAATTGTTTATCACTAATTGTTTCATTGTTAGCGCTAAACACTTTTCCACATATGTTTTATTAGCAACTTTTTGATCTCATTTGCTGTGTTAGCGGCTTTTCAGTTTATTAGATAGCGCAGTATTTTTTCTTTTTTCTATTTTAGGCCGATACGTATTCTACATATTTTTAGTAAAAAAAAATCGCAATAAGCCACTGGTTTGCGCACAAGTTATAGCGCCTACAAAATAAGGGACATAATTATTATTTTTTATTATTTTTTTTTTTACTAGTAATGGCAGCGATCTGCGATTTTTATTGCGACTGCGACATTATGGCGGACACATCGGACACTTTTGACACATTTTTGGCACCATTCACATTTATACTGCAATCAGTGCTATAAATATGCACTAATTACTGTATAAATGTGACTGGCAAGGAAGGGGTTAACACTAGGGGATGAGGAAGGGGTTAAATGTATTCCCTATATAGTGTTCTAACTGTGGGGGAAGGGGGGTGACTGGGGGAGGTGACCGATCTGTGTCTCTATGTACAAGAGACACAGATCGGTCTCCTCTCTCCCTGACAGCACCGCTGTCTGTGAGAGCCGGCAATGAGAAATGATCTCATATGTAAACATATGAGATCATCTCTCATTGGCCACACAGATCGCCTAGCAAACGGCCACTCCGATTGGCCGTTTACGACGATCTGTGATTGGCTGTGTCCAAGGGACACGGCCAGCACAGAAGTTCCCCGCTGCATGCTCGGGAGCACGCGCGGGGAACGCGGAAAGGGGCGGACGTCAAATGACGGCGCCCCAGAGAACTAGAACCACCCTGCGGCCGTATATAGTCGTACGGCCGTCGGGAAGTGGTTAAAGCAGAGACACTCTGCTCAATCCAGAGACTGAAGCCTCGTATACACGACCGAGAAACTCGATGTGCGAAACACATCGTTTTGCTCGTCGAGTTCCTTGTTAGGCCGTCGAGGAACTCGACGAGTCAATTTTCTCCATTCCCGTCAAGGAAATAGAGAACTTGCTCTCTTTTTGGCTCGTCGAGTTTCTCGACAGTTTCCTCGATGGAAATGTACACACGACCGGTTTCCTCAGCAAAAAAATTTCTTGCTGGTTTTTGCCAAGAAACTCGGTCGTGTGTACGAGGCCTAAGGGAAAATTAGTCAGGCCGCCTTTGGTTGCTGGTCACTCAGTGGGTGTCAAAAATCTGTCCCATTGTTGGTGTCAATGGGTGTAAAAAATCCTGTTGTTAACATAAATTGGTGTAGAAATAAACCCTGTCATTGTGCATCCTTAATTTCAGTTGGCATAAAAATCAAACCCTGTCAGTGGGAACAAAAAGTAACCTCATCACTGGTGTTAGTGGTCATAAACATTAACCACTTTGTTGGTGTAAATGGGAGCAAAAATAAAGCCCATTGTTGGTTTCAGTGGGAGAAAAAATAAAGCTTTGTTATTGGAGTCAGCAGGCATAAATATACAACCTTTTTTTTTATGTCAGTGGACCTAAAAAAACACAAAAAACAACAACATAATTTTGTGTTAGTGAGCATAAAAAAAAAATATGTCTTTGTTATCAGTGGATACAAAATTGCACCCCACCATTGGATTCCTCAGTGGTGTCAGTGGGTGCACAGTTATAAATTTGGGGATTCTATATAGGCGGTACACTGCTGATTTCAACCTACCTTAGATTCCAGGCCAGTGGGCAAAAATCAATCTCTTGTTGGTAAAAATGGGTGTTAAAAAAAAACCCTGTTGTTAGCTTAAGTGGGTTTAAAAGTAAACTCTCTTTTTGGTGCAAATGGGAGCACCATCGATGGTGTCAGTGGGTGGAAAAATAGAATCTGGTATTAAGATAAGTGGGTGTGAAAATAAAACCTTTCTGTATTAGTGGATATAAAACTAAAAAATAAACCATGTCAGCGGACAAAAAATATACCTCATCATCAGTTTTTAGTTGTCATAAATGAGATAAAGTTTCACTCTGCAAAGAATACCCAACCACATGCAAGGAAATAAAAACGAAAAACTGTGTTTTGGCTTGCACATTATTGGATGATAGAAATCAGCAGATTCCCCTCATTTACTAATCTCTGGAGTAACTGCACTTGCACAGCGCAGCTGCAAAGTACTCAGTTTATTTGCTTTGGGAAATCTACCCCATTGTCGGCAGGCATAAATATAAACCTTGTCATTGATATTAGTGGGCATAAAAGTAAACCCTGGCATTTGTGTCAGCTAGCATTAAAAAAAATTCATTGGTGTCAGTGGAGACAAAAATACACCCCACCATTGGGCATATTTATGAGAGCAACAATAAAGCCCTGTTGTTTGTATGTTAGTGGACACAAAGTCTGGCATTGGTGTTCCATGGCACCGCTGGCACTTTCCACTGCTAAAGCTTGTTACTGTCTTAGATATTTAAACATGTGAGCAAGAAGGGTGTTTTTGTTTTTCAAAACAATATCATCAAGTAGGGTTGCCACCTCATCCCTTTAACCTCCCTGGCGGTATGATTATTTCAGGAAAAAGGTGCTGAAAGCGGTACCATTATTTGAAAGTAAATTTGGCGTTTTATACTGTAGGCCTGTAATTCTTAGGAATAACTCACTTAAATCTGTCCAAACAAGAGTCTAGTAGGCATCCCGGGTATGATTTTTTTTTTAAAAACTAAATTATAAATTATAATACACTAAATAATTATAAATAATTATAACAAATAATAATATAATTATAATAAAAATTATTCAATAATGTAATCAACTCAAAATCACTGAAATTTGCTCAGTTGCAGAATTGTCGCTGTCATTACTTTTATTTTGTTATGACGAATTTCCCCACAAATCGCTATCGCACAATTCTGCAAGTGATTATAAATTATTATCGCTGTTTTCTAGCTGCTCTAAAACCATTTTTGACATAAAGGGACACTTTTGGTTGCTATTGACAATCTACAGTTTGCAGGCAGAAAGAACAGTTTTTATTATATAAAAGTACATGTAGGGCACTGAGCAGACCACTAGGGACAAGGGGGGGGGGTGTATTTTTTACATACAGTACTGTAATCTATAAGATTACAGTATACTGTATGTAAGGTGTTTGTTTACCTTTTTGAATTTGGCGCCGTTCTCCGCTCCCGTGCGTCGTAACGTCGCAGGGAACGGAGATCGGCTGCACACAGAGGCACTGTGTGAATCGAGCGGGGACCCGCTCGCTCACACAGCGCAGTGGCATCGCTGGGACAAGGTATGTAAACACTGCCTGTGGATCCAGCGAGCCGGGTTACCGATCGTAGCTGAAAAATTTAACCCCGAGTCAGACTCGGGAATACCGCCAGGGGGGTTAAACCTGAACACATATTAAACTCACTTGGTGTCTTATATGCATTAAATTAGCCTCTGAACCTGTGTAATTACCGTATTTATCGGCGTATAACACGCACCCTAACTTTAAGAGGGAAGTTTCAGGAAAAAAACTTTCCACAGCCCCCTGCGAATAACACGCAGGCACAGTTTATCCTCCATTTTCAGGGTAAAAAAGTGAGTGTTATACACCAATAAATACAGTAATATGTGTTTGGATTTAAAGGGATGAGGCGGCAACCCTAATCAGGACAGAACAGCGGAACTTACTCCAAATTCTTGGTTGCAGGTAGCTCACTTTTTACTAGTTTGCAAGCTAGTGGATGCGGTGAAATTTCACTTTGCAAAGAATACCCAATCACATGCAAGGAAACTGAAAAACAACAGTTTTGCTGGCACATTATTGGATGGTGAAAGTCAACAGAGCTTCACTTCATTCACTAAGCTCTGGGGAAAATTATTTTGCAAAGTGAACAGTCTAATTGCCTTTAGTAAATTAACTCTTAGACAGAAAAAAGGGCTTGTCAATTATGTTAGTTGACAACTGGTCCTAAAATAAGAACTTCCCCTATTCAGGGTTACTTAAACTAATACATGTATTCTGCAAGAAGCACAAAGAATATATGACGAGTGACAAGAGGAAATTTAACCTGGTTAACAATAGGCAACAACCATTGATCTAGAAGTTGTTCTAGAAGGTCCCTAAAAATCAGTGAGTTGCTTGCGGAATACTTTCCAACTACATTGTGTATACAGTATTGCTTGGGTTTCCTACAAACTCTAAGAACTGCCCCCCTTAGAACTAGGTTTGTTGGATAGTGACACTGGGGAAGATAAAGTTTCATCAACTATATCTAGTCCTTAATCTAGGTGACTTGCTGCTGATTATCATTTTGCTTTTGCGGGCATCTGACCCAAGCAAGCATGCATCTATTAAAGAACAAGCCCTCCTGCAAAATCTATCAGTTACAGAGATAAGACAAACTTTTTAACACTAGCAGAAGATCTTACAATAATTTGTATTTATGTGTTTGTGTAAAACCTTTTTTCCAAAAGAAAAAAAAAAATAGTTTGCTATAATTGCTTATATAGTGTGAGCTGGAGTTTGTCTTCAATATGTTATATTAATATGTGGTGAATTTAATCCTGCTGGTACATCTAAGGCCCCGTACACACGGTCGGTTTGGTCCGATGAGAATGAACCGAAGTTCACTTTCATTGGAACAAACCGACCATGTGTATAGGCTATTGGTCTGGTTTCCTTCGGTCCAAAATTTCTAAACATGCTTCAAAACCGAACCGATGGACCGCTGCCCCATTGGACCAAACCGATGGTTAGTACAGAAAAGCATCGGTTCAAAACCCGCGCATGCTCAGAATCAAGTCGACGCATGCTTGGAAGCATTGAACTTCGTTTTTTTCAGCACCTCGTGTGTTTTATGTCGCCGCGTTGTGACACGATCGGATTTTGAACTGATGGTGTGTACACACATCAGACCATCAGGCCACTTCAGCGGTGAACCGATGAAAACGGTCCGTCGGACCATTGTCATCGGTTTTGTCCGACCGTGTGTACGGGGCCTAACACTCCCATCTCATCAGATTGACAATGTTGCTGTCCATAGTGTGCCCCCTGTGTCCCGATTCTTCCAGAGTGGAGGCACTCTAATACAGGAGGTATGTTTTGGGCCAGATCACCAATTGAAAACAGAGGTGAAAAAGCCTAATGCCGCGTACACACGACCGTTTTTCATGACAAGAAAAATGCAATTTTTTTTAATTGGTCATTAAAAACGATCGTGTGTAGGCTCCAGAGCATTTTTCCTCTACGTGAAAAATGGGTATTAAAAATTTAGAACATGCTCAAATTTTTCTTGTCATTTTTCACGTTGTTGTTTTTTACGTGTGTAGGCTTTAACGACGGAAAAAAACGCTCATGCTCAGAAGCAAGTTATGAGACGGGAGCACTCGTTCTGGTAAAACGAGCGTTTGTAATGGAGATAGCACATTCATCACGCTGTAACAGACTGAAAAGCACGAAGACTGAAAAGCGCAAACCGTCCCTCATCAAACTTTTACTTACACAAAATCAGCCAAAGCAGCCCAAAGGGTGGCACCATTCGAATGGAACTTCCCCTTTATAGTGCAGTCGTACGTGTTGGACGTCACTGCGCTTTGTGCAAGCATTTTTTTTCATGATCGTGTGTATGCAAGGCAGGCTTGACAAGAATCACGTCGAGAAAAACATTGTTTTTTCCATGACATTAAAAACGGTAAATTGATGCAGTCACAACATCTCATTATTGGTAAGCTGCAAAATAATATCTTTTTGGTTTTGGGTTTAATCCCACTTTAACCACTTGTGAACCACTACTGTACATATACTGTGGCAGGGCGGCCACTCTGTGCCAGATCACGTGCCCAGTATGTGATCTGACACTTCTAGGTCTGGGGCCACCAGCGACCCGCTCCTGCTGTGATCACACTTAGCAGGAGCCCAGCGGCAGGTACCGCAAGCTCGATGTCCGTTGGCACCCGCTGATTGTACAGTACACAGGCAGAACAGCAATCTGCCCTTGTAAATAAGATAGATCGCCATTCTGTCAGTAGGGAAGGCATTGATCATGTGTTCCTGCAAAGCAGGAACATGGATCAATGCCTTCCCTAAGTATAAGCACTTCCTCCACAGTGCTCAAGCACTGGCTAGGAACACATTAAACCCTTTGATTTCCACTGATGTTATCCCTTCCCAGCCAGTGTTATTAGTATAGTGACCATGCATATTTTTTAGCACTGGTCACTGTATTTGTTTAATTGGTCCCCAAAAGTGTCAAAAGTGTCAGTTAAGCCGCGTACACACGATCGGTTTGTCCGATGAAAACAGACCAATGGACTGTTTTCATTGGACAAACCGATCGTATGTGGGCCCTATATTTTTTTTAAATATTAATTATCAAAATATTCATTCGATTTTCTAATGGTTAATGGGAACAAATTCATGATCTTTTCATGATCTTTTTTCTAAAGACAAAAATCTAAGGCCAGAGATGAAGTATTATTCTTGGTTCTTATCTGAACAAATTAAAATCTAACTGTTCACAAGGTCTTCAGTTGTGAAAAATATCACTTGTAAAATATACGTCACAACGTTTTGGCACGATCAGATTTTTGACTGATGGTGTGTAGGCAAGACTGATGAAAGTCAGCTTCATCGGATATCTGACAAAAAAATCCATCGGATTAGATTCCATCAGATATACGATCGTGTGTACAGGGCTTTAGTGCCTTAATTTGTCCGCCTAAATATTGTAGTCCTGCTATAAGTCGCTGATCGCCGCCATTGCTAGTAAAAAATAAATAAATAAAAATATCCCATAGTTTGTAGATGCTGTAAATTTTGCACAAACCAATCAATATACGTTTATTGGGATTTTACCTATATCATAAATATGTAGCAGAATACATATTGGCCTAAATTGATGAAGAAATTTGATTACATTTTTTTTTTTCTATTGGGTGTGTTTTATAGCATAATTATATATATATATTATAGATTAGGCTGTATGTTTCCATTTTGAAGAAGATCATCAAAGATTATCAAATGCAAGAAACTCAGTCTTCCATGAGAAATATCATCTGGCAGAACAGAGGTTAAGTCATCTAAAAAGGTGATGTGAAGGAGGTTTAGCATACCTCAAACAAAGCAGTTTGGCATTTGAAACGTTCCCTCCCACTCATATCCTATGCGAGCACAAATTATCAGCTAATGCATTTTATAAGCAATGCTTTCCAGCTAACTTTCCTTCTGTTTTCTTCAAAACATTGACTGCTCTCTACAGAGAAATATCTATAAAAGGGAGGAATAAAACCACCGTACATTTTTCATTTTAAAGTAAATGTAATCTCAATTTTTTTTTTTAAATAGAAAACATGTCACACTTAATGGCTTTGGACATAGCAGCCCCGATCCATTTCCTATTTGGTTCCCCACCAAGGTTACAATGTGTGCCAGGCATATGGACTTCAAGGGCATGGAGCCCACTGTGCTCTCGCGGCATGATGGGGATTAAGTAAAACTAAGCAGCAGTTGCACCTGCCACTTAGCTAAAAGAAGATCCATTCTGTCTGTCAAGCCTCGTACACACGACCGATTTTCTCGGCAAAAACCAGCAAGAAACTTGCTGGGAGATATTTTTTTGCCGAGGAAACCAGTCGTGTGTACATTTTCATCGAGGAAACTCGACGAGCCAAAAAGAGAGAAACTGTCGAGAAACTCGACGAGCCAAAAAGAGAGCAAGTTCTCTATTTCCTCGAAGGGAATGGAGAAACTTGCCTTGTCGAGTTCCTCGACAGCCTGACAAGGAACTCGACGAGGAAAACTATGTGTTTCACCCGTTGAGTTCCTCGGTCGTGTGTACGAGGCTTCACTGTGTATGCAGCATTTAGCAGGGCCGCTGTTAGAAATCATGGGGTCCAGTACAGCCTACTTGACAGGGGTCTACCAACCCTCCCACCCACCTCGAAAAAAAATGCAACTTTGTCTTTCTTTGGCTACTGATGGCTTAAAAGAGAAGATGGTGGCGCAAAACCTGACACGTGGCAGTGGATTAGCCAGTCAGAATAACGTATGTATGTTAATTCTGGATAAGACAGCAAAATAAAGCCTCATACACACGATCGGACTTCAAACAAACTTTTCCGTGGATTTTCGTTTGAAGGGTGTTGGCCAGGCACACCCATAGCATACACACGGCAGGACTTTTCTGCAAACTTTCCCAAAAACGTTCCCAACATCACGTGTTTTTTCTGCTCTTTTCTGCTCTTTACCGCCACCCTTTGGTCAACTTCTGCTATTGTTGGTTGATTTTAGAATTGGATCTGGGCATGCGTGTTTGGATTTTTGTACACACAATAGGACTTTGCACCGTAGGACTTTTGTTGCCGAAAAGTCTGTTTGCAGAGCTAACTTTTGTCCGATGAAAACCGAAAAAGTTTGTCTGATGGAGCGTACACACGGTAGGATTTTTTTGAAAACTTGCTCATTTTGAAGTTTGTTGTCAAAAAGTCCTACCGTGTGTATGGGCATTTAGAGGGGGTTATGGAAAACACATCATTTTGAGGAACATATACACTTCAACCACTTTAGCCCCGGTAGGATTTGTCACTGGACAAAGAGGGGGCTCTGGTAAATATTAGGGGGCTGCTGCACACCGAATGCTTTTTAGAATGCATTAAGATAAAAACAACTTCTGGTTTTACAACCATTTTAATTGTGGGATCTGGCACTAAAAACTACTTAAGGACCGCCTCCTGCACACTTACGTCCGCAGAATGGCACGGCTGGGCACATGCACGTACAGGTACGTCCTGTACTAGTGCCCAGCCATGGGCCCGCGACCCGGTCCAAAGTTCCGTGACCGGAGCCGTGGGACCCACGGACCCGATCGCCGCTGGAGTCCCGCAATCGGTCCCCGGAGCTGAAGAAATGGGAGAGCTGTGTGCAAACACAGCTTCCCCGTTCTTCACTGTGGCGGCGTCATCGATCGTGTGATCCCCTTTATAGGGATACACAATCGATGACGTCACACCTACAGCCACACCCCCTTACAGTTAGAAACACATATTAGGTCATACATAACCCCTTCAGCGCCCCCTTGTGGTTAACTCCCAAACTGCATTTTTCATTTTCACAGTAAACAATGCATTTTAAATGCATTTTAAATGTGGGGAAAAAAGGACACCAATTTTTTTTGGGAGCCACGTCGCACGACCGCGCAATTGTCTGTTAAAGCGATGCAGTGCCGAATCGCAAAACCTGGCCGGGTCCTTTAGCTGCCTAAAGGTCCGGGTCTTAAGTGGTTAAATGATGCTTAAAGTGAAAAAATAAAAATGAAAAATTCCTTTAAATATCGTACCTGCTGGGTGTCTATAGTATGCCTGTGAAGTGGCACATGTTTAGAACTGTCCCTGCACAAAATGAGATTACTATATGAAAAAAGTAATTTAAAACTGCTTGCGGCTTAAATGTAATGTCTGGTCCCTGCAATATGGATGAAAAACATTGAGAAAAATAGCATGGGTTTCCCCCAACCCCCCCCCCCCCCCCCAGGTCATTACAAGCCCCTTTGGCCCTATATACTTTGAACAGCAGTATATAGACGGTGCAAACATGACAGGGACTGTAGGTTTGTTGTTAAGTAGAATCTGTTTGTAATTGTGAACTTGTACTTTTTTAAAGTGTAGCTCCAGCCATAAAATCTATTTTTAAGCTTTCCTGAAAACATAGAGAAGGGTTATCACCCCTGTAACATGTGTTTTGCTGTCTGTGTGCACCTGTTCAGAAGATTGCAATTCACTTTCTGTCCCAATGACAAATGATTTTTTGAAAATTTGTTTTTTTTAGTGAAACAAGGATTAGTGATAAAGCATCAGTGGACATGAGACACCTCTTATAGAAGAGAATTTCCCTTCCTAGGGGTAGATTTCCTCTCACTTCCTGTTGTCTCCTTTCATTTGCAAGTAGGAGTCGCTTGTAAGTTGGATGTTTGAAAGTAGGGGCCTGCCGTATATACTCTGCATAAATTTGGGCCCTAGGTGTTGGTGTTGCCACAACACTGTAAGCCCTCACAGTTAGTCTTGGTGGGCGCTGGAACGACCACCCTTTGGTCAACTTCTGCTATTGTTGGTTGATTTTAGAATTGGATCTGGGCATGCGTGTTTGGATTTTTGTACACACAATAGGACTTTGCACCGTAGGACTTTTGTTGCCGAAAAGTCTGTTTGCAGAGCTAACTTTTGTCCGATGAAAACCGAAAAAGTTTGTCTGATGGAGCGTACACACGGTAGGATTTTTTTGAAAACTTGCTCATTTTGAAGTTTGTTGTCAAAAAGTCCTACCGTGTGTATGGGCATTTAGAGGGGGTTATGGAAAACACATCATTTTGAGGAACATATACACTTCAAGCACTTTAGCCCCGGTAGGATTTGTCACTGGACAAAGAGGGGGCTCTGGTAAATATTAGGGGGCTGCTGCACACCGAATGCTTTTTAGAATGCATTAAGATAAAAAAAACTTCTGGTTTTACAACCATTTTAATTGTGGGATCTGGCACTAAAAACTACTTAAGGACCGCCTCCTGCACACTTACGTCCGCAGAATGGCACGGCTGGGCACATGCACGTACAGGTATGTCCTGTACTAGTGCCCAGCCATGGGTCGCGACACGCGCCCGCGACCCGGTCCGAAGTTCCGTGACCGGAGCCGTGGGACCCACGGACCCGATCGCCGCTGGAGTCCCGCAATCGGTCCCCGGAGCTGAAGAAATGGGAGAGCTGTGTGCAAACACAGCTTCCCCGTTCTTCACTGTGGCGGCATCATCGATCGTGTGATCCCCTTTATAGGGATACACAATCGATGACGTCACACCTACAGCCACACCCCCTTACAGTTAGAAACACATATTAGGTCATACATAACCCCTTCAGCGCCCCCTTGTGGTTAACTCCCAAACTGCATTTTTCATTTTCACAGTAAACAATGCATTTTAAATGCATTTTAAATGTGGGGAAAAAAGGACACCAATTTTTTTTGGGAGCCACGTCGCACGACCGCGCAATTGTCTGTTAAAGCGATGCAGTGCCGAATCGCAAAACCTGGCCGGGTCCTTTAGCTGCCTAAAGGTCCGGGTCTTAAGTGGTTAAATGATGCTTAAAGTGAAAAAATAAAAATGAAAAATTCCTTTAAATATCGTACCTGCTGGGTGTCTATAGTATGCCTGTGAAGTGGCACATGTTTAGAACTGTCCCTGCACAAAATGAGATTACTATATGAAAAAAGTAATTTAAAACTGCTTGCGGCTTAAATGTAATGTCTGGTCCCTGCAATATGGATGAAAAACATTGAGAAAAATAGCATGGGTTTCCCCCAACCCCCCCCCCCCCCCAGGTCATTACAAGCCCCTTTGGCCCTATATACTTTGAACAGCAGTATATAGACGGTGCAAACAAGACAGGGACTGTAGGTTTGTTGTTAAGTAGAATCTGTTTGTAATTGTGAACTTGTACTTTTTTAAAGTGTAGCTCCAGCCATAAAATCTATTTTTAAGCTTTCCTGAAAACATAGAGAAGGGTTATCACCCCTGTAACATGTGTTTTGCTGTCTGTGTGCACCTGTTCAGAAGATTGCAATTCACTTTCTGTCCCAATGACAAATGATTTTTTGAAAATTTGTTTTTTTTAGTGAAACAAGGATTAGTGATAAAGCATCAGTGGACATGAGACACCTCTTATAGAAGAGAATTTCCCTTCCTAGGGGTAGATTTCCTCTCACTTCCTGTTGTCTCCTTTCATTTGCAAGTAGGAGTCGCTTGTAAGTTGGATGTTTGAAAGTAGGGGCCTGCCGTATATACTCTGCATAAATTTGGGCCCTAGGTGTTGGTGTTGCCACAACACTGTAAGCCCTCACAGTTAGTCTTGGTGGGCGCTGGAACGACCACCCTTTGGTCAACTTCTGCTATTGTTGGTTGATTTTAGAATTGGATCTGGGCATGCGTGTTTGGATTTTTGTACACACAATAGGACTTTGCACCGTAGGACTTTTGTTGCCGAAAAGTCTGTTTGCAGAGCTAACTTTTGTCCGATGAAAACCGAAAAAGTTTGTCTGATGGAGCGTACACACGGTAGGATTTTTTTGAAAACTTGCTCATTTTGAAGTTTGTTGTCAAAAAGTCCTACCGTGTGTATGGGCATTTAGAGGGGGTTATGGAAAACACATCATTTTGAGGAACATATACACTTCAAGCACTTTAGCCCCGGTAGGATTTGTCACTGGACAAAGAGGGGGCTCTGGTAAATATTAGGGGGCTGCTGCACACCGAATGCTTTTTAGAATGCATTAAGATAAAAAAAACTTCTGGTTTTACAACCATTTTAATTGTGGGATCTGGCACTAAAAACTACTTAAGGACCGCCTCCTGCACACTTACGTCCGCAGAATGGCACGGCTGGGCACATGCACGTACAGGTATGTCCTGTACTAGTGCCCAGCCATGGGTCGCGACACGCGCCCGCGACCCGGTCCGAAGTTCCGTGACCGGAGCCGTGGGACCCACGGACCCGATCGCTGCTGGAGTCCCGCAATCGGTCCCCGGAGCTGAAGAAATGGGAGAGCTGTGTGCAAACACAGCTTCCCCGTTCTTCACTGTGGCGGCATCATCGATCGTGTGATCCCCTTTATAGGGATACACAATCGATGACGTCACACCTACAGCCACACCCCCTTACAGTTAGAAACACATATTAGGTCATACATAACCCCTTCAGCGCCCCCTTGTGGTTAACTCCCAAACTGCATTTTTCATTTTCACAGTAAACAATGCATTTTAAATGCATTTTAAATGTGGGGAAAAAAGGACACCAATTTTTTTTGGGAGCCACGTCGCACGACCGCGCAATTGTCTGTTAAAGCGATGCAGTGCCGAATCGCAAAACCTGGCCGGGTCCTTTAGCTGCCTAAAGGTCCGGGTCTTAAGTGGTTAAATGATGCTTAAAGTGAAAAAATAAAAATGAAAAATTCCTTTAAATATCGTACCTGCTGGGTGTCTATAGTATGCCTGTGAAGTGGCACATGTTTAGAACTGTCCCTGCACAAAATGAGATTACTATATGAAAAAAGTAATTTAAAACTGCTTGCGGCTTAAATGTAATGTCTGGTCCCTGCAATATGGATGAAAAACATTGAGAAAAATAGCATGGGTTTCCCCCAACCCCCCCAGGTCATTACAAGCCCCTTTGGCCCTATATACTTTGAACAGCAGTATATAGACGGTGCAAACAAGACAGGGACTGTAGGTTTGTTGTTAAGTAGAATCTGTTGTAATTGTGAACTTGTACTTTTTTAAAGTGTAGCTCCAGCCATAAAATCTATTTTTAAGCTTTCCTGAAAACATAGAGAAGGGTTATCACCCCTGTAACATGTGTTTTGCTGTCTGTGTGCATCTGTTCAGAAGATTGCAATTCACTTTCTGTCCCAATGACAAATGATTTTTTGAAAATGTGTTTTTTTTAGTGAAACAAGGATTAGTGATAAAGCATCAGTGGACATGAGACACCTCTTATAGAAGAGAATTTCCCTTCCTAGGGGTAGATTTCCTCTCACTTCCTGTTGTCTCCTTTCATTTGCAAGTAGGAGTCGCTTGTAAGTTGGATGTTTGAAAGTAGGGGCCTGCCGTATATACTCTGCATAAATTTGGGCCCTAGGTGTTGGTGTTGCCACAACACTGTAAGCCCTCACAGTTAGTCTTGGTGGGCGCTGGAACGCCCTGCTGTGTGAACTTTTATATCAAGAACTGTAATGACATGCCATTGTTGAACAGTGGTAGAAAAATTGGACCTTTGGTGCTGGCGCTGGTGCCACAACACTGTAGGTCCTCACAGTTACTCTTGGTGGGCGCAGCAATGGTCCCTGCTGTAAAATATTAGATCACGAATTGTAATTACATGCCCCTGTTGAACAGGGGCAACAAAAATTGGGCCTTTGTTGGTGGTGGTGGTGGTGCTGGTGCCACAACACTGCAACCCCTCACAGATACTCTAGTTGGAGCGCAGGAATGAGCCTGCTGCAAAGTATGGCATTAAAAATTGTAATTACACGCCCCTGTTAAACAGTGGCAGAACCATAGTGCCCTAGGCACTGGTGCTGGTGCCACAACACTGCAACCCCTCACAGATACTCTAGTTGGAGCGCAGGAATGAACCCGCTGCTAAGTATTGTATCAAAAATTTTAATTAAACGCCCCTGTATAAAAAATTGGGCCTTGGGCACTGGTGCTGGTGCCACAACACTGCAACCCCTCACAGATACAGTAAAGGGGCCCACTCATGGCTCAGGTCACAAGCTTGATCTCATTTTCAAACAAGATTTGGAAATCGACATTCTGGAGATTGAGCCACAACCTTGGACAGATCACCATGCCATTAAATTCACAACTACTAAAAATGCCACCTAAAAAAAAATGATAAAACCTGTGACAACTCACTGGACTAGATCTCAGAAGAAGCTCCACTCGGAACTCTTCAAAACGACATTAGGGAAAAAAATAAAAACAAGCCAACAACATCTAAAAGCCACAGAAACACTATACGCCATCAACAAGGTGCTACTACAGTCAGCCGACTTGGTAGAACCAAAACGCAAAACTTGCATCCGGAAAAACAACTCCAGCTGGTTTAATGACCAACTGTCGTTGCTAAAGCAAGAGCGCAGAAGAGCGGAAGCAGCTTGGAAAAGAAGCTCTTTAGAGAAAAACCACACCATTTATAAGATAATAACTAAGAAATACCACAAAGAAATCTTTATGGCCAAAAAAAAAGATCACTTTTCCAACATCATTGCAAATGCCCTAAACCGCCCTCGCAAACTCTTCAAACTAGTCTCTCAGACTATGAACCCAGTCTGCTTAGAGGCCCCCAATTCTGATTCACAAAAATTTTGCAACGAATTATTGGATTATTTTTTTTATTTATAAAATTGAAAAAAATCTGTGAAAGTATTCAGCAAAATAGAACCGTCATCAACCCCTCCCCAAATCATAAACCAAATTCCCATACAAAATCGCCGCAAACAACTAATTTCACTCTAAAACCCATCTCCATCGATGCCACCAAAAATATCATTGTGACTCTGCGAAACAGCACAGCGCCCAATGATATCATCCCAACCAAACTGCTGAAAGAATGTGCCGATATTTTGGCACCAGCTATCACGCAGCTCATAAACCAGTTGTTCAAGGAGGGCATGGTGCCAACCTTGCTGAAACAAGGCGTATTAAAAAAAAAAAAAAACACCCTTGACCCCAAAGACCCAAACCACCGTCGACCCATAACAGGCCTAAATGTCTTCTCCAAGATAATGGAGAAAGAAGTTGTACAACAGCTACAACAGCTACAACAGCATCTAGACACCCATAAATTGCTCGATCCGTTTCAATCAGGTTTCCGTCCTGGTCACGGGACAGAAACAGCACTGCTCAAAATATGGGATGACGCTCTCAAGGCAGCAGACGAAGGAGAATCTTGTCTTCTAGTTATGTTGGACCTAGGTGCTGCTTTTGATACTGTTGACCACAAAATATTACTGACTCGGCTAGCTGAAGTAGCCAAAGTCGCAGAATGTGATTTATCCTGGTTCTCCTCCTTTTTGGAAAACCGATCACAAATAGTGAAACTGGGGCCTTTCACTTCTGAAGAACGCACGGTGTCATGCAGGGTCCCTCAGGGATCCCCTCTGTCGCCTGTTCTGTTCAATATCTATCTTCACCCTCTTTTTGAAATCATCAGTAACCAGAAGTTACTTTACCACTCTTATGCAGATGACACAGAACTGTATTTTCACATCTACAGCAATAAGGATCATTATCTCGGACTAGAGAAATGCCTTACTTTGATAGAAAAGTGGATGACAAAGAGTTACCTTAAACTCAATGGCTCTAAAACAGAACTTCTCCTGTTTCATGCCAACCGGAAAAATCATTCAGCAACAACATGGACACCCCCGCCCATTCTGGGTAAAACCATCACTCCTAGCACCAAAGTCAAAAGTCTCTGAGTCATTTTCGACACCAACATGACAATGGATGCACAAATAGGGTCAGTGGATCGCACCACCTGTTGCGCCTACTACGCAGACTCACCCCCTTTATCCCGAAAGAAGACATAGCAGTCATGGTGGGTACAATTATCAACTCCAGACTTGACTATGCAAATGCCCTCTATCTCGGACTCCCCAAATACCAAATCACTCGTCTGCAAGTCGTTCAGAATACAGCTGCTCGACTAGTGACTGGGAAAAAAACATGGGAATCAATCTCACCTTCTCTGAGATCCCTTCATTGGCGACCAGTAAAAGACAGAATCACTTTTAAAGCACTCTGCTTAACGCATAAGTGTTTCCAAGGAATCGCCCCCCAATATCTATGCGAAAAACTAAAAGCTCACAAACCCAATCGCGTTCTTCGATCCACCAACCAAAATCTACTCCAGATACCCAAAGCCAGATACAAGTCCAAAGGAGAACGTAGATTCGCAGTCCAAGGACCGAGGCTGTGGAACGCTCTGCCAACCACCATCCGATTGGAGGTGAACCACTTGGCCTTCAGAAGAAAGATCAAAACCCATCTCTTCTGAGATCAAAAAGTTCACTCGGAATGCATACTAAGCGCCCAGAGGCAATTCAGTTTGCATGTGTTGCGCTATATAAGTCTCTCACTCACTCAGATAGTTTAGTTGAACCCTTGTTAAACAGAATCCTCCACCACACACACAATGTGCTTACCAGAAAAGATGGACCTCTCTGTGGGAGAAGGTCATGTATCCAACAAGGGATAATACGAAATGATCCATGCAGCAGGAGTGTCTCCAAACAGGTGAGCAGCAAAACCAGGGCTGGACTGCAGTGTCCGTGATCTCCACTATAAGTTGCTGGGTGAAATCACATTGGAGTGCATGACCAAAAAAATAAAGGAAATGATCTAAATGGCCTCCGTAGAGAGATTGGGTGAGGGGCTGAGCCACGCTCTGTGTGTCAATGGACACACCCAGCACAATTCGGGGGTGAGTCTGCACAATTGCCCCCACAGCAAGCCGCTTGCTATGGGGGCACTCGGCATAGGGCAGGAACCAGGAGTGGAGGAGAGGAAAAGCTGAGCTGCTCTTTGCAAAGCCATCAGAGAAGACTGCTTTCATTGAGAAAATGCAAAGTCTTCCCTGAATGGTGCCTGTGCACAGCAAAAGAGCAGAAGTCCTGCATTGTGTGATAGTTTATAAATCCCACTTAAAGCGGGGTTCCAACCACAATTAGCATTTTTTAAATGTATGTCCTTTCATCATGCGTTTTTATAATATAAATCCGGTCACTTACTATTTTACTATCCGCCGCCGCCGCTCCGCATAGTTATTCAAAAAAGATAGTTTTATAAACTATGTCCACACCGTTGTCATTTTGCTTGAGGGCATTGTGAAGCCCACAAGCACTTACTTCCTGGAAGTCTTGGATGGGGAGTGATAATTGGGTAGCGCACTGCATCCTGGGAAATGATGACACACATTTCCCAGGAGCATTAGAGGGAGATGATGTCAGAATCCTAGGTGATTCCAAGGCACATTTTTTTTTTCTTTTTTAGGTCTAATGAGCACAATAATGAAAAAAAAATTTTTGGAATGGAAACTCCACTTTAAAGCAAAGTCATAAGACCATTCAACATAAGGTTTACTATTTTTCACAAAAGCAAATATTGAGACTTATAGTCTTAAATAGGACAGAAACCCAAATGTTATGAACGATTCAATGCAAAGATCACTGGCATCCCGCTCCATAGTGATAATTTTGCTTGCTTGAAACTGCAAGTCTCACCATTAGTAAAGAATAGTCAAAACTTATGCCGCGTACACTCGACCATTTTTCATGACGAGAAAAATGCTATTTTTTAAATTGGTCATTAAAAACGATCGTGTGTGGGCTCCAGAGCATTTATCTCAACGTGAAAAATGGCCATAAAAAAATTAGAACATGCTCTATTTCTTCTCGTCGTTTTTCATGTCGCCGTTTTTCACTCTGTGAAAAACGGTCGTGTGTACGCTTTGACGGGAAAAAATGTGCATGCTCAGAAGCAAGTTATGAGACGGGAGCGCTCGTTATGGTAAAACTAGCGTTTGTAATGGAGATGGCACATTTGTCACGCTGTAACAGACTGAAAAGCACGAATCGTCTCTCACCAAACTTTTACTACACAAAATCAGCAAAAGCAGCGCGAAGGGTGGCGCCATCCAAATGGAACTTCCCCTTTATAGTGCCGTCGTACGTGTTGTACGTCACCGCGCTTTGCGCGAGCATTTTTTTTCCCACTATCATGTGTATGCAAGGCAGGCTTGACAAGAATCACGTCGAGAAAAGTGTTTTTTTTTCCATGACATTAAAAACGGTTGTGTGTACGCGGCATTTGATTTAGCTAGTCAGATTAACTAGCAAACATTTTAACCTTGCAAAATGTTTTCTGAGAAAGATTACGTCAAGCTAAGCCAGCATGTACCCACGCAGCTAAATTCACATAAGGAGACAGTTGGCTGTATACAAGACTGTTGTTCATGCTACATACGTTTGTCATGTTACCCGGTAGAAATTCTTGCAGTTGGAGACTTCCTTCTGGGAATTTTTGTGTCATTCCCTTGAATGCTGCAGTGTTGCTTTAATTTTGCTATATATTTTATACATTTTATTAATTTCTATTACCGCTGTTAGAGGTAAGGTATATCTAATCTGAGTATGTAATTCTCTGATAGCATTGAGAAATTAATGTAAAAGTCAGGGCAGTAAACAAACAGTTCAATGCTGGAGACTAAGGCCAAATTCACACATGCAATTGGGACAACAGCGTTTACATGCAAGAACCCCAACAGGAGTTCCCTGCAATTAATAAAATGTACAAAACTTTAATAATAACAGAGTAAAAAAAACTCAATTAAATAAAAATATAAAAAATACTTTTATTCAATTGAGGTTTTTTACTCTGTCATTATAATAAAGTTTTGTACATTTTAATGAGCTTATTCTGCAAGGGTGTGATAATTACGGTACCTACAATAAATAAAGTTAATCACTGCGCTAATGTCTATTTAGTAGCTAGCATAAAATATAGGTGACAATATTAAAAACATTTATAAAGATATGCAGCGCTAAAAATACAAACAATAACTATGTATATAAAAATCCACTGTCACTGAGCATAAAGAGTCTATGGGGTTTATTTACTAAAGGCAAATCCACTTTGCACTATAAGTGCAGATTATAAGTGCAAAGTGCACTTAAAATTGCAAGGAAAGTGCACTTAGAAGTACAGTCCCTGTAAATCTGAGGGGTAGATCTGAAATGAGGGGAAGCTCTGCTGATTTTATCATCCAATCGTGTGCAAACTAAAATGCTGTTTTTTATTTTCCCTGCATGTCACCCTTTGATCTACAGCGACTGCACTTCCAAGTGCACTTTCAGTGCACTTTGCACTTGTAGTTTGCACTTGTAGTGCAAAGTGGATTTGCCTTTCGTAAATAACCCCCTATGTTCCAAGAAATTGCATCACCCACAGTGTGAAAACGACAAGGTGAGGTGAACTATGAAATCCCCCACCGCACACCAACACACTGGGCCTCTTACCGCAGGAAAATTGACCACTAGGTTATAGGTGGTCAAATAACCATGATATATCCACTATAGCATGACTCCACTCTGGTACCAGACAGCTGAATCGCATATTGACATAACATGGAGTGAATCCACAGGTTCATATGTAGGATAAAAGAGAAGAAGCTCCTCATAGTGTAGTATGTTAATTCAAGATCATTTTATTAAGTAAAAAGCATACTTTGAAATCATCAGTAACCAGAAGTTACTTTACCACTCTTATGCAGATGACACACAACTGTATTTTCGCATCTACAACAATAAGGATCATTATCTCGGACTAGAGAAATGCCTTACTTTGATAGAAAAGTGGATGACAAAGAGTTACCTTAAACTCAATGGCTCTAAAACAGAACTTCTCCTGTTTCACGCCAACAGGAAAAATCATTCAGCAACAACATGGAAACCCGGCCCATTCTGGGTTAAACCATCACTCCTAGCACCAAAGTCAAAAGTCTCAGTCATTTTCGACACCAACATGACAATGAATGCACAAATAGGGTCAGTGGTCAGTGGATCGCACCACCTGTTGCGCCTACTACGCAGACTCACCCCCTTTATCCCGAAAGAAGACATAGCAGTCGTGGTGGGTACAATTATCAACTCCAGACTTGACTATGCAAATGCCCTCTATCTCGGACTCCCCAAATACCAAATCACTCATCTGCAAGTCGTTCAGAATACAGCCGCTCGACTAGTGACTGGGAAAAAATCATGGGAATCAATCTCACCTTCTCTGAGATCCCTTCATTGGCTCCCAGTAAAAGACAGAATCACTTTTAAAGCACTTAACGAATAAGTGTATCCAAGGAATCGCCCCCCAATATCTATGCGAAAAACTAAAAGCTCACAAACCCAATCGCGTTCTTCGATCCACCAACCAAAATCTACTCCAGATACCCAAAGCCAGATACAAGTCCAAAGGAGAACGTAGATTCGCAGTCCAAGGACCGAGGCTGTGGAACGCTCTGCCAACCACCATCCGATTGGAGGTGAACCACTTGGCCTTCAGAAGAAAGATCAAAACCCATCTCTTCTGAGATCAAAAAGTTCACTCAGGGAATGCATACTAAGCGCCAGATTAACTAGCAAACATTTTAACCTTGCAAAATGCTTTCTGAGAAAGATTACGTCAAACTAAGCCAGCATGTACCCACGCAGCTAAATGCACGTAAGGAGACAGTTGGCTGTATACAAGACTGTTGTTCATGCTACATACGTTTGTCATATTACCCGGTAGAAATTCTTGCAGTTGGAGACTTCCTTCTGGGAATTTTTGTGTCATTCCCTTGAATGCTGCAGTGTTGCTTTAATTTTGCTATATATTTTATACATTTTATTAATTTCTATTACCGCTGTTAGAGGTAAGGTATATCTAATCTGAGTATGTAATTCTCTGATAGCATTGAGAAATTAATGTAAAAGTCAGGGCAGTAAACAAACAGTACAATGCTGGACTCAGGCCCCGTACACACGACCGAGTTTCTCGGCAGAATTCAGCCAGAAACTCGATCGGAGCTGGATTCTGCCGAGAAACTCGGTCGTGTGTACACTTTTCACCGAGGAAGCCGACGAGGAACTCGTCGGGCCAAATAGAGAACATGTTCTCTATTTCCACGTTGTTCAATGAGGAAAGTTGGCCTGCCGAGATCCTCGGCAGCTTCAACACAGAACTCGACGAGGAACTCGATGTGTTTGGCACGTCGAGTTCCTCAGACGTGTGTACGGGGCCTAAGGCCAAATTCACACATGGAATTGGGACAACAGCGTTTACATGCAAGAACCCCAACAGGAGTTCCCTGCAATTAATAAAATGTACAAAACTTTAATAATGACAGAGTAAAAAAACTCAATTAAATAAAAATATAAAAAATACTTTTATTCAATTGAGGTTTTTTACTCTGTCATTATAAAAAAAGTTTTGTACATTTTAATGAGCTTATTCTGCAAGGGTGTGATAATCGCAGTACCTACAATAAATAAAGTTAATCACTGCGCTAATGTCTATTTAGTAGTTAGCATAAAATATAGGTAACAATATTAAAAACATTTATAAAGATATGCAGGGCTAGAAATACAAACAATAACTATGTAAATAAAAATCCACTGTCACTGAGCATAAAGACTCTATGGGGTTTATTTACTAAAGGCAAATCCACTTTGCACTATAAGTGCAGATTACAAGTGCAAAGTGCACTTAAAATTTCTCTAAAAGTGCACTTAGAAGTACAGTCCCTGTAAATCTGAGGGGTAGATCTGAAATGAGGGGAAGCTCTACTGATTTTATTATCCAATCGTGTGCAAGCTAAAATGCTGTTTTTTTATTTTCCTTGCATGTCACCCTCGGATCTACAGCGACTGCACTTCCAAGGTGTAGTGCAAAGTGGATTTGCCTTTCGTAAATAACCCCCTATGT
The DNA here is from genome assembly GCF_905171775.1 of Rana temporaria. Taxonomy (NCBI): domain Eukaryota; kingdom Metazoa; phylum Chordata; class Amphibia; order Anura; family Ranidae; genus Rana; species Rana temporaria. The sequence continues at coordinate 357,874,697 of NC_053492.1, forward strand.
TCCAAGAAATGGCATCACCCACAGTGTAAATACGACAAGGTGAGGTGAACTATGAAATCCCCCACCGCACACCAACACACTGGGCCTCTTACCACAGGAAAATTGATCACTAGGTTATAGGTGGTCAAATAACCATGATATATCCACTATAGCATGACTCCACTCTGGTACCAGACAGCTGAATCGCATATTGACATAACATGGAGTGAATCCACAGGTTCATATGTAGGATAAAAGAGAAGAAGCTCCTCATAGTGTAGTATGTTAATTCAAGATCATTTTATTAAGTAAAAAGCATACAGGGTACTCACATTTGGAGAATTAAAACAAGCATTTCTGGAACACAAAAGGTCCTTGGTTAACATTTGTTTCTAACCAACAAAATGGCCGCGGTCAGCACATGCATTGTGGTGATGTCAGATCTCCGGGCTCCACCCTATGCGGCGTTTCGTCCAATAAGGAACATCGTCAGATGTGTCAAATCGCCCACCTCTATTTAAATAATAATGGATGGCATGGGCCTTTGAAATTTGACCAACTTAGACTCACCAAAAATTGTGTCCTTGTTATATGCCGGCCCCCTTAATCTAAAGGGGTTCGCAGAACAGTAAAAGTGTCAATGTATTGCAAGATTTTGGAGAAAAGTGATACAAAAAGCAGTCATTCTGCATAGGGAGGAATTTAGAACTATCTATAAAACGGTACTTTAATTCTAAATGTTACTTTTTTGAGCAATCAAGCAATTTGCTTCCTCCTTTTTTTTTCTAGTTATTGTGGCACATTTTGTTTTTTCTCGCTCGAGACATCCCTTTTAAAAAAAAATGGCTTTTGTTTAAGGATTGGGGGGGTTGCCATTTAGCCTTTCTTTAAAAAAAAAGTGGACTTTTATATTTGAGGGTATTATTTGGCTGGCTTATTGGCCAATGGCCCTTTTTTCAAATCCTCAAAGTACACGGGAAGTGTATAGCACATCCAGTCATTTTGCCCTGCTGCCATGTACCCCCTCCCCCCATACACACACACACACACACACACGCACACACACACTGCGGAGGTTCTCCACTTGGTGGAAACTGAATGGATCAATGCATCTGCTACTATGTGTATTCTTGTAGTTCTCAGTCCCAGGTTTTAACTAGAGTTGTTCTTTAATACCACTGTAAATGCATTTGGTTGCATCACAAATGTTTTGTGTAGTTAGCAAAACTATGTAAATTTGTTTTCCTTAAAAGTGTGATCTGTGTTGAATATAGACTAAGAAGAGGACATGTTGACCTTTAATGAAATGCTTGCAATACACTGGCCAGCTACCTATAACATCTGGTTGTCAGAAAAAATAACTGTGTATTACCTGAAATAGTCTCTCCTAGCATAATTACAGCACAAGATCCTGCCAATGCTTTCTGGATGAGCAATTTAGATCTTTTCTCCTGAGTGACTTATTTAAGGTGTTTACTGTCTGAAAACCCAAAGAATTGTCTATTTGTATTATGAATGGGTAACAAATAAACCAATGAACTCATTAGCCTTGGTAGCATAAAAAATGCATAGAGAAATCCATGCACTGACCATAAACAGGAGATAGCGTGTTAAAATTCACACATAACCCAAGTACCTTCATTAATATGTAGAAAGGGTTCTGCTTTTATTTTTAAAGGCAATACCAGTCTTTTCAATAAATTCTGTAAGTTGTTAAATACAGTTTTATGAAAAAAAGTTATGGTCGCGCTAAACCTGTAGTAATAACAAATCTAAGTGTGACATTGTGAATACATCAACACAATCTCTCAGTGCAGTTTCTCCCTCCCCCCCCTGTTTTTTTCCTAAATTTAAAAACCACGTCTAACGACTGGTAAGCTGCAATATATTCAGTTTTTGTTCTTGGGTTTAGGTACACATTAATGAATTGTTTCAATGCATTATCTAAGTAAATACTGTAGAATATAACTTAGGTAAGCAAATACTATGTTTATATAATTTTACTGTCAGTGCTCGTTCACAATAACTGCAGAAAGTTTTGGCCTGGCTTGCACCATAGTAACAGAACATTACAATTACCGTATTTATCGGCGTATAAAGCCTCGTACACATGACCGAGGAACTCGACGGGCGAAACACATCGTTTTCCTCGTCGAGTTCCTTGTTAGGCTGTCGAGGAACTCGACAAGGCAAGTTTCTCCATTCCCGTCGAGGAAAAAGAAGACATGCTCTCTTTTTGGCTCGACGGGATCCTCTACAGTTTCCTCGTCGAAAAATGTACACACGACCGGTTTCCTCGCCAAAAAAAAAAAATCCCAGCAAGTTTCTTGCTGGTTTTTGCTGAGAAACTCGGACGTGTGTACGAGGCCTGACACGCACAGGCGTATAACACGCACCCCAACTTTAAGAGGGAAGTTTCAGGAAAAAAGTAAAAAAGTGAGTGTTATACGCCAATAAATACAGTACCTTACAATAATATGCATTACAGCATGAAAGTTAATTAACAAATCATTGAAAAAAAATTCTCTAAATTATATTGCGCACCAAAGAACACACCTTTGTCCCAGGTATTTATCCTAAAAAGGCTTAATTTATAGTTCTTAAAGGCTTTAGGTGAAGTGTTCCCAGAGTACAATATTACCATATTCTAACAAAAGCAATATAATCTCTTTAAAACACTTTAAAGAAAGTCCTTATTTACCTTTGTAGCTATAGGCATTACAGAGACATTTATCTTGGTTGTAAACCTTTACGTACACCCACTGAAGTGACTAGCCCTAGGTGATACAGAGATGAAACAAATCCTCCTGCAAGAAATTGTACCTGTTATCTACAGTCTTCTCTTCTCCACAGCCTGCCAAAGCACACATTTTTACTGCATTCCCGTGCTTCAGAAGGCAGGGATCTGGCATCACACCCTGGACAGCATACACCAGAAATCCTAGTGGAAGGAATGAACACACACCCCCTCTACACACTCTCATAGGAAAACATTGACAGCTGAGGCTGACAATCACCTTTTATGTGCTGGGGAGGGGGGTGGGGCCATCTCCCTAGATTGTCTGGTGTCGACATAACATCTTAGAAGTGACTGAAGTGACTTATGCAGATAACAGAGGAAGAAGACAGCAGAGAGAAATGGCACTGTGATTAGGATTGAAGCACGTACACACTTTAGAAGGATATGATTTGTTCATTTTTCATTTCAGAGGTTTACAACCACTTCAAAGTTCACAACCGAGGCACTAAAAGCATACATATATATTCTTTCAATACATTTATTTTCAAGGTTTTTCAATGAACAGATCATATTAAAGGCAGTAGAAGAAAATACTATTTTGTACAGATTCAGCTATAGAACAAACTGTTACAGGGTGGGGAGGGGCCAATGGTTCTGTCTGAATCTAAGCTCCAACAAAACTTTGTTTGTGCATTCTGATTAATGCCCACATTTTTGCCTGTTCACCCCATTGCTCAGTTTGAGCTTAATATTTTATATAGGAGTGGTATTTCTACAGCTTCTAATGGTTGCTGGGGGGGGGTAGCATACCCTGATATCACAGACACTATTAACTTACATAGCTGGGAACCCCCAACATTTAGGCAAAGGGGTGGGATAGAGATGAAATGACTGCCCAATTTTGGCCACAGAATGTTTTGAGAAGACTGATATTGACTTTATTAAGGAGAATTTTGAAGACAGAACTATATTGCTTAATATAAAGTTGCGCTATGGAAAACAAATACATGCATATAAAGTGTAACTACACATGTGACAGTGTACTAAAAAGCGTGATAAATAGTTCAAAAATTGTTATCACTCCACAACCAATTGACTTGATAATATATAAGTGTAAGTAAAACAATAATAGAGGCATAAAAAAAGTCCACAAGTGAAAAAATTGAATTGAATTGGATTAAAGTGGAGTTCCACCTGTTTTTTTTCCCCTAAAAATCTTAAAATAAATAAAGAAAAATAGATTTTTTTTATATATTCACCTGAAAGGGCGGTTGCTATGCAGAAGTAGCTCTTCTGCCTCTTCTTCCACAGCGGTGGATCTTCAGGCTCATCCTACGTCGCCGTGTCTTCTTGTGAATGAGCCGCGCGGCAGCAGCTCATTCACAAAGCGCCGTGCGAGTCGCGCATGCGCAGTTACTGTTTCCCTTAGTAAGGATATAGGCGCCAGGACCGAGCGATCGCCAGCGATTGCCTTCGGGGGACCGACATCGCGGGCGATTAGGACAGGTAAATTTCCTTATTAAAAGTCAGCAGATACACTGTTATTAAAAGATTATTGCACTTACATGGTAAAAGACATCAAAGAGTAAAAAGAAAGCTGGCCGGCATAAAGCGAACACCCGTCCACAAACGAGGGTAGCGCGTTTGTGGACGGAAGGTTGGACGTACAGATGCCATCGGGCTACCCTCTTTTGTGGACGGCTGCCGGCCTGCTTTCTTTTTACTCTTTGATGTCTTTTACCATGTAAGTGCAATAATCTTTTAATAAATCGGAATGTGTTATGGTTTTACACTATGCGAGTCCCTCTTAATCCAATTCAATTACATTTTTTCACTTGTGGACTTTTTTTTAATGCCTCTATTATTGTTTCACTTACACTTATATATTATCAAGTCAATTGGTTGTGGAGTGATAACTATTTTTGAACTATTTATCACTATTTTTGGTACCCTGTCACATGTGTTGTTACACTTTATATGCATTTATTAGTTTTCCATAGCGCAACTTTTTTTTATATGTTTCTACTTGGTGTGTATCTCACTTTCTAGTTGCAGCTTTTTCTTAGGACTGCTTTATTAGCACGGTATCTTTCTTTGTTTATATATTGCTTAATGCCTTTGGGTTAGTTATGAATTTTAGCATGTTGTGCCCTGTTTATGGATAGTGCGCTGATTTCTGGTAATAATGTCACCACTATCCCTGCCCCTTTCCCTTACATAGTTAATGACAGCTTGACGAGCTAAGATTAGGCAAAGAATAGCATTGGGATCAGTTGTGTGTGCTTGGTACGTGGGTTTTTCATTTCGGGGAGTCAGCGGGCATCATGATTGACAATGAATTTAAAACAATGACATTTTGGGGGATTTCGTTTTATAAAGGATTTGTTAAACCTTTTGGGAGTATTTATTATTATTTTTTTAATCTTTTTTAATGATTAGGGGTACTATATACTCCTTACTCATTTACATGGGAAGGGCGGTATCTGGGGGCTCCCTTATTTTTGAAGGGAGTGGTTGTTTAGATAACATTATTCCTAGGTTACACCTATTTTTGTAAAAGAGTAGGCATATAATGCACCCCTTACTCATTCAAATGGGGAGCGTGGTATCTGGGACCCCCTTAATTTTTAAAGGGAGTTTTGTATTCTAATAAGCCCTCGGCCTGTAGACCACCATCTGCTATGGGTGATAATGTGAATGGGGCATTTGAGGGATGGATTTCTGAATATCCAGTAACTCAATTAAAGCTACAATGAATAAAGTAAAGACAACAGAAATTATAATAAGGTGCCATTTATATCTACAAATGTGGATAAAGTGGTCTTGGAGGAAACAACACAAAACAGACAGCAAATAACAAACTGAATAAACAATGAAGGTTAAAAGAAAAATATGTTAGTGTCTTGTAAGAAAAAATTAACAATTTGCTTTGTGTTCCAATTTATTTGCAATGGCAAATGTTCTAAAAATGTGCTAACAATGTAATGTCTTTTAAAAAAAGGTAACTCGTTCTGACTGTACTGCAGGCCAAGATGTATCTGAACAGATGCCTGTAAAGCAGTTTTATTACAGTCAGCTGCTTGCCAAATTTCCACAGGTTGACTTTAACACGTCTTTGGAAAATTACATCTAGTAATAATTCATAATTGTTGAACACATTGCTATACCAACAAAAAAATATTTAGCCCAAAAAAGCAGATGGTATTATATACCACATAATAATATATGTTTTATAATTTGGTGTAACTCATATGAAGTCAAAAGCCAAATGTACCTGGGTTCAGTTTGAGGTGGGTTTGATGAACTTTACTGAAAGTTGGGTGCCTAATCTAAACACCATTCAAGTCAATGAATGTTAAAAACATTAATAGCCATTTTCTAATCTAGGCTAATAGGCAAGAGATTATTTTTTAAGTGGCATGAGGTCTGGGCACTGCTTTGGGGAACATGCACCAAAGAGAAAAATAAAATAAAATAAACATTCAGTTTGGTGTGGAGCAGAGATTTTAATAACGCATTAAGCGAAATATTAAAATTCCAAAATAATATTTCTGTGGGATGCCTGTTGAGTGATGCCTCTGTATGATGTATACAAGCTACTACAGCAAGAGTGACATTAAGAAAAAAAGAAATGGAGATAAAATTGCCTGTAAAAGACAGCTTTAGTCTCTTAATTATGTTTGTAAACAAACCAACTTGGGATTCTCTACATCTGTCCCAGACCCTTATCCCAAATGATGGTCTGGTATAGCTGTTAATGAGGATCCCACACAAAAAAGTACAGAAAAAAATAGGGTGGGATTTCCCCTAAAATTACCTACCACACTCTTGTTATTGATGAGGGCCTGTGTTACCTACCTGGGTGTGAGCCTGATGCGTGGAGGGAGACCTCCCATACAACCCCGGCTCGGAGACCACTGGAATGGGGACAGTGGTGGTAGGAGCGCGGTGGGGTACAGGTGCCTGTTCTGGTTGTTGCTGCTGGTGAGGTGGGAACCGAGAGACAGGAAGCAGATGATGCAGGTTTGCAGACTTAGTGGATGCAGGTCAGCAGAGGCGTGGATGCAGGTCAGCAGAGGCGTGGATGCAGGTTAGCAGAGGCGTGGATGCAGGTCAGCAGAGGCGTGGATGCAGGTTAGCAGAGGTGTAGATGCAGGTCAGCAGAGGCGTGGATGCAGGTTAGCAGAGGCGTGGATGCAGGTTAGTGGAGTCAGGCAGGCCGGGTCATACACTTGGAGTCATAGCAAGAGCAATAGGCAGAAGAGTAGTCAGAGTCCCGGCCGGGCTTTGGCAACGGGTAATCAAGCAGGGATCCATTTAAAAAAAAAACTAAAACTAAATGTAAATAGTAAATAAAGACTCCATACTTTTTGACAAGTTTTTGATCTTATTTTTTATTAAATGTCACACGATGTACATCCATCTTAAATTATGTCACTCAGTGATAAGAGCCTCATCAATCAGTATGAACATCAACCAGTGACTCGCCAAAAGGAAAAACCCATCAACCAACATGTCCAATCCCATTGTTAGATCCCCATGTAAATAAAGGAGTGGGGAGTAACTGGTGACATAATTGCCCAAATATGGTCATCTTACCATATTTGGGCAATGATGTAATCCACTATTGCTGACCCTCTGATTATATGTCTAGGAATTCCTGGCTAGCAAATTAATTGGGATGGGTGACATCACTGGTTGCTAAGGCGGGTGCAGAGATCTGCTGCTTCCTCAACATCTATTGACAGCAGAAGAGGGAAGCTATAAAAAAAAGAAAAAAGAGGCAGAAAAACTGCAACCATCTTTTTTTTATGTAAAAGGTCATTTGATATTTTGTATAAATTAGTTGGTTTACTAATTTACTGGAAAGTTCCTTATTTTTATTTAAAATCATTATTTTGTTTATTTTTTTTTTATTGGTATACATTTAAATAACCCGCATTCTCAGTATTTTAGAGGAACTGTATTGGGGAGAAGAAACTAATGAAGAATCTTGGAAAGAGTAATTATTTAATTTGTGTACTTTTTTTATGTTCCTGAACATGTACACAAAGGTCTTTAATATTTTAAACCAATTACACAATTCAGCAAACCATGAGATGATGATTTATACTGTGCAAACTCTTGGCACTAAATACATCCAAATTCTGCTTGAATACATTCAAATAAATACATTTAGCTTGAATTCTAGATGTAAAGTGGGTCTTATATTGTACAGTATATAGTGGGTCTTGTATTGAAAACTAACATTTTATGTGATTAACATTCAGTGGTTCTGCATGGAGGTATACATGCAGGGGTTCTGCAGAATAGGGACAGCAGAATTTCAAATCTAGACACATCACTGGATAATTTAATGTACTGACAATCAGCAAATGATTTGGCTTTTTATTTTATGTCCTGAACCTGAAAAAGTGGGTTCTGATGAATAGTCATTTCAGACAGGCCATTGTCATTCGACTGTAATGCCTTGTACACACCATAGTTTTTCCTGACGTGCAAAAAGCCGTTGTTTTTCCAGACATGATTCCTCTCCAGCCTGACTTGCATACACACGCTCATGCAAAAAAACATCCGACCAAAGCACGGTGACATACAACACGTATGACGGGACTATAAAGGGAAAGTTTCTTTCAAATGGCGCCACCCTTTGGGCCACCCTTTGGGCTGCTTTTGCTGATTCTCGTGTTAGTAAAAGTTTGATGAGAGACGTTTCACGCTTTTCAGTTTTTGCGCTTTTCTGTCGGCTAAAGCGTGACGTCGTTGAGAAAACTGCTAGGGAGCATACACACGACCGGTTTTCACGACCAATATAAAAAATGTCAGTTTTCTCTGTCGTGTGTACAAGGCATAAGTGGATGATAGCAGGCATCTTTTTTCTCTGAGGCCTCGTACACACGCCTGAGAAACTTGACGGGCGAAACACATTGTTTTGCTCGTCGAGTTCCTTGTGAAGCCGTCGAGAAACTTGACAAGCCAATTTTCTCCATTCCCGTCAAGGAAATAGAGAACATGCTCTCTTTTTGGCTCGTCGAGTTTCTCGACAGTTTCCTCGACGAAAGTGTACACACGACCAGTTTCCTCGGCAAAAAAATATCTCCCAGCAAGTTTCTTGCTGGTTTTTGCCGAGGAACTCGGTCGTGTGTACGAGGCCTCAGTTTTAGGCTGATGTTTCAAGCTTGGTACTGCAAGGATTGATGTTAACAATGACTATACTAGTAGGACATCACTTGGAGAAGGTCAAGGGGATTTATTTACTAAAGGAAAGTCCACTTTGCACTACAAGGTGGAACATGCAAGGAGAATAAAAAAAACATAATTTTTGCTGGTACATGATTGGATGATAAAATCAGCAGAGCTTCCCCTCCTTTTTTTTCCCCACACAGATTTACAGCGACTGCACTTCCAAGTGCACTTGAAGTGCAGAGTGGATTTCCCTTTAGTAAATCAACCCCAGTGTATTTTTATTTTTGGAACGAAGGGAGCATGCACGGCTAAATCATATATTCACATTATTCCTCCCTACAGTGTTTAGTGGAGCTTTAGATTTGTTTGCTTTGTGTATAGCATTTCGTAATTATTCAAATTTTAGTATATAGTGCTTGTTTTGAGCTGGTAACTCTGTAGTCCATATAGCAATTTTAATAGTTGGTTAAAAAAAGTGACAAGTAAAACAACTGACGCATTTCGGAAACAGCCTTAGTCATAGCATGTTACAACTATATTAGAACCCCACCTATTGGCTCTAAAAAAAAGAGCTCAAAATAGTTTTTAAAAGTGTTTATTTTTGCTTTTTAATGTTAATACAAATTATCAGGTTGAAAGTAAGGGACAAAACATATAACAAAACTCAGGTAGAATTTGAAATCCTCTTGTCCCTCATTATACAGTATTATGATTTAAAAAAAAATGCAACACAGAGTAATACAGTACAGTAAATCTCTTGGTCCAAGAGTGTTTTGCAAGACAAGCACTTTTTTTTTATACATTTTGACTTGATAAACGAGCGATGTCTTGATATACAAGTAGCGTCACATCGCAACTGAGTATAAAAGAGAAGAGAGGCGCCTCTTAGAGTTACAGTATGGCCGTGTGTACGGGGCCTTAGATGTGCCTCTTTTAATCATCAACCATGTGAGTTGCTAATTGTTGTACCTTCATTAAGTGTAACCATAGTGCTACTGTTTCACTTAGAAGCGCCTCTCTTCTCTTTTTTACTATGTAGCTCCTTGTGGACTTTGCTTCTAATCCCCTTGTGGAGGCTGTCATTTGTGGATGGAAATGTTATAGTTATACAACCTATCACATTGTTATAATCTTGGACTATAAACTGAAGGACTTATGAACAAATGGTTGTGGAATGAATTATCTGAGCTTCCATTATTTCTTATGGGGAAATTCATTTTGATATACAAGTGCTTTGGATTACAAGCATTTTTCTGGAACGAATTATGCAGTCTAAGGTTTTATTGTATTACATTTAGAGTTCAGCAGAATGATGTGAATAGTTAAGCTCTAGCCAAGGCTCCCAGATTTTGGTATATTTTGCACACTCTTGTGTCAAAGATAAGCTTATATTTTGGCAGGGCTTCATCAACCAGATTGGTAAACATCCTGTTGGTGGGAGGGTGCATATTTTTCCAGTGGAAACCTTTGTACCTTTGTCCAGTTGTCTTGTATCAATGGACATGACCAGAACATGTGGAATAAATCACCAGTCATATCATTTTTACAGCATAGACATTTAGGTAGATTCAGGTACGGGCGCGCAATTTTAAGATGGCGTAGCCTAGCGTGTTTACACTATGCAGCCTTAAGTAAGAGAGGCAAGTACATGATTCTCAAGGCACTTACCTCCTTACTTAGGGCGGCGTAGTGTAAACGCGGCGGGCGTAAGGGCGCCTAATTCAAATGGGTTGGAGGGGGGAGTGTTGTATGGCAATGAGGCTTGACCTCACGTTTTTGACATTTTTTGTTACTGCGCATGTGCCGGGCGCCTACATTTCCCAGTGCGCATTGCGGATAAGTACGCCGTACGGGCCTATTGATTTTGTCGTGGACGTAAACTACGTAAATCCCGATTCACAAACGATGTAAAAAATTCGAACCCCGCGGCGGGAATGGCGGCCATACTTTAACATTGTTATTCCACCTCATAGGTGGAATAACTTTAGGCCGCCTAAGGCCTTACGGAAACGGCGTAAAGCGACTGCGGCGACCGTGCGTACATTTCGTGAATCGACGCAGAAACTCATTTACATATTCTACGCCGGCCGCAATGGAAGCGCCACCTAGCAGCCATCTGAAAAATTGCAATCTAAGATAGGACGGCGCAAGCCGTCCTATCTTAGATATGTTTAAGCGTATCTCTGTTTGAGCATACGCTTAAACATTCGTTGGCGTAGATTCTGAGTTAGGCCGGCTTATCTACTGATAAGCCAGTCTAACTCTTTGTGAATCTACCTAATTGTGTTTGGTCTTAGGCCTCGTACACACGATAGGTTAACCAGAGGCCAGCGGTCTGAAGGACCGTTTTCATCGGTCCAAACTGATCGTGCGTAGGCCCCATAGGTTATTTAACCTTAGGTTAAAAAAATGGCAACTTGCTTTAAAATTTAACCGATGGATGCTAACCGATTGGTCAAAACCGATCGTTAGTATGCAAAAGCATTGGTTAAAAACCCGCGCATGCTCAGAATCAAGTCGACGCATGCTTGGAAGCATTGAACTTCGTTTTTTTCAGCACGTCGTGTTTTACGTCACCGCGTTCTGACACGATCGTTTTTTTAACTGATGGTGTCTACGCACGACGGACCATCAGTCAGCTTCATAGGTTAACCTAGGACAACAGTCCTTCAGACCACTGTCCTCTGGTTAACCTATCATGTGTACGAGGCTTTAGAGTTAAAAACCTTTGAGTTTGGAAGGGATGTATTGAAGATATGTAGTCGTTTGGATTAAATGAATTTATTTGTGATACTGTGTCATCAATAAGCCAGTTATCTCGTCCCAGCCGTCATCCTCCAGGGCTGGTAAATGTTAAGATAGTTTTGCTTGGGAGGTGGAAATTGGCTGCTGATCCAATTCGCAGTAGAGAGAAAATGTTGGTGATCACTTTATGTAGTTGAGAGAAGGTTTTCTAGGGGAATTGTAACACTTATCCCTAACACAGGTGGTCAGACACTATAGCTGGCTTCTGTGTTCTTCACCTATATCAGCCCCCTTTTCCATAAGGCAAGCAGGCTTACCAGTACTTGGTTTCCCCCAGGACATATACACAATATACACAATGCTATAGTGCCTGGCCACCATGCCAGGGCAGGCACAACCTGAGCAAAGCAAACAGGTACTTGTGGTTGGCAGACAGGCAGAGTGGTTAAATGACAGTCCAGGTACAAAGCAGGCAGAGTTCAGAGAATAGTTGATATTTGTTCTGAGGTCATCACTGAGGGAATCTATACAGCAGAGCAGGACAGACAGACAGAAAACTTGGAGAGGGTCACTCCCTGTAGAAAGGCTTGGGAATCTATGGGGAACAGCAGAGTATAGAGTACTGAAAAACTGCACACAGGTCTGATTAATCAATACTGGATCTGAAAACAAATCACCTGCCAATGGACACAGATTATTTTTTTTGAACCAGATCAAAATAAAAAAAAGAGGAAACACGAATCTCTACTGTAAGCTCTAACGAGCAGGGCCCTCTGATTCCTCCTGTATTGATTTGTATTGTGACTGTACTGTCTTCTCTGATGTAAAGCGCTGCACAACTGTTGGCGCTATATAAATCCTGTATAATAATAATAATAATAATAATAATAATAATAATAATAATAATATTCAACCTATAATCCTCTAATAGATGTATTCTGTATGATGATCTAGGAGAAGGATATTTTCCTGGGAGGCAATCAGAACACAATAACAGCTGTAAATATGGAAATATGGGTATTTGGGTATAGGCAATTTGTTTTCTATATCCTAAAATATTCATATTCATACCTTGTGTTAGTCTGAAGAAATGCACATGTGTTTGTTTGTGCCTCTGATCTAAGTGGGTATAATGGGAGTGGTTTAATAATTATCAGTCAACTGGGGCAGCTGCAGGGCACTAATGAGGAAAGCTGCTGGGCCTGCATCGCTTTAGACATGTTCCTATTGGAAATATCTCACCAAAAATAAAAATTTTGTTGCAAGGGGATACCTGAAATCTGACTTGTATCTTAGGCAGACTTCTGGGAAAATTGGTGAGCCAATCACACAAGGAGGAAATTATGTTTCTGGGGAGTGGTCAGTACACATTCTTAGGTAGATTCAGAGAGAATGGTGTAAAGTTGCGGCGGCGTAGCTTAACGTGTTTAGGCTACACCACGTAAGTTAGCTAGGCAAGTACTTGATTCTCAAAGTACTTGCCTGCTAAGTTACGGCGGCGTAGCCTAAAGAGGGCGGGCGTAAGGCGTAATTCAAATTTGTCTAAGGGGGCGTGTTTAATGGTAATGAGGCTTGACCCGACATGATTGACGGTTTTTATAAACTGCGCATGCGCCAAGCGCCTACATTTCCCAGTGTGCATTGCGGCTAAGTACGCCACACGGGCCTATTGATTTCGACGTGGACGTAAACAACGTAAATCCCTATTCACGGACGACTTACGCAAACGACGTAAAATTTTTGAATTTCGACGCGGAAACGGCGGCCATACTTAACATTGGCTACGCCACCTAGGGCCTAGCTTTAACTTTAGGCGGCCTATCTCATACGTAAACGGCGTAAATGTACTGCGGCGACCGGGTGTATGTTCGTGAATCGGCGTATCTAGTGATTTGCATATTCTACACCGACCAGAATGGAAGCGCCACCTAGCGGAGAGAAGAAATATTGCAACCTAAGATAGGACGGCGCAAGCCGTCGTATCTTAGATATGTTTAAGCGTATCTCTGATTGAGAATACACTTAAACATAGGTCGGCGCAGATTCAGAGTTAGGTCGGCATATCTACTGATACGCTGGCCTAACTCTCTCTGAATCTACCTATTTGTGTACAGAACAACTCCATTTAGCCATATTGCTTTGCATTTATAGAAAATTACAGCAGCTGCATATTGAAAAGGAAAGGTCATTTTTTTAATAACATTTAATTACAATATGACTTCTATTTCAATTATACACGTAATATTATTTTTTATTTATTTGCAATTTTTTTCCCCCACAAAAGTGGAGTTACCATTTAAGGCAGCGATTTGCTTGTTTGGTTTATTTATGCTGAGTTCTAAAAAAAGCATAACTAGCATTTGTGCTTGGAATGTCCTTATATTTTTATAACTATGCCTTGGGCAAGGATTTCCAATCTGGAGGGTTTAGAATCATTTTATCTTTGTTATGGCTAAATGTAATGCTTGATTCATAGGGTCATGCCAAAACAAGCTCACAGCTACTGTATGAAGGCTAATGTCACATTATCAGAAAATGAAAGAATTTTAAAGCTGAACACACACACACAAACACACATGCTCGCAAGCACATATTTTGTAAGAGGGCTATGCTGAGTAACCCAATCATAAGACAGGGACACATGGGAACAGTCTAGAAGTTTTTGTTCTGCATTTAATTTCAGCAAGGCAACAAACACAGTTTTCAGTGCAAAATGGCTTTGTACAGTAAGACCATAACACAATACAAAAAGATGCTTCATCTGTATACATGTGTAATTAACACAAGACCAAGAAGTCCAAACTTTAAAGGTACCTCCAGACAACAATGATAAAAACATAATTTTTTATCGGTTAAACCGAACCTGTGTAAGGGAGTAGTGTGCAAATTGTTACTGACATTTTTTTTATTTACATACTACTTCATATAACACTGTTTTAATATACCAACAAAATTAATTTAACCACTTAAGCCCCGGACCATTTTGTTGCTAAATGACTGGGCCACTTTTTGCAATTTGGCACTGCTTTGCTTAACTGACAACGTACGACGTGGCTCTAAAAGCAAAATTGACTTATTTGTTTCCCCACAAATAGAGATTTCTTTTGGTGGTATTTGATCACCTCTGCGGTTTTTATTTTTTGCGCTCAGTGATTTTTATCATGACTGCGACATTATGGCAGACACATCGGACACTTTTGACACATTTTTGGGACCATTGTCATTTTTACAGCGATCAGTGCTATAAAAATGCACTGATTACTGTAAAAATTACACTGGCAGTGAAGAGGTTAACCACTAGGTGGGGGTGTAGATTTTAAGTGTGCCCTAGTGAGTGTTTCTTACTGTAGGGGGGATGGGCTGTGTGTGACATGAGAATGATCTCCTCTTCGATTACACAGAGCTGATATCAGTGTTATTGTCACTAGGCAGAGCGGGGAGATGCTTGTTTACATTAGCATCTCCCCGCTCTATCTCTCCGTGAGATGATCGTGGGTATCCCCGCGGCGATCAAGTCCACGGGACCCACGGTTGGGTTTATGGAGCTTGCGGCGCGCACGTGCACGTCCTTCTGCCCAGGAGTGCCATTGTGTCGAGGTATATGTGCGTGCGGCGGTCGGGAAGCGGTTAATATACACCCTTACTCTATGCTGCAATGAATGCCATATTATGAGGCAG
Organism: Rana temporaria; assembly: GCF_905171775.1. Lineage (NCBI taxonomy): Eukaryota > Metazoa > Chordata > Amphibia > Anura > Ranidae > Rana > Rana temporaria. The sequence goes on from NC_053492.1 coordinate 357,890,025, forward strand.
AGTAAACAGTTGAATGAAAGTAACAGGGCAGCTGTTACAAGGAAGCTGAAGGACAAGACTGACAACCAAACTTCCAATGCAGTGCCAGGATTACATTGAAAAAGAGTCCACAGTAGAGTGTATTTTTCGCCCTTACATTGAGCACTTCCTATACTGTTAACCAAGCCTCCTTCTTAATCCAATGTTTCTATGGCAACCCTGCTTTCCTGCTTATAGCCGACTTGTTTAATTTTATAGTATTTACTTGTGCCGATTATCTAGTGTTTGCCTATGTTGGTCTGATCAGCATCAGCTGATAAAGCTGCAGTAATTCAGTCCAATGCCCAGGTTTACACTCCATGTGATGTCACATGGTCACATAGGGTGTAGGAGGAAGCCCTGAGTGATTATGCAGGCTTGTGGGATTTCAATGTTGTGCTGTAGAAAGTCCTGATAACAGACAGACAAGCAAACAGAGTGTGCCGTAAATCAGGGGAGATCTGGGCATGCTCCAGTGACGTCATTCTAAAGAACAAAAAGGATAACAACAATACTAAGCAAGTTAGGACATATCTACAAGCAGTGTTCATTGGGGTTTTTATGCTGATTTACATAGGATAAAGTTGTGGGTGAGGGTTTACAACCACTTTAATAGCACATTATGGCAGGCTTACCCTCCATCCCTGCGCTGTCACCGCTGCCAGCGATTCCATCTTCACTCCAGGTTCATGCCCCCTTGCTGTTTGAATAGCCAGCCTGGGCTGATGTCACTCCCATGCATGCACATAGGAGTCATCATCACGGCACAGCACTCAGTGTTCGCTGAATGCAGAGCATCACTGCGCATGTGCAGTGACATCATCAGCTATAGTCGATGTGAATATCTCTTAAATGGTGAACATTTAGATGTTCACTGTTCATACAGGTAGGGCTTACTATAAGCTTACCTGTAGGTACAAATTGTAAATAAGAATTTACTACGACTTTAAAGAATTTTTTTTAGTCTTGCCTCCCCCAAACAGCCTATGACTAGACAGTAAATATGAATGCAGCACACTAAAGAAGTTATCTCTCTGTCACTCTGGGCCAGATTCACAAAAGAGATACGACGGCGTATCTCCTGATACGCCGTCGTATCTCTGTGATCCGCCCGTCCTAACTATGCGGCTGATTCATAGAATCAGTTACGCATAGATAGCCCTAAGATCCGACAGGTGTAATTGACTTTCACCGTCGGATCCTAGGATGCAATTCTAGGCCGGCCGCTAGGTGGCGAGGCCATTGCGGTCGGCGTAGAATATGCAAATGACTAGTTACGGCGATTCACGAACGTCCGTGATGCTCGTCGATCTACATTTACGTCGTTTCCGTCGAGATACGCATCGTAAAATTAGGGCTACCTCCTAGGTGTTCTAAGCAATGTTAAGAATGGCCGTCGTTTCCGCGTCGAAATTTTAAATTTCACGTCGTTTGCGTAAGTCGTCCATGAATGGCGCTGGACGCCATTTACGTTAACGCCGAAACTAATGACGTCCTTGCGACGTCATTTAGCGCAGAGCACGTCGGGTAATTTACCCGACGGAGCATGCGCAGTACGCTTGGCGCGGGAACGCGCCTAATTTAAATGGTGCCCGCCCCATTTGAATTAGGCGGGCTTGCGCCGAGCGGATTTACATTACACCGCCGCAAGTTTACAGGTAAGAGCTTTGTGAATCAGGCACTTACGCTGTAAACCTGCGGCGGTGTAACGTAAATGGGATACATTACGCTGCCGAGGAGTAACGTAATTGTACCTGAATCTGGCCCTCTGTGCTCTTCTGTTATCAGGATGCTCTTCTTTTAGCATGCACTTTTGCTGCTCCTCCCTCTCTGTGTGACCAGGGCTGTACTTGTTGCAAGAGGCTTAAACCAAGAGAAAGTCTGGTACTTACACTCCTTGCCTCTTGGATAAATTATGTCTAATAACATATCAAATGATACAGCGCGTTCTTTTATATTTACCCAGAGTTCCTCATTAAACTGCAAAACATTACAATGAACATGCTGGTGTAACTGCCACAATACTAAAATAAGGTCTATGCTTTTTTTAAGGAAACTATGGAGAAAGTGGAATGGAAGCCTTTAAGGAACTAGCCGCACAAGAAGGCCTGTGCATAGCGCATCACGATAAAATCTATAGCAATGCTGGAGAGAAAGGCTTTGATCGGCTACTTAGTAAACTTCGGGAGAGACTACCAAAAGCAAGAGTGGTGGTTTGTTTTTGCGAAGGAATGACAGTAAGAGGGCTGCTGATGGCTATGAAACGTAAAGCTGTACTTGGTGAATTTCTGCTTATTGGAAGGTAGGATTTTAATTCTTTAAGCTTTATGTGCATATAGTTCTGTGAACTGTTCTCCTTCATTAAAAGATAATTACTTTGTATTACTTCTTGGCATGAAAATGTTGCCATGTTAGATAACTGTGCATAGGACATTAATATTGATGTGTATACATATTTATGAGACTAGAAGAATGTGTCTATTTGAAATTATAATATACTTATAGAAACTTTGTCACAAAAAAAAAAAACATATTATGACAATACTTACTATAAAATACGGCCGCTTGACTAGTGACTGGGAAAAAAACATGGGAATCAATCTCACCTTCACTGAGATCCCTTCATTGGTTGCCAGTAAAAGACAGAATCACTTTCAAGGCACTCTGCCTAATACATAAGTGTATTCAAGGAAACGCCCCCCAATATCTATGCGAAAAAATAAAAGCCCATAACCCCAATCGCATTCTGCGATCCACCAATCAAAACCTCCTCCAGATACCCAAGGCCAGATACAAGTCCAAAGGAGATCGAAGATTTGCAGTCCAGGGACCTCGCCTGTGGAATGCACTACCAACCACCATCCGACTGGAGTCGGACCACTTGGCCTTCAGGAGAAAGATTAAAACCCATCTCTTCTGAGGTCAAGGGGTTCCTTACCCATGAAATGGATACAGCGCCCAGAGGCGATTCAGTTCGCATGTGTTGCGCTTTACAAGTCTCTCTCTCTCTCTCTCTCTCTCTCTCTCTCTCTCTCTCTCTCTCACTATTCCCACAATAGGTTACTCCAATTCTTATACTCTTGTATAGACAGTAGCATTTTCTGAGCATAATGGATGCCTGTATCTCCCTGCTGCACACTGTGATTCCACCCACCAGCTGCCACCTCAGAGCTTCATAGACACAGTTATACTATATAGCGCCCAATAGGTGGAACCACAGATACAGCCACACCTGAACATTTAAGATGCTGATGTTTCTATCACTGCCTGTTAAGCCACGTACACACAACCATTTTTCATGTCATGGAAAAAAACACAGTTTTTCTCGACGTGATTCCTCTCAAGCCTGCCTTGCATACACATGATCGTGATAAAAATGCTTGAGCAAAGTGTGGTGATGAACAACACGTACGACGGCACTATAAAGGGGAAGTTCCATTCGAATGGCGCCACCCCTTGGGCTGATTATGCTAATTTCCTGTCTCATAACTTGCTTCTGAACATGCGCTTTTTTTTCCCCGTCGTTGAAGCGTACACACGACACACGTTTTTTCACGACGAGAAAAATGACGACGTGAAAAACGACAAGAAAAACAGAGCATGTTCTAAATTTTTAATGTCCATTTTTCTCGTCAAGAAAAATGCTCTGGAGCCTACACACGTTTTTAATGAGCAATTTAAAAAATTTAATTTTTCTCGTCATGAAAAACGGTCGTGTGTCTAGCCCCGTACACACGTCCGAGGAACTCGACGTGCCAAACACATCGAGTTCCTCATCAAGCGGGCCGACTTTCCTCATTGAACAATGAGGAAACAGAGAACATGTTCTCTATTTGGCCCGACAAGTTCCTCGTCGGCTTCCTCGCTGAAAAGTGTACACACGACCGAGTTTCTCGGCAGAATCCAGCTCCGATCGAGTTTCTGGCTGAATTCTGCCGAGAAACTCGGTCGTGTGTACGGGGCCTAAGCGGCATTACTCTTTAAGGGAACAAATATTGGAGTCACTGGTGGTGGGTTATTTTCATTGTTTACTACTTTGCCAGAAAGTATTTGAGAACTCCCTATTTCTATTAAATCTGTTGGTCTGATTTATAAATGATAGTCTTTGCTACAGAGTCCAGTTTTTCACAATTGTCCTACAAAGATCTTTTCTAGATTATATTTCCATCTCTCCTTCCTGATACCTCCTAGCATAGCCCTTTAGAACAAAAAGATGTATTGGACAGCCGCACTCCGAACCAACGTAGCTTTATTAGTAAAAGATAGAAACAAGCACTACAAGCCACAGCAATGAAAACCAGGACAGCTGACATGTTTCACACTACACTTGGGGGCAGATTCACATACATTTAGATAGGCGCAGCGTATCAGAGATACGCTACGCCGCTGTAACTTACTTTTTCATTCTTTGAATCCACAAAGAATTTGCGCCGTAAGTTATGGCGGCATAGTGTATCTCTCGGCGCGTAATTCAAATCGGCGGGTAGGGGGCGTGATTCATTTAAATGAAGCGCGTCCCCGCGCCGAATGAACTGCACATGCTCCGTTTCGAAATTTCCCGCCGTGCATTGCGCGAAATGACGTCGCAACAACGTAATTTTTTTAACTTAGACGTGAATTACGTCCATCCCTATTCACGGACGACTTATGCAAAAAAAAAAAAAATCAAATTTCGACGCGGGAACGACGGCCATACTTAACATGGCAAGTCTATCTATACGCCGCAAAATAGTAGCTTTAACTATCCGCCGGAAAAATCCGACTAGAGACGACGTAAGAGAATGCGACGGCCACGCGTACGTTCGTGGATCGTCGGAAAAAGCTAATTTGCATACTCGACGCGGAAAATGACGCGAACTCCACCCAGCGGACGCCGAAGTATTGCATCTACGATCCGAAGGCGCGACCGGAAATGTACGATTGTGGCGTCATACAGTTTTGCTGCTCCGTCGAATCTTCTTTGAACATTCGACAGACACCATAAGCCTTCAATGACAGATTCAACCTTAATTCATTCAGATTTTTGAACGAATGCAATTTCTAACAAAAACGAAATAAATAAAAACAAATTTCGGGAGTAACTAAATTAATTTATTTTCAGACGAAAACGAAATTCCGAAACAAAATATTTCAGTGTGCACATGTCTACACCACTACTCCACTGTAGTAGTGGTGTGCTTGCGTCCACGATTTCCAACTTCCAGGGGCATTGGACAGATAAAGTATATGCATAATTACATTGGTCCAAGTTGGACCAATGTAACTATGTATAAGATATTCACACTTGGAATTTATCCTTAAAGTTAAAATGGATGCCCTAAAATAGTATATATATTTGGCACTCATAGTGTTTTGGGTTCAGATGTTGAAATTAGTAAATGAATCCTGTATAATCATACAGAATAGTAATAATTTGGGGTTGACTTACTAAAAGAATATTGGCTGTTTATTTAGCAGAGTGAATGTCCTATTTAAAAAGTGTGTGTGATCACTTTGCAAACTGAATTTTATAAAAGGTGAACCTGTGCTCACTTTAAATAACCAATCACATATAAGTTAAACAGGATTTTTGCAAGAACATGATTGGTTTCTTAATGTGGGACTTTACCCATAACAACTTGATAAAAAAGAATTGCCTCCAGTATTGCTCCTATTTCTTCTTGCTGGAGGCTGCCATTTTGCTGAAGCCCAGAGCCCCTGAACAGCAATACATCATAAAGCAGAACTAAAGCAGTCAATGTAATGTTTTTTTAAAGAACAGTATCACACACAACACTTTTTCCTATCTCTGGTGTTGGAATGTCTTTCTGTGTTAGGAATCTTATTTTCAGGATCTAGAACAGCAAAGTGGACTTGTTTTTCTTACTTCTTATATTACCATTTTTATTGTTCTTTTAGACATGCATGCTGAGTAAATGTACTGTGAAACTAGTAAGGTTAAATAGTTGAATGTTCATTGAAGAAATAATGTGCAAAGATCGTTCATATGAAACAACCTTTTTACAAAAATGTCACTGGCAAATTGCTCCTTAGAACTGGAATTGTTTGAGACAATTTCCATTTGGTGAATAATTTTTGCTCATGTCTGTTTCCATCTTAAAATGCCCCAGTGTGCAGCCTATGTACATTAAAATGTTTACAACATTTAACAAGCACCAATTTTTTTTAAAAACAAACTCTAATACACACGACCGTTTTTCGGGTTGTAAAAAATTACGTTTTTTTAATGTCATTAAAAACGACCGTGTGTGGACTCCAGAGCATTTTTCACGACGTAAAAAATGGGCATTAAAAATTTAGAACATGCTCAAATTTTTCATGTCGTTTTTAACGTTGATATTTTTAACGTCGTAAAAAATGGTCGTGTGTGGGCTTTAACGACGTGAAAAAAACGCACATGCTCAGAAGCAAGTTATGAGACGGGAGCGCTCTTTCTGGTAAAACTAGCGTTCATAATGGAGATAGCACATTCATCACGCTGTAACAGACTGAAAAGCGTGAATCGTCTTTTACTAACACAAAATCAAGCAAAAGCAGCCCCAAAGGTGGCTCCATCCGCTTTATAGTGCCGTCGTACGTGTTGTACGTCACCGCGCTTTGCTAGAGTATTTTTTTTTTCACGATCGTGTGTAGGCAAGGCCGGTTTAACAATAATGGGGTTGAAAAAAAAATTGTTTTTCTAGACCATTGAAAATTTTATTTTTTACATTCCGAAAAACGGTCGTGTGTACGCTGCATTACTGTTCTCTGTAGATGCAGACACCATGATCAATTCATCCTCGCAGATCACAACAGAAAATCTGAATTTTTGGGGGGTTTTAGTCAGTTTCTAACAGCTTGCAGATCTTTTTATTTGTCTAGGCCATTTCATGTGTCCCTCGCACCCAGGACTTTTTTCAACCAGGACGTGGCAGAACTCTGTTCTGTCACTTCCGACTCTCTCCCTCCACCCTACCACTGTGTTTACAAGGATAGTTTCTTCTCAATAGCTCTCTCAGATCCCTGCCTGCCCTGCACTCATAGCAGGGACAAGGGAGGTGCAGGTGCAGTGTTGGATAGGGTATCAACCTGTGAAAGAGAGCTGAACCATGCACACTGTGCATAGCACACCCCAAACCCTGCACTCTGTATGTAGGGTACTCCTTAACCCTGCACTCTGTACACAGCGCAATCCTGAACTCTGCACACTGTATGTAGCACACCCTTGAACGCTGCACATTATGCACTCCTGGTATTTATTGCCCTTTAAAGATCTTCCCAATGTTAATGCAATTTGACCACCCACCATTTGGGAGCATGGTTGAGTTCCTCCACTCATTCCCTGGTAAAAAAAAAAGCCCTAGATACATTTATATAGTCTTACAGATACAATTGGTCCTTTGGAGACAACCATAATCCATATGCTGCCCGCTATGATTTTAATGCCCCTGTTGTGAATTTTAAAGATAAGTTTCTCCAGAGTTTCTGCAGCTACAGAGATCAATTTTTATTAAATCATTTACTGCTTATTAAGAATATGTAAATATGTTAATGTCTATAGCCTAGGCCATGGGTCTCCGAACATTTTAAACATAGGGCCAATTGAGTGTCCTTTAGACTTTAGGGGGCTGGACTGTGGTTCCAATGTTAGTGGGAGGAATAGTGACCCACCATTTGTTTCAGTGGGAGTAACTGAGCCTCATAATTGGTGTCAGTGGGAGGAATTGTGCCCCATCATTGGTGTCATTGGGCTCATTGTGGGTGTCATTGGGAGAAATTGTGCCTTATTGTTGCTGTCATTGTGAGGAATAGTGTCCCTTCATTGATGTCAACGTGGGGAATTATGCCCCATTGTTGGTATCAGTGGATGAAATAGTGCCCCAAGGGCTGGATGAAAGCAAGCAAAGGGTCGCAGTTTGGAGACCATTGGCCAAGGAGCTCTTCAAGACAATCTATTTTAAACCTTTGTTCACACTATCCTTGCACGGTTTGTGTACTTGTTACCTTTTGTGAGTGCGTTTTGTGAATGACTGCTCTTTTCGACAGGAAATATTGTTACAATTTTTGGAAAAACATATTTTCTGAGTCTGGTGAATGCTGTCTAATGTCTATGTTAGCCTTACTACCTAATTAGAGTTTTTTGCCTGACGCGAACAAAAATCATAATAAGTTTGTATCTGTTATATACTTATGAATAAGAACAATATAGGAAATAATATATGGATTGTGCTGATCACTTTTACTATTCTGCTGTGTGTTTTATGCCATGACATTGTATGCTGCAGAACAATTGAATCACTAGGGAAATGAATAACTGCACAGCAGTTCTTGCCTGTAATATTAATCAAAAACTACAATGCAAAAAAAAAATAAAAAATGTTTTGTGCATATTTGTAAAAGTACACAAAGTATATTAGCATAGTGCTAAAAGTAACCAATAACAAGTGAAAATTATTATGATGATAAAACCAAAACAAGCTGATGTAGAAAATCAAATGCAAACTCAAATGGATATATCACAGTTTAAATGGCATGGAAATATAGAAATTTGCTAGATGAAAGAGTCCAAGGTAATGGTTGGTAAAAAATAAAATCATATAAAAACATTCAATGCATTTTAGGTGCAACACCATGCTCCCTTTTACCCTCCGTCATCGCCTTTGTTTGATGTTTTACTATGTATATCATTTGTATCTTTTAAGCTTCTCTAATTCAGTCGAGGCAACTGAAGTTCATATGCAAAGTTTGTTGTGTGAGGTAGTAGAATTTGTGTTATATACTCATCTAGACATAACTTTTTCTATCATGACAGTGAGCTCTATTCATCCATTCAAATCCTAAGTAACACTGGAGGAGCTGCAGACTTCCACAGCAGAGACTGGAGTATCTGTTCATAGGACGACAATAAGCTGTAAAAAAAATTTAGGCATTTACTAAAAAACAATTCTAAAATACGGCATGTGGTATTTTTCCGAAATATAGTATTTATCTCATGAAACCATGCAGTATTTTAACTCATGCAATATCCAGTGGGATGGATAGAGTAGAGAACAATTAGAATCCCTGTTAGTTTATATTGCTAACAAAGAGGTAAGATGGTTTAAACCATAGAAAAATGGCAGCTTATAAATTAGTGAGGTAAAACTAGTGTTCGTTATGGAGATAGCACATTCATCACGCTGTAACAGACAGAAATGCGCAAAACGTATTTTACTAACACAAATCAGCTAAAGCAGCCCCAAGGGTGGCGCCATAGGATTTGACCTTCCCCTTTATAGTGCCGTTGTACGTGGTTTACTTGACCGCGTTCTGACACGATCGTTTTTTTAACCGATGGTGTGTAGGCGCGACTGACCATCAGTCAGCTTCATCGGTTAACCGATGAAAATGGTCCATCAGACCGTTTTCATCGGATGGACCGATCGTGTGTACAGGGCATAACCCTCCATTTTATAAGAGTGAAAAAACTTTCTGGGCTGTCCCTGTATATAAACCACCTATTACTCAACTCTATATACTATAGGAAGCAGCTAGCACTACTATGCATCCAACCACCTGTACAACTTGCAATAAATATATATAGTCAAATGAGGAAAATGTAAATGGGTAATAAAAAACACTTTTAGACCATGCAAACCACCTATTACTCAAATCTATATGCTATAGGAAGCAGCAAGCACCACTGTGCATCCAACCACCTGTACAACTTGCAATAAATATATACGGTATATAGTCAAATGAGGTAAATGTAAATGGTTAATAGAATACATTTTTAGCAAAGAAGCAGTATTACAACCCATGGATAAAGGATGCTTCACACCCCTGATAATACTTGAAGAAAAGGAAATTTACCCCTAGGGATTTGTGTTTCAGCACGGTATAAATAATGTACAAGTAGGTAAAAAAGTATAAATTTATTGATAGGGTATCAAAAAAGAGCCCCTAGACAAAAAAGGGAACTCAGGATATGAGCTTTGATAAAATCAATCTATAAACAGAAAAGCAAAGAAATACATCACAACATGGTAACAATGATAATTCAAATTTGAACAGTACTATATGCATATAAGCACTATGTGCGAAAAAATCCCCTACACGTTTCGACATTCGTAGTAGCGGTCTTCTTCAGGGAGCCATGTTTTTACGCAGACATAGGTTCTATGAAGAAAATATAGGCAGATAAATCAAAAAGTAAACAACAAACATAATCATAAAGCGGACCTGTCCATCCCAACATAAGGATAAAAGTGGGGGTGCATGGTCTCCTCCATAACAATATAATAAACAATGATGTACAAAAATCGAAATGCCACTCACCAAGACACATATCAAAAAACAGATCGGGATCAGACACCGAGTCACACCATCGAGAGCAATCCTGGGTAGATGGGAAGGCAGAAGAAAATAGGAACAGGCCCCGGGGTCAGATGGAGAAATAACTCCAGGGCAGAAACCAAGAGGCCAAATCACTATTGGGCCTACGAAAGGTCACACATGTGTGTCGGGACCTGCACCACAGGATGGAACACAGGGGAGGCAGGGCAAGGGAGAGGAGGCGGGAGGCTGAAGAAAGGGGGAAGGGCGGCCACAGAACGGGGCAGGGCAAACCCGCCCAGGCGGGAGAAACCAAGTCCAACCTACCAGGGCCAAGCGTGACCCAGCACGCAGGGCAGGCGGGGGTGGGCGTGGTCGGGACAAGTCGAATGCCACCCTCCTCAAGACAGGACAGGAAACCCTAAAAAGAAAATATGAAACTAATAATAATATTTGAACAGGTGGTAATCAATGCAATTGTTAAGTATATAACAAAGTAAACTAGCACCTACACACATACACGCAATGATCATGCATGCATGTATGTGTGTGTGTGCGCATATATATCTATTTAGGACAGTCTACAAGGTACATAGAAGAGGAGAAAAGAGGAAGAAAAAAAAATACATTTTTAGACTATGCCTCCCTTTGAGTAGCATCTAATTGATAACTGACACTACATTTTTGATGACCTTTGAATGTCTCTATTCTGTTTGAAATTCAAAGCATTAAATCTGTCGAAATTACGTTAATTTCATTCTCGCATTTAATATCCTGTAAAAAGCCTACCAATTTGCTTTTACCAGCTGCAGAAAAAGTGCTTTTTGTCTGAAAATGACTATACGTTTGGATGATTAGACCTTTTTTTTTACAGGTGGTTACATTGCTTATCTGTGATATTAGTGGCCGAATAATCAATTTTATGCAGCATGTTAAACAGTCCCAATGGTAGCTGGTAACTGAAAAGTAATGATTTAAAAGCATAAAATATTAATATGATTAGGGATCATTGTACATTTATTTTTCATGAGCTGTTATTTTTCCTGGGCTGCGTTTGGGTGACTACATGTAATTTAAATTGTAATTACATATACAATCAGTGATTTTAGCACAGAATAAGAATAACAGTCTGCGTAAATGTATTGGCCATCAAAAGCAGAACATGATAAAGCAACAAGTAAATCTTTATCTTATATGAAGAACAAAAAAAAAGGACAACATATGACTCTACCAACATTCTGTGTTTTATATATATATATATATATATATATATATATATATATATATATATATATATATATATATATATATATATATATATATATATATATATATATATATATATATATATATATATATATATATATATATATATATATATATATATATATATATATATATATATAGATATATCTATATCTATAGATATAGAAATCTATAGATATATCTACCGGTATTTCTATAGATATAGATATCTACATATAGATATCAATATCTATATCTATAGATATCTATATGTATATCAGACTAAATAAGCCTATTTCGGAACCTTTCTATCACTTTAATTTGATGCAAGCCTTACAATGTACCTTTCATGACAGTCTTGTCAGATAGCAGATAGTGTTCTTATGGCTGGCTCATGGTGGTCACATGGCTTGCTTATCACAATCACTTGACTGGCTTCTGGTAGACACATAGCTGCCAGCTTGCATGGCTGTCAGATTGCAGTCACATGGCTAACTGATGGCAGTCATATGATTGGCTTATCACAAACTTATGGCTGGCTTACAGCAGTCACATAACAGTTTTTTTGGATTCACATGACTGGCTCATGGCGCTCGCATGATTGGTTCATGGCAGTCACATTATTGGTGTATGACAGTCACATGGCTGGCTTATGGCAGTTATATGATTGACTAATGTCAATCATGTGACTGGCTCATGGCATTAATGGTTCTAGCTCATGACAGTCACCAGGGCCACTGATAAGACAATACAGCTAGCCCTCCTGTACAGGGCCCGAGCCAAAGCAGTTCAAAAGGGGTCCCGGGTACCTGCGGGAGAGGAGAGCCGGCTGTACTGCCTGTGGAACACCCGACAGTGCTGTCAGCTTTCTCCCTGTGGCTACTCTGCAGATGATCAATTCTAAATACTTGCCAGTAGTTCCTTCATTTAGCAAGCTGTCCCATGCTGGCTTTGTTTTTGGGCTGTCCCAATTTTGGAGCAGCAGGGACAGCTGCAGGGTCTCTCTCTGCCTTTGCAATGAAAGCTTTACACTGCCGGATCCTGAAACTCTTCTTCCCCTGTGATCAGCACTGTTATCTCTTGCAAGTAATCGAAGAGGGAAGAAGTTTTCTACCTGCTCCACCTCCTCCCTTAGTCCTAAACTCTGCTCTGCCGACCTCCACACTGTGCTCTGTGTTCGCCGTAAATCTATATGCCAACCCTGAGACTCCATTTACAATGCATTTTCCTGCTCACATTTTTTTTAGCTTGTTTTTCCACACATAGGGCAGCCCATTCACTTAAATGGGCGGCCTTAGATTTGACAAATGCACCATAGAAGCTCTAGTCCTTTTTCATACATGCAGCTTTGCAAGTTTGCCACATGACAAAACGCTTCAAACTTTTTTTGGGGTGCTATTAACATTTAATGGAACCACAAGTGCTATGCGAGTTTGCAGTGCATTTTTAAAAATGCATGAAAAGCGTGCGCTTCCCATGCACTTTGCCACACATTCAGGAGATGCAGAGTGTGAATGCGGCCTAAGGACTCTTTCACATGGGTTGCCATGGATTTACCGTTGTACCTGGCTGTGCACCCAAATCCTAACAATATGGTCAGACAGGGTTGTATACATGCTGTGGGTGCAATATTTTACTACGCAGCTGCAACATTTTTAACGCAGGCTGCAGAGTTTGAAAGGCAGCACCACCTTTCAAACTCCCCGTTGAGTTCAATGGGGCCGCTCTGCAACTGCAAGCCAAACACTTGGCTCATAGTCTCGCAAGGTAAAATTACCATTTAGCATTTTTAAACAGTATAACAAAGGGTGTCAGGGGGGCGGTAGCAAGGGTATCATTTCTGCCATGGCTGCAAAGCAGCATTGCAACCATGGCATTTTAGTAAAATGTAATTTGATATTTTCGGGGGGCTTTGTCAAGTTCGCTGTATGGGGCCCTGTGATTTCTAACAGCAGCCCTGAAAGTCACGTGACTACAGTAGGCCATGGCAGGCACATAGGAGTCACCTGATGCACTTATAGGTCTGGTTCACACCTTGTTAGTTTGATTTTGATTCATTTCTGCAATGCTTTTTGTTGTATGTGTTTTGCACCTTTGCACATGCATTTTTCCACGCATTTTTTTAGGCAGTTCACTTTTATCTTTTACTTCTTGACCAATTTGTTGTTGGGCAGATCAAAAAACACAAAAAAAACATAAAAAATGCACTACAAGACACAGTTCTATTTATTTTTGCATTATTAAGCCTGGTCCACACCTATGCATTTTTAGTCCTTTTTGCATTTTACAGATTTTCACTACAGTCCATTTAACATGGTTTCCCATGGAACACGTTCTGTAGTGCAAATCTGCAAAATTCAAAAATAACTAAAAATGCATAGGTTTGAATCAGGCCTTAAGGGAATAGTGAAGTAGAAGAATAGATAACACCTGACCTGATTTATTAAGGTCATTCATCTCTGGTGAGCTTGTCTTTTGAGCTTGGATGTGGTGCACAGTATGGTTTGAAGTGTTTTTCTTCCAAAAATGAAATGTAAGAGTATGTTTTGTGTTGAAAGAGTTATTTTCCAAGAGCAATACAAAGGAGTCTCAAAGTACTTTCATTTGTGGTTGAAAGACATTTCAGTGAAGATACTGTAGATTTGATTTATTTTATATGGTCATGATTCTAAGAAAACTATATTTTGTTACATGTTATATTTTGTGAATAAAAATTAGCGATTAGTAAGTGTGCTTGTTAAAATATATGCTTCAAATGGAATCTTAAAGTAGCTGCAGCTGTTACAGACACCCTTCACACACTGCGTTTGGCTGCGATTTTGTTACCTGCGGTTTTGTGCGAATAGAATTGAATGCGTCCAGGTGCGATCTGGCGCAGCTATCGGCACCTAACCGCAGGTAATCGCAGCGCACTGTGTCATCTGCGTTTGGTATGAATCTTGAGGGGGAACTCCACGCCAAATTTCAAATAAGAAACCGGCATGGGTTTCCCCTCCAAGAGCATACCAGGCCCTTGGGTCTGCTATGGATTTTAAGGGGAACCCCCGTACGCCGAAAAAACAGCGCGGGGTGCCCCCAAAATCCATACCAGACCCTTATCCGAGCACCCAGCCCGGCCGGTCAGGAAAGGGGGTGGGGACGAGCAAGCGCCCCCCTCCTTAACCGTACTAGGCCGCATGCCCCCAACATGGGGGGGTAGGTGCTTTGGGGCCGGGGGCGCTCTGCGGCCCCCCCACCCCAAAGCACCTTGTCCCCATGTTGATGAGGACAGGGCCTCTTCCCGACAACCCTGGCCGTTGGTTGTCGGGGTCTGCGGGCGGGGAGCTTATCGAAATCCGGGAGCCCCTTTAACCACTTAAGTACCGCACATAGTCCACAGAGGGGATCTCCCATCCCGGGTGGACATCATATGACGTCCTGGACTTTGTGCGGTGATTTCTGAATGATGCCTGCAGCTAGAGGCATCATTCAGATATCATTGTTTGCCGGCGGCGATCCTGCACACCATTAGAATGATCATAACGGCGGTTCCGCCACTTGATCGTTCTTATAGGCAGCGGGAGGGGACACCCTTCCCCTCCCGCCGCCATCCGGTGCTTCTCCGGGCTCTCCCGTGCCATCGGGGGCCCGGAGAAAGAATCGCCCAGCGCCGGATAGGAAGCATAGAGATGACTGGTGACCAGATGGTCACCAGTCATCTCTATGACCATTGGAGGCCCGGGCGCGATGTGATGACGTCACGCCCGGGTACCCGTAAGTAAACAAAGCCGCAATTGCGGCTAGTAAGCATGAGATCGGTGAATTTTTTTTCACAATCTCAGCCTGGAGGAGAGATGTGGGGTCTTATTGACCCTGCATCTCTCCTTAAAGGGGACCTGTCTCACACTATTCCTATTACAAGGGATGTTTACATTCCTTGTAATAGGAATAAAAGTGATAAAAAAAATTAAAAAATGTGTAAAAAAATTATAAATAAGTAAAAAAAAAAAAAAAGTAAAACGCCCCTGTCCCTGGTAGCTCACACCCAGAAGCGAAAGCACACGTAAGTCCTGCCCACGTATGTAAACGCCATTTGAACCACATATGTGAGGTATCGTGGCATGCATTAGAGCGTGTGCAACAATTCTAGCACTAGACCTTCTCTGTAACTCTAAACTGGTAACCTGTAAAAATTTTCAAAGCGTCGCCTATGGAGATTTTTAAGTAACAAATTTTGGCGCCATTCCATGAGTGTGCGCAATTTTAAAGCGTGACAGGTTAGGTATCTATTTACTTGGCGTAACCTCATCTTTTATATTTTACAAAAAAATTGGGCTAACTTTACTGTTTTTTTTTTTAAATTAATGAAACAATTTTTTTCCAAAAAAAAGGCGTTTGAAAAATTATTGCACAAATACTGTGCAAGATAAAAAGTTGCAATGACCGCCATTTTATATATATAGGGTGTCTGCTAAAAAAAACATATATAATGTTTGGGGGTTCTGAGTAATTTTCTAGCAAAAGAATGATGATTTGTACATGTAGGAGAGAAGTGCCAGAATAGGCCCGGTATGGAGGTGGGTATAAAAGCCCTGTATTGAAGGGGTTAATAAGGGGGCCCCCAGATCTAGGCCCCCCCACCCTAGATGAATGAGTAGGGGTACATCGTACCCCTACCCATTCACCTGGAGGAAAAAAAATCACCCCACACAGTTTTTAAAGTAATTTATTAGTCAGTTCCGGTGGTCTTCTTCCAACTTCTCCGCTCTTTCGAGGGGCGTTCTGCCGGGGCCACCGCTTTCTTCTTTAAGCTCTTTTACAAGCGGGGGCCCCGATCTTCACCGCTGCCTTCTCTGTTCGCTTCTGCTGGGGGGAGCAGGTCTTCACCGTCATCTTGTTCTGTTCTGCCGGGTCCCCCACTTTCTTCTTTAAGCTCTTTTACAAGCGGCGGCCCTGGTCTTCTGTCGTCTTCTCCGCTCTTCTCCTTTTTCCTTCTGCCGGGCTTCTCCGCTGTCTTCTTGAAGCTCTTTTACCAGCAGGGGCCCGGTCTTCTGTCGTCTTCTTCCCTCTTCTCTTCTTCGATTTTGACACGTCGCTTCCTCCCGCTGTAATGCCGGGAGCGTGGCTTGCACCGATTTATATAAGCCTCTTATGATGTCACAGTCCCATCATGCTCCTGGTGGTGACAACATAAGGTGGCGAATATCACTCGATGACCTCGCCCCCTTATGTCATCACCACCAGGAGCATGATGGTCCTGCTTCCTTGCTCAACACCCAGCCTAGAGGCAGAGCCCCCTTAGCCCCAGGGTCCCCTTCCAGGCTACACGACATGGCTTACTCACTCCATCTTCCACCTGACTCCCCTGCTGGCCAGGCTTCACAATATTTATGGGCTGATACAGTCATGCTGCCAGGCTTCCTGCCTGCCAGATTCCCATAAAATCCTTCCATAAAAAGTGTTCCCTGAATGATGCTCATGCCAATTCCCTGCGTTCACAATGTAGCAGAGCAGTGTTAGGCAGACCTCCAGCTGCTCCTGACAACTGAGGGTTAATCTAGTGATCTAAGGCTCCTAGCTGTTCAGGGATGCAGGGTAACAAGTCTTCTCAGACTCCTAGCTGTTTCCATCAGTTGCAGGATAGTGTGCCTATCCACACGCCCCCTAGCTGGATTGATCCTAAGCGCAAGAGATGCCTTATTTAAACCCCTTTAGCCTGTGGCATTGTGCTTATGTTAGCATTTGCTTTTTTTGTTTCCCTGCCTTTCTACTGCTATTATATTGGATTCCCTTGTTGCTGACCTTTGCTTTGTCCCCGAATTACTCTTTTGATTGCCATTGCCACTTTTACTTGTCCTTGGAATATTAACTGGGGTACACTTGTTTTCTACCAGCCCTGACTTCAAAACTGTATTTGAATCATTCTTACTTTTTCCCTGCCCTAATCCTAGACTGTCTCAGGATTTTGCTACCTGCCGCTGTCTACTGCTAAACCAGTTTTGGGATGACAGGTCCCCTTCTTTGTCTCAGTGACTCAGTTCTGGTGACATATGTCTGGGAATTGTGTTCTAAGACCTGGCTAGGGGCAACCGAGTACCTGTAGGCCTACTTTCCTTAGGGGAACAGTGGCTGCTATAGGCAGAAAAAACACCAGCCAGCTATAGTTTCTGACCTAGGCATTTGGTTGTGTGTTACAGTCAGCTGCTCAGCTAGTAGAGATCACTGGCATAATGGTGCCTACTACAATGTTTTACAACCTCCACAGGAAAAACCACAGATACAGTGTATGGCACATACTGTACTCTACATTAGCCAGACTGGAACAAGGTAACAAGGTGCCATACCTAAACTTCAACTTCAACATCATAAAAGCATGTTTCTTTTAATGAAATCACAAGTCATTACGAGTGCCACACCACTGTTTAGCCTGGTTTCATCCACCTATGGTAGTTCTGGAATCCTCTTGACTTTGTAATACAAGGAAAATGTGCAATACACAATTCCATTCCAGCAAATGAAGGATTTAGTATAAAAAGCTTCTAGTGCATAACATTTAGTAAAACAATTAAATATTTAAAACATCTAAAATCCTACTAGCAATGCAAACATGATCATGCTGACATGTTTCATCATTCAGACTTCATCAGAGGATCAACTGGTGTCAGAATTGTATTTTTAAAACCACAATCCATTAACTTTCCTTTATGTCATTTCTATTCTGTGCTCCATTTAATTTAGGTCTTAAATTGCTATTCTCCTGCAAGTCATTATCACATTTTTTTTTCAAAACTGAGAAATAAAGGAAGAAACAATTTTTAACATAAACTAATGGTCATTTAGAGCATGTCTATCATTAATTACAGATTGTACTGTAGACGCCTCTAGTATGTAGAGCAGTAGGAGGTCAAAGCTCATGTTTTTTGCTTCTTTGGGTCTTAAAGGAATATATATACCCTTACAGGTCTCCATTTGGGTAAATGTTAATGAAAAAAGATAAACTGTGATAATTATGTATTTTAAGTAAATCGCATTATAAAAGGGAACTTCAAGCATTTATGATGTATTACAGAAATACACTATGCTTTTTAAAACAATAAAAACATATATTTATGTGTTATGTGACCTTCTTAATGGGTGAAGAAGATTCAAATGTTAATCATATTTTTAGAATAGAAGCCAATGCAACACATGTTTAGCTTACAGTTATTTGAGAGTCGCCCAAGCATATAACTTACACAGATCCAATTAGTCTAAACCTTCTGCTACAATAACTTAATTTTTGCAGGATCTTTTATTTCTATAATGTGTTGTCATTTGTGACATTGTGACTTTATTAGTTAAATCATCTTAGAACAGTTTATATTTTAGATGTATTTTGACAAATCTTGACCAAAGTAAAATGCATTTTTTCATCGAATGTTATTTTTATTTAGTATTGACACAACATTAATAAAATAGATAGTGGCTTTTTAAAGATGTCTAGAGCATTTTTTTTTTTACAAAATGCTTTTGATCTTACATATAGTAACATAAGGAATAGTGATGCCTCCCAACCAGTGTTGAGCTCCTGAAGTCCACATAAGAAAGTGTAAGGGTCTACCTTCAAGTAGTGTATACGGCTTGTCACAGTGACAACTGGATGTGGCCTACTGGGCTTATTGTGTAACAGCATATGTTAGTAGTTGGTAGAAAATGTAGGAACATGTTTTAGAGGAATATGTTTTTAATCACAAAGGAAATAATTTTGTTTTCAGTAGCAGGATAGACAGCCCTACCTGAACTCTACTGGTACCATTTGTCCATTGACACTACTCACATGTTACAAAGGCTGTTTTTTTCTAAACAGTCTAAGCCACACAAATGTAGCCAAATTATCATAATTAAACACCCTATTCCAAAAAGGAAGTTTGAAAGCTCAAAAGCATGTGTAGCGCTACCCCCGGAGGAGCCGCTGGTTAGATTTGGGATCTACTCTCTTTAACTGTTTTGCCCCCTTTAACTGGCTCGAACTCTCCCTTGGCACACCAAATAAATACAATGGTATTGTGGCCCCTACTTGGATGAGGCCGCAATAGCATTACATAAAACATACAATAGTAATGCAAGAATTTTATTACCTTTTCTTTTGTGTCGTTGGCTCCCAGAGTAAACACACGTCACACAATTAATGTATTCAAACCAAAAGAATAACTTTACTTTGCTTGTGGTAAAGAAAGAGAGGGTTTGAATAGCATAATAATTATTCACAAATATTATACACAATGACTCTGCAAAGGGCCCTTTGCCAGAGTTAGCAAACAACAAGAGAAATGGTTAACCAGAATAAACTATATAGTGAACTTTTAATAGTCTCTGCTCGCGAGCAATTTTGATGTTGTCAGAAAAGTCAATGAGAACATATAACAGATATGAAGTAGGTGTTATGCGAATTTGGCTACAAGAGTGAGAATACACTTTAAGATGTATGTAAACTCAAAGTGGTTTTCAGTATGCTTTACATCTTGCCTTAGGCCCCTTTCCCACTGGGGCCGGAGGCAGGGTGGCGGTAAAGCGGCGCTATTTTTAGCTGTGCTTTACCGTAGGAATTGCGGTGGTATTTGGCCGCTAGCGGTGCAGTTTTACCCCACTAGCGGCCGAAAAAGGGTTAATACCGCCTACGATGCGCCTCTGCAGAGGCTCATTGCCGGCGGTATAGCCGGCGGTATAGCCGCGGTTTCCCATTGCTTTCAATGGGAAGGAGCGGTGGAGGAGAGGTAAACACCCCGCTCCTTCACCACTCCAAAGATGCGGCTAGCAGGAGCGGTCCTACTAGCGCACCACTCCAGTGTGAAAGCCCTCAGGCCTTCACACTGCAGAAACAACAGCCGCTGTTTCAGATCGGTTTGCAGGCGCTATTTTTAGCGCAATATCGCCTGCAAACCGCCTCAGTTTGAAAGTGGTCTTACTGTATACAATTTTCTTAGGAAAAGCATTTTTTTGTGAGCCTACTGAAAATGTCTTACCTGGAGATCCTGCAAGTCACAGCACTTCCTGTTGGAGACTCACGACACCAAGCCTTCGCCTCACAATTGTGTCAATTATTGTTGTCAGCCTGCCATGTGAGCACCTTTAACTAGTCATGGTCTGTTTATTAGGTCCTTCCGATAGGCAACCCAAAGTGCTGCTGCTGGTAGGATCTCCAGGTAAGAAGCAGGATGTTTTTTCTGTACTTGCAGAAAATGTACTTAGCCTAAAAAAAAAAATCTGCCACATCTAAGGACTGGAAAACTGCAATATATACTAATGTTAGGGTTTAAATATAATGTAATATTTTTCTGTTAATAATACAGTTTTTCTTACTCATAGACAGAAGAAAATATAAAGTACAGACATTCTAATAAGAACAACACTTCTTATTCATATTGCATTATAGATATGATATGATAATCATTACCCTGTAAATGGAAAATGCAAATGTTATATATTATTATATAGTACTGCTTTATTATTAAGATCATTTTTCATTTTTATTTTTTGCTTCTTCTAAAACCATTGTTCATATAATGATGTGCAGAGGTTGTAGCAACATGCAGAGCTTTATCCTTGATGTTTCCCAGAAATCCCTTGGCTTCCTTTGAGTACATTTGGCTCTTCTTTATAACAAATGGCAAAGGCAATCTGTAATGAGATATCTTTTAGCATGGCAGTGTTAGCTTCTTAACCAACATTCTGTTTTAGAATCTGAAGTCAAAATATGTGTAATGTTAGCACATGGAACTTCAGCTTTTTTCTAATATTCTAATGGATATTATCAATGCTTTTTGTTAAAATCATGTGTGCCCACTAACCAAAAGTATGCACTCTTTAAAGAAGAAATCTCAATAGGAATACTTTGGGGTTGAATTACTAAAACCAGAGAGTGCAAAATTGGATGCAGCTATGCACAGAAACCAATCAGCGTCTAGTTTTTTTTGTCAGAGCTTAATTGACCAAGCTGATTGGCTACCATGCATTGTTGCATTAGATTTTGCACGCTTAAAGCAACCCTAATGGCAATTTTTTTTTTTTTTTTTAAATAACGAACATGTTATACTTACCTCCACTGTGCATCTAATTTTGCACAGAGTTTTCCTGAATCCGGTCTTCTGGGGTCCCTCGGCAGCTGTCTCGGCTCCTCCTCGCAAAAGCTTTCCACCTTCATGCGAGCGAGCTTGCATGGTGGAAAGCTTTTGCGAGCGCGCTCCCGTGATACAGCATCACATGTATCACTCGGCCCCCGCCCCCCGGCGCGCCACGTCATCCGCTGTGATTGACAGCAGCGCCAGCCAATGGCTGCGCTGCTATCAATCCGTCCAGCCAAGTCAATCAACGGCCAGGCTGGGAACCGAAGAGGATCAGGTGGACGCGCGCGGGACTTTCAAGGGGTCAGGTATGTAAATCGGGGGTTCGGGGGGGGGCGGTACCATCGGATGTTTTTTCACCATAATGTATAGGATGCATTAAGGTGAAAAAAGATTTACCTTTACAACCCCTTTAAGTTTTAGTAGATCAACCCACGTCTTTTCCTTCTGTCACTAGGGGACAAAGCACATTGTCACATTTTCATAGGTTCTGTGGATGCTGAGTTAGCATGGTTGATAGCACCCCTCACCTTAGCACTGTTTGGCCAGTAACTATAAGGCATTTTTTTTTAAGAATTTAATTTTTATTTTTCAATGGATCAAAAATGTTAAAAACACGATGGTCCCTGCCCAGCACAGCTAGTTCCCGTGAGTGGTGTTGGGGTTGGGGAGTCCTCTCCTCCCTCGGGAGTTTGGAGCTTCCGCAATAACTTGCTGAGATAACTCTGCTTCTTCTCATCTTAAAACGTGTAATTTGCCTTTTGAATTATTACTTTTGTCTGATGTTAACAGATGGCTCTGCCTGCATCTTTGACAAATATTTTTGATGTTTATCGATAAAAAACGATTGAAAGGAAAAACACGATGGTGAGCAAGTTTTTGAGCGTTTATCAGCGTTTATCAGTGTTAGGCCCCGTACACACGACCAAACATGTATGCTGAAACTGGTCCGCGGGCCAGTTTCAGCATACATGTTCAGTCGTGTGTAGGCGCGAGCGGGCCGAATTCCAGCAAACATTTGCCCGCCGGGCCTTTTTCCAGCGGGCAAATATTCCTGGACGTGTTTTAAAACCGTCCGCTGGAATCCTGCCCGCTCGGACATGTACGGTCGTCAGTACAGACCTACCGTACATGTCCGAGCGCCCGCCGTCCCTCGCATGCGTCGAATGACTTCGACGCATGCGTGGAAGCCTTTAAATGGCAGGCCCGCCCACGTCGCCGCGTCATCGCCGCGGCGACGACGCGGACACGCCACGCGTAGTGTACGATGGTTAGTACAATCATCGTACAGAAGCCCTCTGGCAGGCATGTACGGTGAAAACGGTCCGACGGACCGGTTTCACCGTACATGTTTGCTCGTGCGTACCCGGCCTCAGAGCGTTTTTACAGCTGAAAAACGTCTCTCAGAACCCACCCATTTTTATTTTTTTACTGCTCAAAAATGCCACTGCCCAAAACTGCTGATAACAGCCTATGTGTGCATGGACACATAGGATAACATGATGGAGAGTTTAATGACTGTAGAAAAAAACGTCTACTGCCAAAAACAGCTGCTGTAAAAACATCCAAAAACATCCAGTGTGCATAAGGCCTAAAGGTCTGATTAGCAGAGCTCGTTTCTGGCAGCAGATACACTGGATATGAGCACCATCATTCACCACAGCAGGGGAAGTGGAGCGTGCCAGCATGAGGCACCTGTGTATGTTTTTTTTAATTGGCATTTCTTGCACTGATCTCCTCCCAGCAGCAACAGCACCCATCCAGCCCCACATACAATGGCCTCTTACATTGCTCTCCTTCCCAATACAGTGTACCTGTATGTGTGCTTATATGTGTGTATATATATATTATATTGCACTGCAAAATGCTGAATAAAAAAGTTTTATTTAAACATACACATTTGGTTACATAGGATTGTGCTTCAGGGAGACTTTGAACATGAAGAAGGGTGGGAATTCTTGAATCTTTCTTCTTAACCACTTCATTACTGGGCACTTAAACCCCCTTCGTGCCCAGACCAATTTTCAGCTTTCAGCGCTGACGCATTTTGAATGACAATTGCGCGGTC
The DNA here is from genome assembly GCF_905171775.1 of Rana temporaria. NCBI lineage: Eukaryota > Metazoa > Chordata > Amphibia > Anura > Ranidae > Rana > Rana temporaria. The sequence goes on from NC_053492.1 coordinate 357,913,728, forward strand.
ATACAACACTGTACCCAAATTACATTTTTATAATTTTTTCCCCACAAATAGAGCTTTCTTTTGGTGGTATTTGATCATCTCTGCGATTTTTATTTTTTGCGCTATAAACATAAAAAAAATGAAAATTTTGAAAAAAAACACACAATATTTTTTACTTTTTGTTATAATAATATCCCAATTTAAAAAAAAAAAAAAAAATTCCCTCGGTTTAGGCCGATACGTATTCTTCTACATATTTTTGTTTAAAAAAAATCGCAATAAGCGTATATTGATTGGTTTGCGCAAAAGTTATAGCGCCTACAAAATAGGGGATAGATTTATTATTTTTTTTTTTTTTTACTAGTAATGGCGGCGATTTGCGATTTTTTTTTTTGTCAGGCCTGCGATATTGCGGCGGACGTATCGAACACTTTTGACACAATTTTGGGACCATTCACATTTATACAGCGATCAGAGCTATAAAAATGCACTAATTACTGTATAAATGTGACTGGCAGTGAAGGGGTTAACACTAGGGGGTGAGGAAGGGGTTAAATGTATTCCCTGGGTGTGTTCTTACTGTGTGGGGGGAGGGGACTGACTGGGGGAGGTGACCGATGCTGTGTCCCTATGTAAAGGGTCACAGATCGGTCTCCTCTCTCCCTGATGCGCCGGGCATGTTGTTTCCCCACTGCGCGCCCCCAGCGGCGCACACGGGGAACAACAACAACAGGACGTCCAGGGACGTCCACCCGGCACTTAAGAGCCGCGCTGTGGATGTAAAATGAATACTCAATGGAGCCGGAAACAGTTTGATTATAGACATAAACTTCAGATGGTGTTATTTGTGTATTTCATGTGGATATTATCCATACATTACCACCCTGCAGAGCGGAAGCTTTAGTCTGTTGTCTCTGCGGTTCCAATGGCGGTAGATTTAAATCACGGGTTCACTCCTTACCACCAAAAGGTAGAAAAGGAAAAGATATCTATATATTTTTGAGTCCCTAGCTAGTAGCGCTAGCTTGTGATTAAGTCACTTCCTGTATTCGTGTCCCACTAACGTAGCTAGCTAGGGCTAGTATCCCTCCAATCTCGATGCATCTCACACAGATGGCGTCATGGGACGAGGCAGCACTGTGAGTGATAGAATTAAAGTGTAGCGCCAATATAGATCCACCTATTATGGGGGAAAGGATTGAAAAAAATGAACCCTCTACGGTGTGCAGAGAGTCTGAGTGATAATTAAATACAAATATTGTGTCAATTAATGTGCAAAACCACAGCTGAGAAGCTGGAGAGGTAGGCTCCCAGGCTATGGTAAAAACCTGCCAGAGCACCCACTCATATAATCCTAGGTGTAGAAAAATAGAAGTGTTATATAAACACAACAACTCCTAAAACAAGTGCATCTATAGCAAATGTTTCAAGTGACAAACTCAGGTGAAAAGAATGCAAACAATAAAAGATTAAAACACCAATCCTCAATGTAATGAATGATTAGTCCATATCTGTGATAATGGAAGAGAATAGTGCGTAACACCTGCAAACAATCCCTTAATCGTGGTGCACCCGCAGTTGATCAATAGATCTATATGCGTAAGGGAGAAATTAGTCCATCTAGTATGTGGATATGTTCCTCCTTTCTAGGCCACAATACAAGATTCAGGAATGCAATCCTCCAATGGTTACAACCGCATAGTAAGTATGAATACGGTAACCTTACCAGATAAGGTGGACCCTCTACTCACCGTACCGTGGGAGGGTCTTACGGGCTTGTGTGGGCCGATCGCCCCCCTAGATTATCGTCTGGGATTTCCTCCTAGATGGCAACAGCCTCCGAAATATCCATGCTCAACCTCCAGGTCAGAAGTCAGAATCCGATAGGTGAGCAGAGCACCTCCGACAGCCACGTAGTGGTACCGATTAAAGGTGTAACAATCGAGGAAAAAGAGAGAAATTGCTTCTCATGGTGTAGATGGTAAAATTTAATTTGTAAAAATTCAAATTCAAAATATCACACTGGTGATAGGTACAAATCACATAAAACTGGTAAAATCAAAAAAGTAAAAAGCCACACGTGAAAATAACAGCAAACGTCCACCCAGTTGAGGTAGATGGAAGTATCCAACAATACTTGTGCAGTGGAGAAGCGATGAGGCTTATAGTACCCGACCGGTTTCGTCTTAAGCAGACTTCAACAGGGACACCTTAATTAAATTTTACCATCTACACCATGAGAAGAAATTTCTCTCTTTTTCCTCGATTGTTACACCTTTAATCGGTACCACTACGTGGCTGTCGGAGGTGCTCTGCTCACCTATCGGATTCTGACTTCTGACCTGGAGGTTGAGCCTGGATATATCGGAGGCTGTTGCCATCTAGGAGGGAATCCCAGACGATAATCTAGGGGGGCGATCGGCCCACACAAGCCCGTAAGACCCTCCCACCGTACGGTGAGTAGAGGGTCCACCTTATCTGGTAAGGGTACCTTATTCATACTTACTATGCAGTTGTAACCATTGGAGGATTGCATTCCTGAATCTCGTATTGTGGCCTAGAAAGGAGGAACATATCCACATACTAGATGGACTAATTTCTCCCTTACGCATATAGATCTATTGATCAACTGTGGGTGCACCACGATTAAGGGATTGTTTGCAGGTGTTACGGACTATTCTCTTCCATTATCACAGATATGGACTAATCATTCATTACATTGAGGATTGGTGTTTTAATCTTTTATTGTTTGCATTATTTTCACCTGAGTTTGTCACTTGAAACATTTGCTATAGATGCACTTGGTTTAAGAGTTGTTGTGTTTATATAACACTTCTATTTTTCTACACCTAGGATTATATGAGTGGGTGCTCTGGCAGTTTTTTACCATAGCCTGGGAGCCTTCCTCTCCAGCTCCTCAGCTGTGGTTTTGCACATTAATTGACACAATATTTGTATTTAATTATCACTCAGACTCTCTGCACACCGTAGAGGGTTCACTTTTTTCAATCCTTTCCCCCATAATAGGTGGATCTATATTGGCGCTACACTTTAATTCTATAATTTTTACAACTGTCCTTTTGTTGTGTTGGCAGCCTAAAGTTTTGTTTTCTTAGTTTTGCACAATTTTTTATATTTATATATTTTTTTAGCACTGTGAGTGACGTCGACACGTTTCACTGGGTCTAATGGTTTAACTTGATCTTGTACGGTGATTGTGAAGGTAACCATGCTCACTTTTATAGTAGTATATTGTTCATGGATACCGCCCTTGAAAATTTAAATTTAAAGGGACCAATGTCTCATTTGGAAAGAAAAGTTCTTTATTGGCAATTTTCAAAAATAATCTTTTTAACAAGGACACATCTTTAGTAAGTGAGGGAAAATGTAACAAAAATGAACTAAGTGGCCATTACTACTTTAGTATAGATTGTTCACTTAGAAGGCTTTTATTATGAACTACATAGTTATGTATTGCGGAACGAGGGAAAAAGAGGAAGGGAAGGAAAAGGGAAGAGTGAAAGAAGACAGGGAAAGGGTTGACAATTAGCATAACAAGAAGGACAACCATGTATACAAACATTCATATTGATGTCATGTGACAAAGGGTATGTTCGAGTTGCAGGTGCAGAGTTGACTATCTTTCAATGTTATCTGCAAATAAAAAAAGAATAACCTCGTCTGATCGAAAGTGTACGTTAAACATATATTACGTTGGTTCATATTTATTCTGTCATGAACTGATGCAAATTATCTGGGGTACCCTTCCAAATCATGAAAACATCATTGATGTACCGCAACCACATATGTACAGGGTCACGGTACATTGACGAAGGATAGACATCCTCCTCCTCCCAGAGACCTAGATGGAGGAAAGCATAGGTCAGGACCCAAGCTGCCCCCATAAAGGTGCTACGTATCTGATGATAATAAGTTGTTAAAAGCTGGAAAAAGTTGTTGAGTAACGTAAACTCCAACAAGTCTACCAGGAATTTGTTTGTGGCCCTGATTTTAGGTACGAGGAGTTTAAAAATTTCTCAACAGCTTGAATACCACAGAGGTGGGGTATCAAGGTATAAAGTGACTTGACATCAATGCCTACTAGCCACACCTCCGCAAGCTGCTGCAATTCACCAAGTTGCTGCTTTTGCCTTATTGACCAATAGTGCTTAGTTCGAGGTTTTGCTAATATCCCCAAGGCTGGCCTCCCATCCCTCCCATCCCACACCTTCTACCTTTGGCCCAATGTCAGCCATTAATAATTAGTGATTATAGAGGCGTATTTAACCACTTAAGACCCGGACCAATATGCAGGTTAAGGACCTTGCCCCTTTTTGCGATTCGGCACTGCGTCGCTTTAACTGACAATTGCGCGGTCTTGCGACGTGTTTTCCAAACAAAATTGGTGTCCTTTTTTCCCCACAAATAGAGCTTTCTTTTGGTGGTATTTGATCACCTCTGCGGTTTTTATTTTTTGCGCTATAAACAAAAATAGAGCACTTTTTGCTATAATAAATATCCCCAAAAAAGATATAAAAAAACGTTTTTTTCCTCAGTTTAGGCCGATACGTATTCTTATACCTATTTTTGGTAAAAAAAATTGCAATAAGCGTTTAACGATTGCTTTGGCAAAACTTATAGCGTTTACAAAATAGGGGATAGTTTTATGGCATTTTTATTAATAATTTATTTTTTACTACTAATGGCGGCGATCAGCGATTTTTTTTTGTGACTGCGACATTATGGCAGACACATGGGACAATTTTTTGGGACCATTGTCATTTTCACAGCAAAAAGTGCTATAAAAATGCATTGATTACTGTGAAAATGACAATTGCAGTTTAGGATTTAACCACTAAGGGGCGCTGTAGGGGTTAAGTGTGACCTCATATGTGTTTCTAACTGTAGGGGGGCGGGGCTTTATGTGTGATGTCATTGATCGACTTTCCCTATATCAGGGAACAGACGATCAATGACACTGCCACTGTGAAGAACGGGGAAGGTGTGTTTACACACACCTCTCCCCGTGCTTCAGCTCCTGTGACTGATCGCGGGACACCGGCGGCGATCGGGTCTGCGGGTCCCGCGGCCGCAGTCACGGAGCTTCGGACCGAGTCGCGTGCGCGCTCTGGCAGCCGACGTTTATCGGCGTTAGACGGTCCTTAAGTGGTTAAGACCCCAATCGTTCTAACTGTATTTTGATGAAATGATTCTGGCTGCCCGTGGGTGTATCCAAATGCGTCTGGACTTTGTTCAGTGTTGTTTTGTATTGTTATATATTTGTCTTGTTTGTTGATATGCTCAAGGTAATTAATTCAATGATTAATTGTATTTAATCAACTTTTAAGAATTTTTCACTATTTCCAGTTGGAACCTTTTTAATACAATAAATATATCTTGTTAATGGAATAAACAACATTTTTTTTTTATAAATTCCAGTTTGATCTAATGTTTTGTTGCTAAAAGTAACCCTTTACCCAGCACTCTTTGTGACTGGGTACCGTTCCTTTTTCTAATATGCTATATGGTTACAGCAACAACACCCCAACAGGTGAATGATCTCAAAATGGCCATTTGAAGTACTTAACCATTTATTAGTGGACATCTACAGCAAGTGCACTTTCAGTGCAATTTCAAGTGCACTTTTAGTTTGGACTTGTAGTGCAAAGTGGATTTGCCTTTCGTAAATAACCCCCACAGTGTTAAAATTAGGGACTTTCATTTCCTTCATAACTGACTGGGAAAGAGAAGCACAAATGTCAGGGACAGTCAGCACAAACTGGTAGCTGTCTATTAAAAAAATAGGTGAATAAGAGGGGTGATGTCCCTTCATGAACATAAGTGAAAAATTCATACATCACAAGAGACAAATGTTTAAATGTGCAAGAGCCAGGGCTTAAAGCGGAGTTCCACCCAAAAGTGGAACTTCCGCTCGTTGTACTCCTCCCTCGCCCCCCCCCCCCCCAGCATGAGGAGAAAAAAAGCCAATCACCGGCAGCTGACAGAGGGACATCAGTCCCAAACAGGGAGAGCTGCCACCAGCTGTGCCGATGTGTGCCACCTGTTAGTGCCACCTACCAGTTCACAATAGTGTCCACAGTGCCGCTTACCAGTGTTCACAGTGCCACCCATCAGTGCTCACAGTGACACCTATCAATGTCACCAATCACTTCCTCATTAACAGTGCTGCCCATCAGTGCCACCTTTAATTAATACCTACCATTAGTGCCATCTTATCTGTGCCCATCAGTGCCGCCTTATCTGTCCCCATCAGTACCGCCTCATCTGTCCCCATCAGTGCTGCCTTATCTGTGCCTATCAGTGCTGCCTTATCTGTGCCTATCAGTGCAGCCTATCAGTGCCCATCAGTGCTGCCTTATCAGCACATATCAATGAAGGAGAAAAATTACCTGTTTAGAAAATTGTATAACAAAGTATGAAACATGATTTATTTTTAATTTTCCGTCTTTTTTTGTTTAGCAAAAAATAAAAACCTCAGTTGTGATTAAATAACACGAAAAGAAAGCTCTATTTGTGTGAAAAAAAAAAAAAATGTCATTTGGGTACAGTGTTGTATGACTGCGCAATTGTCATTCAAAGTGCATCAGCGCTGAAAGCTGAAAATCGATTTGGGCCAGAGGGGGGTTTAAGTGCCCAGTAAACAAGTGGTTAAGATATTGATATCATGCTGAAACACACCTAATAGCTGGATTACTTGAGAATAACAAGGTGCCATGAAACCTCTTCTTAGGCTCGATTTACACCTATGCATGTTGCTTTTGAGCGTTTTTGCGGTGCTTGCTGCGTTTTTTGACTTGTGTTTTTACCGCGATTTTGCAAAGATTTGCGTTTTTTTTTTTTTTTTTTACATCAATTTGAATTTTTTTACATTTCATTTAACAACCAGCTATAAACATTCAGCTATAAACAGGTAAAAAAACATGCAAAATGCAAAAACGAGGTACTTGCGTTTTGGATGCGGGTCCATTGACTTCTATCACATGCAAAACGCTGCTTTTTGCGGGGAAAAAAAGTCCCGACCCTTTCCAAAAACGCAGAGGCACAAAAAAGCATTGATGTGAACATGTTTCATAGGAACCCATGTTAAAAAATTTCCCTGCATTTCTGTGCAAAATGCACCAAAAAATGCATTAGTGTGAATGGAGCCTGAATCCAGTCTTTGGTAAAGATTTGTTTCCCCAGTTAGGGCAAGTTTGACCATGCTTTATAAGGATTTAAAAGAAGTTTACAGTTCTTGTTCTTTTTTTTTTTTTTTAAAAGTATGGTTCTTAAAGTGATACCAAAGTCTTGCTCTTTTTGTCTAAAAATACCAAAATGTTATACTTACCTTCTCTGTGTAGTGGTTTTGCACAGAGCAGTCTAGATCCTCCTCTTCTCAGATCCCTCACCGGCGCTCTTTGCCCTTCCCTCCTGCCGAATGCCCCCACAGCAAGCGGCTTGCTGTTGGGGCACACTAGCCGAGCCGCTGCTCTGTGTGTCCATTCAGACACAGAGCCCTGGCTTGGCCCTGCCCCCTCTCTCTCCCCATTGTCCCGCTGACTTTGACAGCAGCTGTGTGTCTCAGCCAATTAGAAGAGAGTCCTGAAATTCAGTTACTGTAAATATGAAGGAAGTTTTTGAGATTTAAGCAGCATAAGTAGACAATACTTTGGGGCAGATCCACAGAGATCTGCACCCGCGCAGCGTATCAGAGATACGCTACGCCGCCGTACCTTACCTGGCTTTAAATCGAATCCTTAAAGATTTTGCGCCGTAAGTTACAGCAGCGTAGTCTATCTCTGGCGGCACAAGGACGTCATTTTTTTTAACATCCCTTGGGCTTTAAAAACATAGTAAAAAAAAATCTTTAATTTAATTATATACAACCCCTTAAAATCCAAGTACATGTGATAGGCCGGATTCAAAAAGCCTGGCGTAAATTTGTGCGGGCATAGCGTATCTCAGATACGCTACGCCGCCGTAACTTAGTGAGGCAGGTTTTGTATTCAGAAAGAACCTTCGTCCTAAGGTAAGGCGTATGTGGTCCGGCGTAAGCCCGCGGAATTAAAATTATCCATGCAGTGGGCGTGTTGTATGGTAATGAAGGCTGACCCCACGTAAATGATGTTTTTGACTAACGGCGCATGCGCCGTCCGTGAACGTATGCCAGTGCGCATGCTCCAAATTAAACCGCAAATAGTCAATGCTTTTGACTTGAACGTAAATTGCGCACAGCCCTATTTGCGAACAACGTAATCAACAGAAAATTTGACGCTGGCCCGACGTCCATACTTAACATAGGATACGCCTCATATAGCAGGGGTAACTGTACGCCGGAAAAAGCCTTACGTAAACGACTTAAAAAAATGCGCCGGGCGGACGTACGTTTCTGAATCGGCGTATCTACCTAATTTGCATATTCCTTGCGTAAATCGACGGAAGCACCGCCTAGCGGCCAGCGTAAATATGCAACTAAGATACGACGGCGTAAGAGACTTACGCCAGTCGGATCTTAGCTAAATTCCGGCGTATCTTGTTTTCTGAATACAGAAAAAAGATACGCCGGAGCATCCTAGAAGTTACGCGGCGTATCAATAGATACGCCAGCGTAACTTCTTTCTGAATCTGGCCCGATGTCTTTTTATCTTTGCCTGTCTCATTATCATGATAATCATTTACGTTTAAATATTATCGTAGCTTGGATTTACTGATTAAAATGTATATTAGTGAAGTAAGTCAATTAGTAATAAAAACCACTTTCCACATTTGAAAAAAAAAATATATAATTATAATAATTAATGATATCTTAATGTGAATGGTGTACAAAACTCTATTCTCTGTATTATAATGTATCTTGTAAAATGTGAGCTAAGCAAAGAAAAACTATGATCCAGTTAGTATTAAGTGAAGTAAAAATGTGAAATGAACAGTAAATTGAAAAGGTATCAAAGTAAAATGCAGAGAAAGGCACAGATCTGTCCCCACGCATCAACACATGAAGATTTTGTGTAAGGTGGATACAGTGATCTCATCAGTCGATAATTGCATGCAGTCACATTAAAGGTGGTATCAAACTCAAGCTGAAAGCTCATCTCCTACTTCATGGTTGTGCTAATTTATTTGGTGATTAAGCACACTGTGTATCTCTTTGCAATCAGAAGATAAAATGGAGACATGTGGAATCCAATTAAAATGTCTCTGCAAAAAACATCTTAGTCTGATTTCTTAAAATCTCTTGTGTTTGCTAAATATAATTAGATTTGCTCCACTATCTTCTGACCAGGTGTATTATGTAAAGGGAAACTTGTCAATTTATGACAGCATGTAAAATATATATCCCTTTACTATGGTACCCTTTCCAATTGTATACTGAATACATATATTTTATTACATTTTTATCCAGTCTGATTGCAAACCCTGTTAAAATATAAAGGTTTAATAAGATTTTAAAGCTAAAATGTGCCATTTAAAAAAAAGTCAGCCATCTTCAATATATGATAGTTTACATTTTAGGAAAAGACATTGGACGTAACTTTTCTTTTAAAACAATAATTATTGAAATAAAGATTGTTGAGTTATAAGTATTATGTTAAGTGATTCAGGTGGCCAGAATTGATAATTGATTGGTTTATAAGGCTTCATTTCCATGGACGTTTTTGGACGTTTTTACAGTCACTTTTCTGAGCTTTTTTTGCAGCTTTAAAACGGCTCTCCATGTTAGTCTATGGTAGGGTTGCCAACTCATCCCTTTAAAACAGAACACATATTAATTACACAGGTTCTGTGGCTGATTAAGGAGGTAATTAAACTCACTTCGTGCCTTATTTGCATTAAATTAGCCTCAGAACCTGTGTAATTAATATGTGTTCTGTTTTAAAGGGATGAGTTGGCAACCCTAGTCTATGGCCTCATGCCCACCATGACGTTTTTGAGCTGTAGATGGCTGAGCCGTTTTTAAGCTGCAAAAAAAAACAGGACCAGTGCATTCTGAAGCTCCAGCCTTAGAGCTGTAAAAACGCCAGACGTTAAAAAACGCTCAAAAACGCACAAAAACGCTAAAAACCGCTACTGCAGCGTTTTTGAGCTCCAGCTCAAAAAAAAAAAAAAAAACATGGACAGGTGTTTTTAAGCTGTAAAAAAGGCTAAAAAAAGTGGCTGTAAAAACATCCATGGAAATAAAGCCTAACTGCTCTGCATTATTGAGTGGTCACTAGTTTTACAGTGCTTTAGTTTATAAGCTGTTATATTGCTGTAACTTTCCTTAATTAAACAGCAACAAAGCAGATGGCAAGATGGCCCATTTTACATGAGATTTTAGCTGTCATTTAAAAAAAATGACTGGAATATCTAGAATTCAGCTAGTACCTTTCAGGTATGATCAAACTGCCCTATTTTACATCTTGTTCTTTCCATTATTACATGGTGGTGCGGTAATGCCTCCATTGTTGCTATCTGAAAGGTAGCAGCCCTAGACTCCAAAGGAGTCTATCACGTACCACCTACAATTGGGATACAACCTATTGCAAGCAAAATTGCAAGCAATTCCCTCTACTCATGCCACACAGTAACTTGCCGCTAGGCAGCCTCGAGCGGCACCAGCTACTCATTACATGGTGAGTCACTGATCCACGACAAGCAAGTTCTTGTTGTTTAGGTTGAATTTGTTTTCTTTTTTATGATTTTTTTTACCTTTATTTTCAACTGGTAATCTTGCAAATAACACACTTTCTGTCTCTGGGTGGCTACACTTATGCCGCGTACACACGATCGGTTCGTCTGATGAAAACGTTCTGATGGACCATTTTCATCAGACGAACCGATCGTGTGTGGGCCCCATCGTTTTTTTATTCATCTGTGAAAAAACTAGGAACTTGTTTTAAAATGATCTGATGGTTAAAAAAACGATAGAAAAAAACGATCGTCTGTGGGCACGTCCATCGGTTAAAAATCCACGCATGCTCAGAATCAAGTCGACGCATGCTTGGAAGCATTGAACTTAATTTTTCTCAGCACGTCGTTGTGTTTTACGTCACCGCGCTCTGACACGATCGTTTTTTTAACTGATGGTGTGTAGGCATGACTGATGAAAGTCAGCTTCATCGGATATCTGATAAAAAAAATTTTTTACATTGAAAATTGTTTTTTTTTCATAAATGAAAGGTGAAGTTCTGATATGTGGTGAGTCCAAATGACCCTTTAAAAGGACATAAACCAAGTGTTCATAACATCATTGTGACATCAAGATGGTGAATGTGGATGGTAAGCAGATTGTGAAAGTGAGTGATCCGTCACCACTTAGTGGGTTGGACTTCATATACATGTAACCAAAGCTCTGTTGATCATTCTAAATGTATATGGAATCACGCTATGTGGCATTTTTTGTTCTCTTTCAAATTATACATGTGAACATATGGTAGAACTTATTCACTTTCCTCTATGAAATAACCTTCCATGGAGACAATCATCCTAAGGACCATTTGAGGATTTGGTTCACTTATCAAAGGCCTTCTGATCCGATGTTTCTAACTTTTGCGCTTGCCAATACAAGCTTGTTTGACTCATAGGATGTATGAGCCAGATTCTCGTACAATTGCGGCGGCGCAACGTAACCCGTTTACGTTACACCGCCGCAAGTTTTCAGTGTAAGTGCCTGATCCACAAAGCACTTACCTGTAAACTTGCGGCGGTGTATCGTAAACACGTCTGGCGCAAGCCCGCCCAATTCAAATGGGGCGTGTACCATTTAAATTAGGCGCGCTCCCGCACCGGACGTTCTGCGCATGCTCCGTTCGCAATTTTCTCGACGTGCTTTGCGCGAAATTACGGCGGCGCGACGTGTTTGTGAATCGCGACGTGCGTAACGTACTTACGCCGGAAAAAAAAATTCAAAATTGACGCGGGAACGATGGCCATACTTTAACATGGTGGAGTAATTTTACACCATGTTAATAGCACACCTAACTTTGCGACTGGAAAAAAAGACTTGCGTAACGAACGCAAAAACCTTCGTGGATCGCCGTAACTGCTAATTTGCATACCCGACGCTGGAAAACGACGCAAACTGCACCCTGCGGCGGCCGAGGTACTGCATACTAAGATCCGACGGTGTAAGTCAATTACACCTGTCGGATCTTAGGGCTATCTATGCGGAACTGATTCTATGAATCAGCCGCATAGATACGACAAGAGATACGACGGTGTATCAGGAGATACGCCGTCGTATCTATTCTGTGAATCTGGCCCTATGTTCTTTTGAGTCCAAACTATTTGGTAAGCCTTTATCTTATTGGTGACGGATCACTCACTTTCACAATCTGTTTACATCCACATTCACCACCTTGATGTCACAATTATGTTATGAACACTTGGAACACTTTAAAGGGTCATTTGGACTCACCACATATCAGAATTTCAACTTTCATTTATGGACTTTACGTTTTTATTTAAAAAAAAAATTCAATGCAAAATTATTGTGGATTCATGTAATTAGTGTTTCACATTGTTTGCATCGACCATTGGGAGATTTATTAATTAGTCTCTGTTTACTTACATTTTTAGCATTGCACTTTTTATTTTTACTTCATTATTGCTAAAAATGTTCTTAGCCTACAAAAATATAACTAATATAACTAATGCAAAAATATAACTAATGCAACCACTACATCTAACAACTGTTAAGCTGCTATATACAGTATTACATTTTTGTTCTTGGGTTTAGATACCCTTTATTACATGTCATCATTTTTCTTTATACTTTTTTAAATGTTATTAATAATGAACTTGGATTCTGAGTGCTATGACATGTTACAATATGATGTTCCCATTTCTTTAAATTACAAAGTTGTGTAGGGTCTGAATTCACAGCAGATGTATGTTACTTTTTGTTTGAATCTTTCAATCATTTTAACATTTTATTTTTCTAAAAAAAAAACAATCTTAGAACTTGAAATAAGAAATGTATATTTAATTTGGTTGAATCGTGGGGCAACTCTTACTGCCACATTTGATATTCCCGGAAGAACATAGGACAGAATATTGGTTGTCAAGCATTAAAATACAGACCTCTGCTAAAAAAAAAAATTCAAGCTTTTTAAGAATTGATGGATGTATCCTAAAAACCCAAAAGAGGACTTCATTTTGTAAATGGTTATGTTGTCAGTTGAAAGGGTAATTGATTGAGACGAACAAACATTTATTGCAAGTCAATGCTGCAAACCGACTGCTGTAAAACACTTGATATAAAATCAAAGAAATGGACATTAATTTTTGTTAATCTTGTATTAAGAAACAATACTTTTTAGGCACTGATCTAATTAGCATTATGCACAGTTTTCTGAATTACTAAATTTGTATACACTATATTACATTATGGGGTTGTTTCATTCAAACTAAGACAATAGAATAAAACTGGAGCCTGGTACAACCAAACTGAATTCTGGTTAGGCCAAAATGTAGTCTGCTAAATTTTTCGGGCAAAAATAACCCAAATCAGTGTATATTATTTATTGAGTGAAAGTTATAGAGTCTACAAGCTATGGTATATAAATATTAGAAAATTGATCAATCCTGATGTACCGACGGTTTATCTAATTTCTTGAGGCCCTAAAATGGCAGGACAGTACAAATACTCCCCAAATGATCCCTTTTTGGAAAATAGACAGTCCAAGGTATTTAGTATAAGACATGGCGAGTATTTTGAAGTTGTAATTTTTTTGTCACTTTTTTTGGAATATAAAGTACAGTGTCATCATATGACTTGTATGGCAGTGATCAGGGATAATGACTGGAAAGAGTATTTTTTATTACATTTTTTTTTCATATCTTATATTTTTATTTTATCAAAAAAGAGATACATACAACAACAAAATACATATTCCATAAAATTCACCGTTCACCAGATACACAGATTCAAGACAACGAACTAAACATCTCCATCTTTATTCTACTCATCAAGGCAGCATAAATCGAGCCCCAAATCTGTGTTTCCTATATCCCTCTCTCCTTCCTTCTGTATCCTCTTCCCTCAAAAACAAAACCCCCCTCCCCCACCAAAAAAAAAAAAGATTTATAACCCCCCCACCCCTCGAGATGTAGGGCTTACGATCTTATATATTCCCTTATGCACATATACCGATACACATTTTCAGCACAACCCTCCCTTCCCATCTTATCTCTCTTCCATCATTCTCTTTCCTTCCTCTGAGTTAATAAATACTTTCCATCCTGACCAAGTTTCATTGTATTGTTTCCTCCTGTTTTGGGCCGATAGGACCAGGTCCTCCATCGCCTCAATCTCCTGAGTCCTATTAAGCCATCCTGCTATGGAGGGAGGTCTAGAGTCCCTCCATCTCAGGGTGATTCCTGCCTTTGCCGCATTGATCAAATGGCACACCAATGACTCCCTGTACTTCCGGATCGGGATCTGAGAGCACTGAAGCAGGAAAAAGGCGGGGTCCATTGGTATCTGGTATACTGTACATTTCTGGGATATTCTCCACACCTCCTCCCAGTAGTGTCTAATTTTTTCACAGGACCAGAATATATGCAGGAGTGTTCCTTGCTCTTTCCCACATCTCCAACACCTATCAGAGTTTTCTTTTTCAATTTTAATGAGCTTTACTGGAGTATAATACCACTGTGTAAGGATTTTGTAGCTAGCTTCTTGGGTTTTTGTACAAATCGAGGAATTAAATGTCAGCGTGATAATCTGTTTGCGTTGAGTTGAAGTAAAATTTCTCCTCAACGCTTCTTCCCATTTACTAATTCCTACCATCACGTAATCTTCCGGGGGTGCATTCAATAGTTCGTACATCTTGGATAGCACTCACGAGAGTGGTTCCTCTTCACTACAGTATATTTCAAACACTCTCTTCTGCCTTTGAAATTCCCCAACCGGTCCCAGCGATCTCAAAAAGTGGGTTACCTGGGTTGCCTGCCAAAATGGGAGCTCAAAACCGCCCCCTATCCTTGTCAGGCCACCCATGGACGGCCAGGATCCCGACTGCATAAAATGTGACACCTGGTAGATACCCTTCTCTCTGAGTTTATCAAATTTAGCCCTTTCCAGGCCTGGTATAAAATTAGGGTTTCCTAAAATGGGTAACAGTGGTGAGTAACTTGATGAGAATTTCTGATTCCCACATATCCTTGCTGAAATTTGTAATGTGGATCCTATTGTAGGATGTTTCTTAAGATGGATAGGTAGTGCTGCATAGCACCACGGGGCTCTGGATAATGGTATTGGGGTCACCTGTTCTATATCCACCCAGCGTTTCGTCTACCTGTGTCTACACCAATCCACCAACCTTGTCAGGTGTGTTGCTCGGTAGTATTTTACTATATCTGGTACTGACATCCCTCCTACTCCCTTTGGCATTCTTAGAAGATCTCTCTTTATTCTTGGCCTGTTTTCCCGCCCATATAAATTTCATGAACAAACTACCTACCTGGCGGAGAAAGGCTGCTGGGATAGTAATTGGCAGTGCCTGGAAGAGGTACAGTATTTTTGGCAGGATGCTCATCTTCACTATACTACTCCAACCAAACCACGAATGCAATCCATGTTGCCATTTGTCTAGTAATTTTCATATCGATTCATACAGAGATGGAAAATTAAGCCCAAAGTTATTCTTTATATTTGATGGTATCTGTGTGCCCAGATATTTTAGGGCCTTCACCAATTTAAATCCGAAGTTCCGTCGTATGGTATCCCCCATAGTAACCGGTACTGCCACTTCCATTGCCTCGGAATTAGTGCTGTTAATTTTTAGGTTAGACATCCTTCCGTATGAATCGATTTCGCCTACCAGGTTGGGGAGTGAGATATGTGGATTTGTCAAGGAGAAGAGCAGGTCATCCGCATATGCTGCCACCTTGTGTGTCTGCTCTCCCATCTGTAGTCCCCGGATATCTGGATTTTGACGGTTTAATACGGGCTCCAGTGAGAGAGCAAACAACAAGGGCGAGAGAGGGCATCCCTGTCTTGTACCATTTGATATCTTGAACGGGCATGATGATACTCCGTTCACTCTTACTGAGGCCCGTGGGGTCGTGTAGACACTCATGATCCACCTGATCATGCGTTCCCCTAGCCCCACCTGTGTCGGCACCCCCTCCAGGAACCGCCAACACTTTCTATCAAAAGCCTTTTCGGCATCAGTATTCAGGAACACACAGGGAATTTCTTTCTTCTCGGCATAGTGAATCAGGTTGATGATCTTAATTGTATTATCTCTAGCCTCTCTCCCTGGAATAAACCCTACCTGATCTAGGTTGACTAACTGCGCCAGCCAGGGTTGGAGCCGAGTCGCCATTTTTTTCGAGATTAGTTTTAAGTCTACGTTTAACAGTGAGATTGGCCTATAACTGCCACAATCAGCCGGATCCTTTCCCTCTTTTGGTATCACTGTGATGTGTGCAAGAAGTGCATCCGGGGGCAGCACTGCCGTGCTCCCAAGTGCCTCAAAAAGTCTAGTCATTTGACCATTTAACAGTGTTGCAAATTCCTTATAATACCTTATAGTAAATCCGTCTGGGCCAGGGGCATTTCCTGATTTTATTTTTTTTAGGGTTGCGTCTACCTCCTCAATGGAGATGGGTGTCTCTAAGCTCTTCCGGGCTGGGGATGGCAGTCTTGGTAATCTTGAGGCGGACAGATATTCCTTCACCCCTAGTTGAGTTTCCCCATCTATCACAAGGTTATACAAAGATGAATAATATTCCCCAAAGGTCTGGGCTATCTCTCTTGGTTTTCTCACTAGATGACCATCCTTCCCTTTAATTTGTAGTATATATACTGCACCGCTCTTTTCCCTGAGTGTTCCTGCCAGTAACTTGCTACATTTATCTCCTAACTCATACTTGGCTTTCTTACCTCTTTGTATTATTGCTTTTGCTTTAAAGCGCATGATCTCCGTCAGCTGTCTCCTTAGCTGTCCCAGCTCCCTGCCACTACTGGGTATTTGTATTTTTTTATGCTGCGTTTCCAGCTTCTGTATTTCTTCCAGTAGTTCCCCAATCCGTTTATCACGTTTCTTTTTCAGTATAGATCCATGCTTGATCAGGATCCCCCTGATCACAGTCTTGTGTGCCTCCCACACCATCCCCGGGTCACTCCCAGGCGTATCGTTAACTTGGAAGTATGCTGCGATTTCTTTAGCGACATCTTCCCTGATTTCAGGATTTTGTAGGAGGCTCTCGTTTAGACGCCAACATCTGTCCTGGGAGAAAACCACACTGGAGAGGGAGAGACACATACTGACTGGGGCATGATCTGACCACGTTATATTTCCAATTTCTGCTTCCGCGACTGAGGTAATCAAGTAATGAGGGAGCAGAAAAAAATCTATGCGGGAGTATACCAGATGGGGGTTGGAAAAGAAGGTGTAGTCTCTTTCCTCTGGATGTAATATCCTCCAAACATCCACTAACTGCACCTCTTGTAATTTCCATAGTATACCTCTCCTAGTTTTTCCGGGAATCGATGTTGACCCTGAGGACACATCCACTCCGTGATCCAGCGTGACATTAAAGTCTCCCCCCAGAATTAGTTTTCCCTCCGCAAAGTCCACCAACTCCGTGAGGGCTTTTTTGATAAATACCAAAGTTACTCTGACCCCACCAATACTGCCCTTCAAAAACAAAAACCTACCCTTAGGGTCCAGGCGTTTGTCTAGCAGTGTCCAGGCAACTCGGTTGGAGATCAAAATCGATACCCCCTTAGATTTTGCTTCCTGATTCATTGCGTGATAAACACATGGAAAAAAAATCTATTCTGAAGGAATGGCAACTGTCCTGCCCTGAAATGTGTCTCTTGAATATACGCTACATCAGTTCCCCACCTCCTCAAATCATTCACCAACATTCTACGTTTCTCTGGGACATTAAGTCCTTTGGCATTGAAAGATGTTACTTTTAGTACCTCCATCTCGAGGAGAAGAGAAAGAAAAAAAAAAACTCCCAACGTACCTCCCCCCTCCCTCTACTATTCCTCCCCCCTCTATGCCCCTAAGGGAAATAACACCCCTGACTGTATTCTTCTCCAGTTACCTCCGTGGGTGTAAACCTAACTAGGGGAGATGACAAAGATGGCTAAGCAGCTCCCACCCAACAACCTCCCCCCCCCCCCCCCCGACTGCATATATTTTCCCTATTTTTTCCCTTTCTTTCCTTTTCTTCTGCCAATTTCCCTCCTTTCCCAACCTTTCATCCCATATTTTTTTCCCTCAGTTATTTTTCCCACCTGAGAGCATGTTCCTTAATATTCCTGCTCCCCTATGTCCTCTCTCTGTCCCACTCTTCTTCTTATACCCCTTACTTTGCTAAACAAAGAGAGGAACGGGAAGAAAGAGGGGAAACCGGGGGCAGAGGAGCTGGCAGGGGCCGGCAAAACTATATTTTACATATACTTATACTTATATCTATACAAATACTTGCATATATTCCATAGCCCCTTTTCCCCATTTATTTTGTATTCTCCTCCTCCCCCCTCAATAGATCCCAATCCCCCCCCTCTGCCCCTACCCCCCCCACCCCACCCCATCCCAGTATACTCATTTCCTCTAAGTTCACCACTTCACCTCTATACCCCTCTTTGGCAACCCTTACTGTGCCTCCAAGAGGAGAGGAGGGTTTAAGACCCTAATAATCTTTTATATCATTTTCTTACTATCTATTTTCACCTTCTGTTCCCCTCTGTTTTAACTCAGATCCCATGTATTAGTATCATTGAAACATGTAATCATTTGGTCATTCTATCTCACTATTTATATCAACTCTATACTTTTACCAATATTCCAGTAACATATAAATCTTTGTGCCTGTGAAAAAAAAGTAGAGAAAGTAGAGAAAGTTAGCCGCTGAAGTCTATATTCCAGAGGCCACTCTACAGCCATGTGACCCCCTACCTCTCATATACCCCTAATATTTGTGTTGTGTTGTGTTGTGTTGTGTTTATTCATGGTGTTAATCATTATATTATACACTCTAATTCACTCACTCTAATTCTCTAAAAAATTCTCTAAAAAAAAAAAAAAAAAAAAAAAGAATTTAAATAAAACATTCCATAAAAAGGAAGGAAGAGGGGAAAAAAATGCACACATTCCCCAATTAAAAATGCAACGCTACAAACCTTGTGAAATATGTGAGTGTGATATGTGATTTGTGAATTTTATTACATTTTTTAAACTATTTTTGTATTTTAATTTTTTATTTATTTAGCATTTTCCTTTTTTACATACTGTCATCAGAGTAGTTCAATGATACTGTACCACTCTAGGGGGAGATCTGGGATTTTTTTTTACACTGTTATTGCTTATAATAGTGATGCTCACTGTTATAAGAAATAGATTTAACTGGCATGCATGGCTTGTATTCATGACAACTTGCTTACTATTGTGATGCTGTGATTGGCTATAGCGAATCAAATGGTACAGGGTGCCAGGTGATGGCTGTGGGTCATTCACAGCATAACAGTAGTAAGAAAATTGTCATGAATGGATGCCATTCATGACAGTTTTACTTACATGTAATTATGTGATCACTATGATTGGTTATAGCGATCAAATGATACCCTAACCACTCACAGTGGCCAGGTCCCGAGCACCGTGGTTCACTGTGTCACCATCAGGTGTCAGGCTCAAAGACCGAGTGCTATAGCAGTAGCGGAACTACCACCAATCAGCAGCATAGGTACAAACGCAGTTACCCAGGACCATCTGAGGTAAATCTAAGTACTAACCGGTGATTACCAGAGCTCCTGATAAAGGAGATGGATTCTGCTGTGTGTACCAGGTCGTGGAGAATTGCTCCACCAGGAAGTGAGTAAGCTGGGGTCTAGTAGCAGATAAGCAGGTAGGGATCAAACAGGGAGTTGTGGGAAAAACTAGTTAAGGGGGCCTGCATCTGCATCTGAGTCTGGTGAGTAAATGGGCACTCCACCACAGTGCTACTGTTTACCACAAAAAAAAGCTTTCCGTGAATTTTTAGGTATGGTTTCCATAGTAATCTGTTTTTGTGTATCGTGTCAGTGAGGAAGTCAATGAGAACACTGTAACCTTGACAAACAATTCATTCTTTTGGAGAGGATAATTTTATCTGAAAGGATAGCAGTTATGAAATCACTGGTAAGAATAGTTTTTATTTGATAATGCCCTATCCATTCAGTCAGAAAATGCTATTCTGTATTTCTCATTTTGGGTCAAATTCCCAGAGTTTTATATTAATTAGAAATGTTCTCATGCTCTGAGATGTAAGAATATTCTCTTAAACAACTAATTTGACAGGATCACAGCACTCCCTGTTGACCTCAACACTGCGATAATGCAGAGATCATAGGCTTATTGGTGTATTTGTCCTGCTGTTTCTTTCACTTAAAAAAAGACTACCTTTTATTACAGAGGAAAAGACAAGGTGATTACTAATTAAAGGACAAAAATCCGCCATGAAAGGTTTTCAAAAGATATCACCCCGCGTGCTACATCTGAAAAACAGCACACTAGTTTCTATGACAGCATTGTAGATTTTGTGGCAAAAACAAATGTGAATTTCACTGTAAGCACCCCTGCCTCCCAGTATCACCGATCCCTATGGGTTCTTTTACACAGACAGTAGTGTCTACTGCCCTCTGAAAAGCAATCTGCAGCTGCCAGGTTTTCTAGAGTTGATCCTGCAACCTCTTGAATGTTTGCCTGTGTGTCAGGGGATGTCCATTGCACTACATGAGCAAGGTGTTTTTGAGCATATTTACCCATCACTAAGGGGTAAGTTAATGCCTAGTACACACAATGAGAAAACTGGATGACAAATACTAGACACGTGCATTTGTTTTTGTCCGAATGCATTTTTGTACGAATTTCCGATATTTTCGTTATCGTTTTAACAAAGGATAAATAGAAAGCGCAGAAAACGAAAGATCCGACATAAACAAAAGCTTTATTTTCGTTTTCGTTGCGGTCGAATGTGCCTAACCTTAACTCTATTAGTCCAATATTATTCTACATAAAGAGAAAAGATTTGACATAGAGAGAAAAGATTCGACATTATAGAGACATGAAGAAGAGTCGATATAGAGAGAAAAGATGAAGATTCAACGAAGTAGATAAAAACATACGATCGCAGGGAGCCGACATTTATGGTGAAGTGCTCTGCCCATAGGCTATAAAAGAATTCTAATTTTGGTTGACTAGTAATAATAATTAATAAATATAATTATTATTAGTCATACAACATTAGAATTCTACTATAGCTTGTAGGCGGAACATTCGACCGGAAATGTATGTACAGTTTCGCTGCTCCGTCGAATCTTCTTTTTTTTTAAAAAAGATTCCGTCTAATCTTCTTAAAACATTAGACAGACACCATAAGCCTTCAATGACAGATTAAACCTTAATTAATTTAGATTTTTGGATGAATGCATTTTTTAACGAAAAACTAAATAGATAAAAACGAATTTCGGGAGTAACTAAATAAATGTATTTTTCGGACGAAAACCAAATTCCGAAACAAAATATTTCAGTGTGCACATGTCTAACAAATACTAGTTTGGAAGCTCTTGTAGGATAATCTGATTGTTAGTACACAGCTTTCAAAAGCCGATCCTGACAGTTAATGCAAAGTTACCAGAATTTTTCTCATACGATACCAGAATGTACGATTTTCGTGTAATCAGTATAGTATTAATCCGAAAAAATCAGAAGACCAAGACCACGCATGCTCAGAAACAATAGAATACATTACAATACAACACATTACATCACTTCCAAAGTTGTATTCTGTCGTAGGAGAATTTTTGTAACTTTATGATCCTATTGGTTTTCGATACAAGGCTAGCATGCAAAAAAAAAACGGACGATCATACATCTGATATTCTCATTGTGTGAACAAGACTCAAGGTCTACTTTCCCACCCTCTCAGTAGCATGTTGTCACTTTACCCAACTCCTCCACTGCCATATTTGATCAATGGAAGCAAAATAAAATCCCTGTCACTTCCTTGTGTGGGTAGGCCTGTGACTTACTCTCCCTCTACAATATTTTGGTGCTGATGCCTTGTGATTGACCCAGGGCTGTCATTTGGAGCTTGGGAAGGAATCCTAAGCCCTATATGAATCCTAAGCCCTATGAAAGCTTCACAAACCAGTTCCAGCAGTTAAACAGAGTGGGGGAGAAAATAAATTGATAGTATTGGCTGCTAGGGAGAGGTAAGTGAACGTTTTACTTTGCTTCACAAAGAGAAAGAACGGTTCACTTTAGGCTTTACCCCAGAATCTAAGTTAAACCATGATATAACTCCTAATCCACTCATTAACCCTAGCTTAACTCTGCAATGTATGGCATTGGACCACTACAGATACTAGTACTGACACCCATTTGCTTTTAAATATTTAACTAGACCCTGTCACCAGACCATTCATCAATAACCTTTTCATTAGGTTATATTTGCTTTTCACATATTTTATGCACATTATTTACCTGTAAGAGCCTCCCTTGTGTAGAAATTCAAAAAGCCTGAAAGGCCCTGGCAAAAGCGTGTCTTATAAAAATAAAAAGATAGGAGTCGCACTAAATAATTCACTCTTAAGTGTCATACACACAATGTGAATAGGTGAACAAATGTAGTGCTTTAAATAGTCCAATAATAACAAAGAAAGATGAGGACAATTAATGCAGGTACAGAGTCCATAAGAGCACAACAGGAAACAATGGATCCCAAGTGTGAATTTAATTCATCAATGAGTGATTGACATACAGGAGACCTCCACCAACGAGTAATATAGACCCTTACCAGAGTCTCAGATCTCTATGAGATCAAAACCAGCACAACTGTGCAGACAGCCACTGTCACGATAGAGATGTATACGATCCACCATCCAATAGCATTACAGTGAATATAGAGTCAGTCCCCCGTATGACCACCAGATAGATCGCTCCGGAACATAGAAAAAATCAGGAACAGCCCATAGCGTAAAACCGTTAGTGACGTCATCGCGTTTGTACGAGGAGGAAGGGCTCCTATCCATGCCGGCCGGCATCTCTTTTATGCTGCTATTACATTTTATGGATGTAAGTAGATTTTAATCTGTTTTAAATAAACAACGTTGGACGTATTACACCATGTGCGGCTTTCTTTTCTACATGACATGCTGCTGAGCTCCCTGGAAAGGTCTTAGAGGTTTTTGTCTGTGCTGATTCAACCACATCCCTCCGTGGATGAGCTGTATCCCTGATTCCAACCTGTGTGTGTTCATGCTGTCTGGATATCCTGCTGTGGATTGTATAACAACGCTTTTATTTACCTACCATCTGGTAAGCCTCTATCCGTGTGGTGGTGGCTCACTATCAATATCGGTGCACCGGGTGCTGTTTGTCACAAGAACTTCATTAATTTTTGGACTTTTTATTTATTTATTTGTGTTGTTCACAATGGACTTGAATGTTATTAATTAGATTGGCGCAGAATTTTATTTTCCATATTTACTGGTGCTTTGTCACGTTTTTTGCTGCCTTTTCACATATTTATTTATTTTTACAATTGGTGTGGTTAGCGCGATTTTTCTTTTCCCATTCCCCCGTAAAACCGTTTAAGATTTAATGGGTAGAAGTAAAATGTACACTTACAGCATAGTAGACATGTACAGGCAATGGGCAATTTTGTCACAAAAGGGACTTGATCACGGGATGAGGAGGCACTCCGATTCACCGCAATAAAACCAAACAAGAGGAGGGGCTAGCCTCGAGATGGACCATGACCAGCCACGCATCCGCCATCTTGGCTATGGGAAAACAGCCAGATGGATTCGATACTGCACACTATCTCAATAACGGAATAAGGGCAAACCATACAGACTGGATCCCTGATGCCGCTATCACATGTCAGAGGGCAAAAATCACTAAAAACAAGCACCGTACTCAGCGGTACAGGACTGGTGATAATAACAGCAGCCACGGTATTTGTTCCAATATCGCGCTCATAATTACAGTTACAGGATAGCCCTCAGAACAAATAAATAAGAAATTAAAAAGGTCATAATGCAAAAACAACTGAAGGACAGCTGGATAACAATATGGGATGCATGGCTAAATGAATCCATCTCTGGCTAGCAATTCAATACAAACAGCTAGCATCATAAGCAATGCACACACACTGTCAAACAGCTATCACAAATAACGCGATAATTGAATATTAAATATATCATCACATTATACATACATGGCTAATAAATTGGTATTGTTAGACAAGATGTTAAAACAGTATCACTGGGCGAATAAAAACCACACTATGATCAACATAGGAATTTCACCCAATAATTCAGCAAAAAATGGAAGTACAGATGGAAATAAAAAATAAAAATAAAAAACACCAATATAATGAAATTCATGAATTGTCAATGAAACAGTTCACGTCTACCTCAATATTTAGGCCGTGAGGGGTGTAACATTTTATTTTGTGGATCCAAGCCATTTCTGACCTAGAAATACTTCTTACTAAATCACTCCCTCTCCAATGGGCAGTAAATTTGTCTATGCCCAGAAACACAGTGTTTTTGGGGTTTTTATTGTGGGCGGTCAAGTAATGCTTAGAATTGGAATGTTCAGTAAAGCCATTGCGTATATTGGCAATGTGCTCATTGAGCCGTATATGGAGAGGACTTTAGTCCTGCTCACATACTGGAGACCACAAGGGCACATTAATAAATAGATGACCCCCACTGTAGAACAGGTAATAAAGGGTTTGATGGAAAAACTTTTAAGAGTGCAACTGGAAATGAAGTCAGTGGTTCTTTTGGAACAACATCCGTTCAAAGCACAGCTTTGGCACCTACCACATTTATAGAACCCAGATAAGCCTGCCAAAAACATTGATGGTATTTTAGGAGGATTAAGCACATTAGGAGCTAGTTTGTCTTTCAAAGAGGGAAGTCCCCTGAAAACCACCTGTGGTTTATCAGGTAGCAGATTATTGAGAACCTTTATAATGCCAATGTTTGGAAAAAATGTGTTTGACATTGGCATGCTGGCATGAATAATCAATGAATGGAATTTTGGACTTAACGGAGTCAGTACGAAGTTTGTCCTCCTACAAGACCACTCTATCCAGACTGTTCACCTGCTCCAATGTGTCAGACAGGGCAGACAGGCAATAACCCTTTGCCACAAAACGTTCTGTTAGAACATCTGCCTGTCTGGTGAAAGTGGGTTGTTTACTACAATTCCTTTTTAGCCTCAGGTATTGGCTTTTTGGAATTGACTCAAGCCATGGAGAGTAATGACAACTGTCTTTGGAGATATAAGAATTCCTGTCGGTTATAAAGATGCAGACCTAATCTGGCAATCGGAAAATTGTTATGAGCTTTGTTCTGCTTAGTCTGCTGCTATTGCATAAGCAAAGCAAGTAAGTTGAACGTAATATTTATTGTTTTGAAATCAACATCAGGCCTCTTATGCGTTCCATTGGAGTGTAGTGTCTTTGTGTCCTGTGCATATCAATGACAAGATCATTCTCTACACACAACTGATGGAAGAAGCAAACTATTATTCTTTTAATTCCGTATCAGGGAGAAACTAATGAAGGATGCAAACATCCTTCATTCTGCACCTCCGGTGAAGTGAAAATCTCCAATGATTCCTCTCTCTCTCAACTGGCAACAAACACGTTTTGATGTAGAGAACCAATAATTATACTGGCTACATGCAGGGCGTGCATGTCTTGTGCTTTTTCACTCATTATTTTCAGTCTCATAAAAATTTTAAGGATTAATAATTAGTTTTCGGCACAGTAATCCAACTGTAACCCCGCATTTGTCAAAACATTAATATATAATTGCCACACAATCCTTTCTGTAATTTAGCTGTAATAAAAAGAATTTGCAGCCAGTTCTGATTGTCTAAATTTGGCAAAAAAAACTTTAACGGTTCTTTCTTTTAAGAGGGCGTTCTGTACATACAAAAACATAGGATGTAACTATAGCCATTGCAAACCAAGGGCCAGATTCACAAAGGTGATTCGACGGAGTATCTCAAATACTCCGTCGTATCTCTCAGAGTATCTATGCGTCTGATTCATAGAATCAGTTACGCATAGATAGCCCTAAGATCCGACAGGTGTAATTGTTTTACACTGTCGGATCTTAGGATGCAGTACTGCGGCCGCCGCTGGGGGGAGTTTGCGTTGTAAACCAGCGTCGGGTATGCAAATTAGGAGTTACGGCGATCCACGGCGGTTTTTCGCGCTCGCTACGTTGCTGCTAGTCTAGTTTCCCGTCGCAAATTTAGTCGTCGTTTTGGGTGCCCTAACTTTACACAGCACACGTATGTGCTGTATAAAGTATGGCCGTCGTTCCCGCGTCGAAATTTAAAAATTCACATCGTTTGCGTAAGACGTCCAGGGAATACGGAAGTACGCTACGCACGTCGCCGTTCGAAAAAATGACGTCACTTTGCGCAAAGCGCGGCGGGAATTTCGAAACGGAGCATGCGCAGTAGGTCTGGCGTGGGAGCGCGCCTAATTTAAATGGTACACGCCCATTTAAATTACGCGGGCTTACGCCAGAGGCCGCCAGCGTAGGTTTTCATTGCAAGTGCTTTGTGAATCAGGCACTTGCGATGAAAACTTGCGGCGGTCTAACGTATCTATGATTCGTTACGCCGCCGCACTTCTACGTGAATCTGGCCCCATGTGACTGCTATGAGATCAAGAAGTACAGGAGATCCACAGCTCTTTGGTTATACAGTGATTAAAGCGGGAGTTCACCCATAAAGGCAGTTTTTGCTCTTTTACCCTTAGATGTATGCTCATTTAGTCTAGGGGAATCGGGTTGTTGTTTAAAAATCCGAGCATTACTTACCGTTGTAGAGGGCGATCTTCTCCGCCACTTCCGGGTATGGGTCTTCGGGAGTGGGCGTTCCTTCTTGATTGACAGTCTTCCGAAAGGCTTCCGACGGTCGCATCCATCGCGTCACGAGTAGCCGAAAGAAGCCGAACGTTGATGCGGCTCTATACTGTGCCTGCACACCGACGTTCGGCTACTTTCGGAAAATCGTGACGCGATGGGTGCGACCGTCGGAAGCCTTTCGGAAGACTGTCAATCAAGAAGGAACGCCCAGTCCCGCAGCCCATACCCGGAAGTGGCGGAGAAGATCGCCCTCTACAACGGTAAGTAATGCTCGGATTTTTAAACAACAACCCGATTCCCCTAGACTAAATGAGCATACATCTATGGGTAAAAACACCATTTTACCGGCGAACCTCCGCTTTAAGAAATGTATGGTTTAGGAACCTGTATATGACTGCTAAATATAAAAAAATTCCTTTGTCTCCCTTATGGTTTTGCTATGTTACCTCATTACAAATAGCTATAATCTTGATCAGACATTTTCTGATCATGTGACTTTTCCAGTAGTTGTCACTTTATTAGTTTATAGGTGAGCTGCATACTCTTCTGCTGACCATAAACAAGACAATGGACTGCCAATTTCAACTATTTGAAACAATCAAACATTCAAACATCAGAATTGACATACAATTAACTTTAGAGAGACGTCAGAGAAAAAAAAAAGAATGATGTCTCATTTTCTAGGGCCAGACATCTGTGAACATTTATATCTTAGCGCATAGGGAACTACAGTTTTCTGTGCTGTTCTGTGTAAAATGGCGAAAGGTTAACTTTAACATTTCTGTAATTTTGAACTCCAAGGCAATGTTCTTCATTTTAATGATTTAGAAAACCATGTGACACTAATACTTGAAGGTATTTCTAAAGCTTAAGCAAATACATCAAACCAATCCCCTAATTAATGCCCCTGAGGATGATGTTAGATTTTCTTGTCATTTCAGTCTTCTAGGAATTCTTCCAATGTATGTTGGGGTAACAAAGGTATATTAAATTATCTTAAAACATCATTAGCTAACTTTTGCACAGTTGATTCTGGATGAAGACACAGGAGAACCTTTTGATATCTAATGAATAGGATTTATAAAAATTAAAGAAGATTAAAGGGGTTGTAAAGGTTCTTTTTTATTTTCTAAATAGGTTCTTTTAAGCTAGTGCATTGTTGGTTCACTTACCTTTTCCTTCGATTTCCCTTCTAAATGTTTTTTTTTCTTTGTCTGAATTTCTCACTTCCTGTTTCTCCCCAGTAAGCTTGCCCCCATCATCTGAGTCGTTCTGGCTGAGGGTTAGTCAGCCAGAACAGCTTACTGAGGAGGAACAGGAAGTGAGAAATTCAGACAAAGAAAAACAAAAATTAGAAGGAAAATTGAAGGAAAAGGTAAGTGAACCAACAATGCACTAGCTTAAAGAAACCTATTTAGAAAATAAAAAACAAACCTTTACAACCCCTTTAAATTGCTCACATCGACCCCATATTTTGATGTCATGTACTAACCTCCCCCATGGTAAAAAAAAAAAAAAAAAATTCTGCCACTGTGATGCCGCGTACACACAATCAGCTTGTTTGATGAAAACGGTCTGATGGACCGTTTTCATCAGACGAACTGATCGTGTGGGCCCAATAATTTTTTTATCCATCGGTGAAAAAACTAGGAACTATTTTTAAAATTATCTGATGGTTAAAAAACCGATAGAAAAAGAAAAAAAATGATCGTCTGTGGGCACATCCATCAGTTAAAAATCCATGCATGCTCAGATTCAAGTCGACGCATGCTCGGAAGCATTGAACTTCATTTTTCTCAGCACGTCACCGCGTTCTGACACGATCGTTTTTTTGAAACTGATGGTGTGTAGGCAAGACTGATGAACGTCAGCTTCATCGGATATCTGATGAAAAAATCCATCAGACCGTTTTCTTCGGATGAACCAATCGTGTGTACAGGGCTTTACTGTTGCAGATTTTCCCTCGCTTCCAGCCTGGAATCACTGTGACATACAAGAGGAAATCTTTACAACAGACACTTGGATAGTGGTAAAACTTGACAGAGATCTTAATTCTTCATAGCTCTATCCAAGATTAAAAACAGCTAAAAAGGGAAACCCAAAAAGCATCATTTAATTTTGAACCAGGCAAGCAGCTAAATAAACATTTAAATGTTACCAGCCAAAGGATTTGGATTTCTGCCCAGCCATTCCTGAGATTTACATAGCCCTGAGAGACTGTACAGACATGCTGGTGACCCGACATTTTCTATTGCAGTTAAAGGGGTTGTAAAGGTTTGTTTTTTATTTTCCAAATAGGTTCCTTTAAGCTAGTGCATTGTTGGTTCACTTAACTTTTCCTTCGATTTCCCTTCTGAGTACGCGTACACACGATCAGTCCATCCGATGAGAACGGACTGAAGGACCGTTGTCATCGGTTAACCGAAGAAGCTGACTGATGGTCTGATATGCCTACACACCATCAGTTAAAAAAACAATCGTGTCAGAACGCAGTGACGTAAAACACAACGACGTGCAGAAAAAAACGAAGTTCAATGCTTCCAAGCATGCGTCGACTTGATTCTGAGCATGCGCAGGTTTTTAACCGATGCTTTTGCATACTAACCATCGGTTTTGACCTATCGGTTATCAGTCCATCGGTTAAATTTGAAAGCAAGTTCTAAATTTTTGGACCGAAGGTTAACTGACCGATGGGGCCCACACACGATCGGTTTGGACAGATGAAAAGGTCCTTTAGTCCGTTTTCATCGGTTTTGACCAATCGTGTGTATGCGGCCTAAATGTTTTTTTTTTATTTGTTTTCTTTGTCTGAATTTCTCACTTCCTGTTCCTCCTCGGTAAGCTGTTCTTGCCGACTAAACACCACTCCGATGATGGTGGCAAGTTTACTGAGGAGATACAGGAAGTGAGAAATTCAGACAAAGAAAAAAAATTTTTTAGAAGGGAAATCAAAGGAAAAGGTAAGTGAACCAACAATGCACAAGCTTATAGGAACCTATTTAGAAAATAAAAAACAAACCTTTACAACCTTTTTAAGTCATATAGATCTACTCCCTACCTCCAGGCTGTGACTGGACACAGTAAAAGAGAAGCATCTCATCCTCTGCTCACACTGCTCTTTCTGCCAGCATATTCCACGCCACGCAAGTGCATGTAGTACACCAGATAGGTGTGCCAAAACCATTTACCACTCTGAGTGATGCTTTGCAGGGGATTACAAGAGGCTGATAGAAGTTCATGCCATTATTATTATTAATATAAAACGAAAAAACAATTAATAAAAAAAATCACATAACTGTAGTCTTATTAATATATTTTCATGTGGATGAGATCTGCTTGAAAGCACATGCTAAAATACATATGGTGGTGATGTTTTAAGGTCTTATTTATTCATATGTAGTTTGTAAGTATATAGGTGCATGGGGGAGATATTTTGTTCTAATATCTATATCAGTGTTGCTTTCTGCCTAGTATAAGCTCAGGTTGAAAACAATAGGCTCTCGATGGCATTGACTGACTATATCTCAGCAGTCATTTAGCAGTGCTTTTGACTTTACTGTTTAACATAGAGCCACTAGATGGGGAATATACAGATTTATATTAATTGATCAGTTTGTCTTTCTCTGTTTGATATCACTTAATTTAGCAGGAAAGGAGAAACTAACCAGTACTGAGCAATGTAAGAAAATGCATCAATAAAGGATGGCCGTGCCAGCCATTATAAACAGGGGCATTTTAGCAAGGTATAGCTGTGAGTTGCTACTGTGTGTATGATAAAACAAAACCTGCCAACTTAGGTTGTTTTATCCAGTGAAGTGCAGGTACTGTAATTCTTTTTCAGAGATGAGCTGACATATCTGGGGCATTTTCCGACTTTACTGCAGATGAATGTTTTAATGCATAACAGGCTCCTAGGAATGAAGATACTTTAGGAAAAAGACTAATGACACTACAAAAGTGTTGACATTCTCTTTGATGCTAAAGTAAATGGTAAAGCATTAAACAGTATCAATAGCTTCAAGTTCACGTAAATACTTGTTTTGAAAAGTCAGCTTTCTGCTTTCTTTATTCTGTTTCTTCTGCTCCGATTTCTTAATCCTAATATGTAGTCTGAATTAACCAGTTATAGCTATATTTAGTCATTTACATTGATAATTACCGTATTTATCGGCGTATACCGCGCACTTTTTTGCCCTCAGGGCAAAATCTTGGGTGCGCGGTATATGCCGATACCCGCTTTCCTGCGCCGAGTTTTGAATACTGCGCCGACATATACCGAGCGCAGTACACTCGGGTATAGTCGGGCAGTCTCGGCTCCTTCCGCGCTCACGTCCTGGACGTACAGGACGTCAGCGCGGGTAGCCGAGCATTGCCGACAATACGCGAGTGTACTGTGCTCTGTATATGTCGGCGCAGTATTCAAACTCGGCGCGGGAAACGAGCGGGGAGGACGCCGCAAGGACGCCGCAGAAGGACGCTGGACCCGCCGAAGAGGACACCGGAGCCGCCGTAGAAGGACACCCGAAGCCGCAGAAGGACACCCGAAGCCGCAGAAGGACGCCGGACCCGCCGAAGAGGACACCCGAAGCCGCAGACTAACGCTGGACCCGACGAGGCCGCTGATGGACGCCACGCAAGACACCAAAACTGTAAGTACAAAAACCACAAAAAAACTTTTTTTACACAGAATTCGGGTCAACTTTGGGGGTGCGCGGTATACGCGGGAGCGCGTTATACCGCGATAAATACGGTATTTTAGGTGACTATGCAACACAAAACAACAATTCATTACAAAAATAAGAACAATAATAAGAAGGTTGTAAAAGAGATTGGACAATAGCAAACTGACTTTCAGCAGAAAAAAAAAAACAGAATAAAAGATAGAATAGAAAAGGAGGAAATAGAAAGATAACAGAAAAGAAACAGAGGATGTAGAAAGATAACAGAAAATAGTATTTGTTTGAGTCACGCCAAACTCTCCCTTTCCCAAACTCTTTAACTGGAACTGAAATTAGATTTAGCATTGCTCCTTGTTTGCCTGTTCTGGGTCTAGAGTAGGCCAGGCTTGCACTGAAGCCTAAGCCAACTGTCAGCTCCAGTTGCAGGCAGATCCAGAAACCCCATTTATATCAAACATTTTTAACACCCTGGTTCTGGAACTCCTTCCACTTTCGTCACCGTTATTCCAGGTCTCCAATCCAGCAGCAGGCTATAGTTTATATCCTCTTCTAGTCATACACAGTATCAGTGGCTGGAGGAATGAAATGGTGGAGGAGGGATCATAGCCTAAATATCAGCAGAGATTAATATGATGAGGAAGGGCTCTTTTAAAACTTGGGCCCTTGGTAGTGTGAACAGAAGACCAGGAGTGCAGAGTGCCAAGATTGCCTGTGGTTCTTTCAAGCAGCAGAGCATGTATCCATGCCAAGCAGGAGCAGTCAGTAGTTGTCTTTAGTGAAGCAGGTGAGCTGGAAGGCAGCTGGTGGGCAGCAGACTGGTACTGGCAAAAGCAGGCAGATGAGGCATGTACTGATAGCAGACTGTAGATCAGCAGGATGGTAGGCAGGTACTGGTGACCGCAGGAGGAATAGTAGGGTCAGTCAGGCCAGCTCATACACTGGCAGAACAGATCAGGTACAGGGGCGCAGGCAGAAGAATGGTCAGGGTACAAGCTGGCTCAGGAGCCAATCAGTGGAGTAGTAGCAAATTAAGCAGGCTTGAAGTGGTGATCAGAGGAAAAACTGAGTTCAGTACAGGCAGAATTCAGAGGGTAGTCAGGACGAGTCGGGTCAGCAACTGAAGTCAGGATACAGGATCAAAGGGTCTCAGGATGCACAGAAGGCTGAAGACAAAGCAGCACTGATCCTGAAATATGACACAGTTAAAAATAGCCCATTTGGCACCATAATCTGTTACGAGTGCACGTGAGCTCACCAATGTGCAAAAGTATGCACACCAGTGTGCATGTGCCCAGTTCCTACATCCAAGAGAAGGAAAAAGCATTAGCCTGTGAAGATGCATGAAGGTCTGCCCAGAGGAGACATCTCATCTACTGGCATGCCCTTCCTCCTAACACTAAAGCTCCTTCCGGCCACTGTAGAATTGGAGTACTTGTGTGGACATCAATAGTCCAGTAAGCAAGTCATTGCTGGAAGCAGAGAAAACTTTCAACAGCCAAGTACTTTTGTATTACAGAAGTTTCTGGCTAAAGTTTAGAGTTGTCACTTTTTGAAATGAGAGGAGCATTTGTTATTGGACTAGGAAGGTACAGGTACCAAGATTTTGGCTGGTGTTGGGCTTGAATTTTATTGAATTTTACATGACAGTTTTCAAGTTCCTAGAACATTTAATGAACTTATTTCTGACTGGATATTGTTATGCAAACATGATCATTTTCACTATTTCCTATTTTCAGGCACTGTGTACACAAAAAGTAGAAGGATAAAGAATCAATATAATATATCCACATATCACATTCATATATTGGAAGACGTGTACTATGATTGCAAAGTAAAAACAAAAACAAATAAATAGGTTTATACTTACCTGCTCTGTGCAGTGGAATTTTGCAAAGCAGCCCCAAACCTCCTCTTTTTAGGTCCCCCACTGACGCTCCTGGCTCCTCCTCTTCTTGGTGTGCCACCATACAAAGCTTCTTCCTATCATGGTACACCTGCAGCCTCAATAAACACAGACAATATGGCTCGGTCCTGCCCCCCTGATACCTCATCACAGGATTTGACTAACAGCAGTGGGTGCCAAGGGAGACCGGGAAGTGAAAGGTGAGAGAGGCTACATGAGATAAGAACAGCACTGGATCAAGTGAGGACTGGTAAGTATGAGGGGGTGGTGGTGGTGAGGGGGGCTATCACCACCTAAATATGTTTTACTGGAATGCAAGTAGTGCTTTAGAATCATTTTGAGTAATACATTATTTTAGCATTTAGACTTAAATTTTTTCATCTACAAATGACTACACTTGTTACTAAACCTTAGTAAAGAAAAAGACGTAAAACCGTTAAAATGAAAGGCAAGGTCAGAAGAGGAGCCAGGATCAAACACGGGTAAGCAGCAGGAAACAAGTCAGTAGCCAAGCCAAAGACATACAAGGATGAGCAGGAGCAAGCTTGGTCAACAACATACCAGAGTGTGTTCAAGAGCATGTCGGGTCAGCAATGAGCAGTCACGTAACAGGGAATCAGGAACACAGGAGCACAGTTCACAAGGTAGTTCAAGCTCATTGAGCGATTGTTAACCATCAGACCTACCTTTGGCTTGGCACCAGTTCTGAGATTAGACATGCACTGTTGCACGAAGAGGTTCATGCCACTTGTGTCTGTACATGGATGCGCCGACATGCAAGCCCATGCCTGTTACTGTGTGCATGCTGGTATGGACACCTCTGTTAGCTTTCTGTCACTGTACTTGTTGAGGATGCCCAAGTGTTTATAAAAAAAATCAATACAAAAATCCTTGTTTTTTGCAATGCTTAAAAATGAGAGAGAAAAATAAATGATAATTAAATAAGTGTATGTTAAAAAAAAACCATAAAATTGGCAAAACAAAAAAGCTAAAGGAAGGAAGTAGCTGATTAAGGTTAACTGAGGGTTGATAAAATAGCAACACTATTTTTATTGAAGCGTAAATTAATAAATGTTTATTCTTGAATTAATGGTTGCTGGAGGTGCCATTATGTGCAAATGTATGGACATTCCGTTGACCTGCAGATCTAAACACTTATCAGAATACACTGTAACAATATTATATATATTTATTTATGCATTAAATCTTCAAATTTTGTTTGCAGACTTCATTTACACAGGAACAACAGCATGTTCTTCTGAGACATAGGGGTGGATTTACTAAAAGCAAATAGACTGTGCACTTTTTAAATGCAGTTGCACTTATTTTTTTCCCCAGAGCTTAATAATTGTGGTGAAGCTCTGCTGTTTTCCATCATTCAATCATGTGCAAACAAAAATGCTTTTTGTTATTTTCCTTGCAGCTGGGTATTCTTTACACAGTGAAGCTTACACAGATTGATAAATGGCTGATGTTATACTATTATTTAAAGAGAAATTTTACCCCCCCCCCCCATTTTTTCCCCTCGCTTACCTGATGCTGGGTTGTCCTCAATTCAGATATCAAGCCACCCAGCAGATCCAGCATTGTTATTCTCTGCAGCTGCCACTTGGGTCCCACACTGCCATGCTTCCCTTTGAGAGGCTGCCAGCTTTTCTGGGTTCAGGTGCAGCTTACTGATGATGTGCCGCTAGGTCCACCCCTCCTCCTTTAATGAATGGAATTACAGGCAGTGCTCCCTGTGCCCCCTGGAATATACATGTCACGTATCCCAGGAGGCATCGATCACCTAGTGTCAGGACCTGTGTCATTGCTTGGGTCACCTGCTGTTGTTTTTAGCACCAAAGGGTGTAGTTCTGGTGGCCAGTATATAAGCCCACCCTTCACTGAGGCTCTTGCTTTCCTGCTTGCCGTGTGCCTGCCCGAGCCTGATCCCTTCCTGTTCCTAGTACCCTGATCTGGAGACCTGTCCCCCTGAAACCTGCTTCCTGCTGCCACTACTGGATTCCTTCTCCCCTTGTTTCTGTCTCTGTCTGTCTTCTCATGTGTGTCCCCCCACTTGTTATGTATTAGTCTGTTAGTTAGGTTATTACGTGGGTTTTCTTGTTACATTCACTTTTGCCTTAATTGTTGTTGATTTACTGGTGTTGGTATTGGATGTGTGTCATTATCCTAATTAACATATTTTTCACTTGTCCTTCTAGTCCTGATTCCTTAAGGTGCAACCAAACTGATCTGATCACCCTTGCTGGATGCCTGCATGTGGTATCCCTGACACCTAGGCAATCAGACCAGATGGGGGCAGCCCATTTAATGAAAAAAAGGAGTAAAAAAAATAGGAATGTTTGTGTAGAGAGTAAACATCCGCTTTAGATAGAGTAAAATAAATAAATCTGAAAACAGTCTTGTAAGTATGAATTCTGCTTTGTGTGAATTATTTAAAATTGTATTAACCACTTGCTTACTGGGCACATATACCCCCTTCCTGACCAGAGGACTTTTTGCGATTCGGCACTGCGTCGCTTTAACTGACAATTGAACGGTCGTGCGACGTAGCTCCCAAACAAAATTGACGTCATTTTTTCCCCACAAATAGAGCTTTCTTTTGGTGGTATTTTATCACCTCTGCGTTTTTTATTTTTTGCGCTATAAACAAAAATAGAGCGATAATTTTGAAAAAAAAAAAAAAATTAATTTTTTTTTCTCAGTCTAGGCCGATACTTATTCTACATATTTTTGGTAGAAAAAAAGAAAATCGCAATAAGCGACTGGTTTGCGCAAAAGTTATAGCGCCTACAAAATAGGGGACAGATTTATTATTTTTTATTATTTTTTTTTCACTAGTAATGGCGGCGATCTGCGTTTTTTTTTTTTGGGACTGCGACATTATGGCGGACACATCGGACACTTTTGACACATTTTTGGCACCATTCACATTTATACTGCAATCAGTGCTATAAATGTGCACTAATTACTGTATAAATGTGACTGACATTGAAGGGGTTAACACTAGGGGGTGAGGGAGGGGTTAAATGTGTACCTTAGTGAGTGTT
Source organism: Rana temporaria (assembly GCF_905171775.1). NCBI lineage: Eukaryota > Metazoa > Chordata > Amphibia > Anura > Ranidae > Rana > Rana temporaria. The sequence goes on from NC_053492.1 coordinate 357,950,232, forward strand.
ACTAACTGTGGGGGGAGGGGGGTGACTGGGGGAGGTGACCTATCTGTGTGTGCGCCATCGGTTATTTATCTATCGGTTAAAAAAAAAGCCAACTTGTTTTAATTTTAACCATTAAAATAAAATCCATGCATGCTCAGAATCAAGTCGACGCATGCTTGGAAGCATTGAACTTCATTTTTTTCAGCACGTTGTTGTGTTTTACATCACTGCGTTCTGACACGATCGATGGTGTGTAGGCACGACTGACCATCAGTCAGCTTCATCGGTTAACCGATGAAAACAGTCCATCAGACCGTTCTCATCGGATGGACTGATCGCGTGTACAGGGCTTTACACCCTAAAGCCGCGTACACACGATTGGACATTCCGACAACAAAACCGTGGATTTTTTTTCGATGGATGCTCGCTCAAAACTTGTCTTGCATACACACGGTCACACAAATGTTGTCGGAAATTCTGAACGTCAAGAACGCGGTGACGTACAACACCAAGCCGAGAAAAATTAAGTTCACTGATTCCTAGCAAGCATCAAATTGATTCCGAGCATGTGTAGGATTTTTGTGCGTTGAATTGTGTACACGGTCGGAATTTCCGACAAGAACTTTTGTTGTCAGAAAAATTGAGAACCAGTTTTCAAGCATTTGTTGTCGGAACTTCCGACAGCAAATGTCCGATGAAGCATACACATGGTTGGATTTTCCGACAACAAGCTTGCATCGAACATTTGTTGTCTGAAATTACGATCGTGTGTAAGCCTTATCTCCTAAAAAACTGACTTTACTCAAGATGCAAACAGTGTGCCATACTAGGGTCATAAATGCACACTATAATTATACCCTACATGTGCGGTGTTATATTCATGTGATACAGCCTGTTGTTATGCCACAACCATGTTATGGGGCCATTGTACTCAAGGACTTTCCCTGAGAAACAGTTATATTTATATCCATAAGGAAAAGTTCTATGGGCCTGATCCACAAAAGGGATACGCCGGCGTATCTACTGATACGCCGTCATATCCCTGTTTCTATCTATGGAACTGATCCACAGAATCAGTTTCTCATAGATAGGCAGAAGATCCGACATGTGTAAGGGACTTACACTGTCGGATCTTAGGATGCAGTACCGCAGCCGCCGCTGGGGGCATTTCTCGTCGAAATCCAGCGTTGGGTATGCAAATTAGCACTTACGGAGATCCACGAAGCTTTTGCGCTTCGTTTTTTCTCTGTAAGTATTAGTTTGCCGTCGCAAAATTAGTGCTGCTTTTACAAAGTGTAAAGTTAGTACACCTTGTAAAAGTAGACCCTTCTTTCCCGCGACGCTGTCAAATTTATTTATTTATTTATTTTTTCCCCGCCGCATCTCTTTTTTTTCCCGACGCAACTTTTTTTACCCGGCGCGATTCACAAAACTCGGCGTAACGTAACTTCGCGCAAAGCACGTCGGGAAAATCGCGTCGGGAGCATGCGCAGTACGTCCGGCGCGGGATCGCGCCTAATTTAAATGGGACTCGCCCCATTAGATTGGGCACGCCTTGCGCCAGACAGATTTAAGTTACACAGCCGAAAATTTCTAGGTAAGTGCTTTGTGGATCGGGCACTTAGGTAGAGATTTTGCGGCGGGGTAACTTAAATCCCAAAAATTAAGTTGCGCCCGCTGTACGTGGATCTGGCCCTATATACTTACACAAGCTGCACCCTTTTCAGTATTCCTCTTCTTTTCATTTCCAAGAAAGCCCTTTGTTTTCATATTCTGTTAATTACACGATTAAGGAACTTATTAAAATGTGTATAATCAAGTCAATGTTGCAAAATCTAAAAATATTAAATTGTCACACTTTATAAAGATAGTCTTGATATTCAGCTGCTGTCATGTGTTGTTTATGTGACAATTAACTGATTTGAAAGATTAATTATTTAGTTTTTTTTCTAGTGGTAAATCAAATGTATAGTTTTCAAAAGTGTAACAGTTGCTTAATTTATTTGATGAAAGTAATTATGTAATGTCATAATCTATAACAGCTTCCTTCTGGTAAAAATGTGATTTAGGACCCCATGAAACAGCATTTTCTAATTAACAGTGAAAGACTTGTCACATAGTTTACATTATTGTACATTTATTGTAGAGGAGAAAATCTGTCAATGCTAATGCTGTACCAGTACCATATATCAGCACAATTGGACTACACTAAATCTTGGCATTTGCAGTGTAACTGTGGGCCTTGGATATAATAAAGCCCTGTACACACGATCGGTGTGTCCGATGAAAACTGACTGTTTTCATCGGACAAACCGATCATGTGTGGACCCCATTGGTTTGTTTTCCATCGGTAAAAAAAAAATAGAACATGTCTTAAATTTTTCCTATGGATAAAAAAACGACCGTCTGTGTGGAAGTCCATCAGTCAAAAATCCATGCATGTAAGTCGACGCATGCTCGGAAGCATTGAACTTGTGTTTTACGTGTTTTACGTCACCGCGTTTTGGCACGGTCGGATTTTTGACTGTTGGTGTATAGGCAAGACTGATGAAGGTCAGATGAAAGTCAGACGAAAAAATCCATCGGATTAGATTCCATCAGATATCCGATCGTGTGTACAAGGCTTAAAAATCATTTTTTTACATAGTGGAGCACCCCTTTTAATTAGCAGTATGCTTATGGCTTACACCAATCATTATTTGGCTTTTCTTTTTTATGCCAGATATACTGTATAACACAACCAATTTAGGATTGGTTATTAGCTTACACTCTATCCTATAAATATATATAAAACTGTGGATTGTAACAGGGTTTTCTGTCAGTGCTCAGTGCATAGAGCAGAGATCTGCAACAAACAGCTGCTTACCACACATGATGATACCATGCCCTGTCCACCTATTATACAAAGAAAAAAGAGCCGCTGCTCCGGGTGTATAATGAGAACCTGAGGTGGAATGTCTCGTAGAGTGCCAGCCCTGGCCCGCCTCCGTCGAAAACTTGTAAGAAAAGAAATGGCTGCACATTCAGGAATTATGATTGCCTTTTATTGTTCAAAGTGATAACACCAAAGGCACCAACACAAGGTCACGTAGACGCGTTTCACACATCTTGTGCTTAATCAAGATTAAGCACAAGATGTATGTGTGAAAGTGTCTACACGACCTCATGTTGATGTCTTTGGTGTTATCACTTTAAACAATAAAAGGCAATTGGAATTCCTGGATGTGCAGCCATTTCTTTCCCTGTCCACCAATTCACAGGATATCTATGTTTCAAACCTTCCCTGCTGTGTGTTATAAAGACAGATTGCAATGCTTTCTTTCACTGGTACATGATTCTGCCACCAGACATACTGTAAATGCAGCAAGACACCACATGTGCCTCCTTAAATACAACCCCAAGAGTTTTGCACTGACAAAAACAAATAGATTCAATCAGTAGGGCCCACACGCTAGGTGGCGTTTCAGTCGTATTCCACGTCGAGCGGCCGTCGCATTTTTTTCTGTTGTTTCCGTTTGGCTTTTTCCGGCGTATAGTTAAAGCTGCTATATGGTGGCATACTCAATGTTAAGTATGGCCGTCATTCCCGTGTATAATTTTGAAAATTTTACGTAGTTTGCGTAAGTCGTCCGTGAACGGGGATGGACGCCATTTACGTTCACGTCGAAAACAATGACATCCTTGCGACGTCATTTGGAGCAATGCACCCTGGGAGTTTTTATGGACGGCGCATGCGCAGTTCGTTCGGCGCGGGGACGCGCTTCATTTAAATGAAACACGCCCCCTACTCACCGAATTTGAATTCCGCACCCTTACGCCGCGAGAGATACGCTACGCCGCCGTAACTTATGACGCGGATTCGTTAAGGATTCAAACAAAATCAAAGTAACCGCAATGTATGTGGATCTGCCCCATTCTTTATTATCGGCATCTACATAAGAAAAAATAAATAAATAAACTTTTGTTTCTTGCACATAGTTGGATGATGGAAGTCAGCAGAGCTTCATCTCATTCACTACGCCTCTTTTCAAACTAAAGGTATTATTCAGTGCCCCCCCTGAAAAGCAGTTTGTGCTGGATTACTTTTCAGGAAGCAGTCAAAGAAAGCTGGCAGGCATTTCTGGAGGTATACTGTGATACTGACACTTTCTGATATGTGTGTTTTCACTTTTTTTACACTGGGAGCATTAGACTCATGGGGCCAGATTCACAGAAGAGATACGACGGCGTATCTCCTGATACGCCGTCGTATCTTTGTGATCAGCCCGTCCTAACTATGCGACTGATTCATAGAATCAGTTACGCATAGATAGCCCTAAGATCCGACAGGTGTAATTGACTTACACCGTCGGATCTTAGGATGCAATTCTAGGCCGGCCGCTAGGTGGTGATTCCATAGCGGTCGGCGTAGAATATGCAAATGACTAGTTACGGCGATCCACGAAGATCCGCGCGTTCGTCGCAATCTCGTACGTCGTCGCTAGTCGTTTTTACCCGTCGCAAAGTTATACCTGCTTTAACATGGCTTATCTTTAGATCAGCCATGTTAAAGTATGGCCGTCGTTCCCGCGTCGAATTTCGATTTTTTTTTTTGCGTAAGACGTCCGGGAATACGAAACTCCGAAACGCACGTCGCCGTTCAAAAAAAACGTTGGGGCGCCATAATTTCGCGCAAAGCACGTCAGGAAATTTAAACACGGAGCATGCGCAGAACGGTCGGCGCGGGAACGCGACTAATTTAAATGGTGCCCGCCCCATTTGAATTAGGCGGGCTTGCGCCGAGCGCATTTACGTTACACCGCCGCAAGTTTACAGGTAAGAGCTTTGTGAATCAGGCACTTACGCTGTAAACCTGCGGCGGTGTAACGTAAATCAGATACGTTACGCCGCGGGGAGCAACTTAAATGTCTCTGAATCTGGCCCATGGTTGCTGCATGGCCCCATTCACCTACATGGGAAATTTTGATAGATGGTGCTGCCTTTCAAACACTGCATGTAGCATTAAAATTGCTGTGCCACGTGCAAAGCAATGCAGCCACGGCAAAGTGTACTGCTCCAAACAGCACCATGTCATGTCTGGCTGAAACCCGCGCATGCATTGGGGGAGGCAAGTATCCTACATTTGTGGAAGTGTTGGATTCTGAAGATATTGCCAGTGGGTGTATCTCTGCGAAAGAGTGAAGATCAGAGGCATACTGGGCTAGATTCACAGAATAGATACGACGGCGTATCTCCTGATACACCGTCGTATCTCTTGTCCTATCTATGCGGCTGATTCATAGAATCAGTTCCGCATAGATAGCCCTAAGATCCAACAGGTGTAATTGACTTACACTGTCGGATCTTAGGATGCAATACTTCGGCCGCCGCTGGGTGGAGTTTGCGTCGTTTTCCTGCGTCGGGCATGCTAATGACCATTTACGGCGATCCACAACGGTTTTCGCATTCGTTACGTTGTCGCTAGTAATTTTTTCCCGTCGCAAAGTTACACCTGCTTTAACATGGCTTAACTTTAGTCGAGCCATGTTAAAGTATGGCCGTCGTTCCCGGCGCGAATTTCAATTTTTTTTTGTTTTGGCGTAAGACGTCCGGGAATACGAAAATACGCTACGCACGTCGCCGTTCTAAAAAATGTCACATCGTGCAAAGCACGGCGGGAATTTCAAAACTGAGCATGCGCAGTACGTCCGGCGCGGGAGCGCGCCTAATTTAAATGATAGACGCCCCATTTGAATTGGGCGGGCTTGCGCCGGACATGTTTACGATACACCGCCGCAAGTTTACAGGTAAGTGCTTTGTGGATCAGGCACTTACACTGAAAACTTGCGGCAGTGTAACGTAAACGGGTTTGTGGCCTGGCAGTTGAAGGTTTGTCTTTTTTTGCCACTTTAAGGGCAGCAAATGTGTTTGTCTATTAGGTTACTCAACAGATTTGATATTATGAGTGAGGCAAGTAACATCAGCGTCTCACATTTATGCTCTTTTTTGTTCGACTATTAGGCACATTCATAATGAGGTTACTCACTGCACTGGAACAAAAACAATTGAGTACTGTCCATGACACTTTTTTATTAACTAACATCCAAAATCCATTTTTTCAGGGCAAGCTTTTGGGAGGTACCCCTTCTTTAAGGTCCAAGCAGTACAAATAAAGTTTTAGCAGAATTGTTATTGAAGGCAGTCTCTGAGAAAAAAAAAGGCACAGACAAACATACACAGCAATGGTAGTTAAACTTGGAAAGTTTGAGAGATAAAGAAAGGAGAGGGCTATGGACTGGGAGGGGTGAAAGAGTAATGCCTTGTACACACAACCCGAATTTCCAAGGAAAAAGTCAGACGGAATTTTTTCATTGGATATTCCAACTGTGTGTGTGCCCTATCTGAGATTTTCCATCGGAAATTCTGACGGACTTAGAAAGAGAACATGTTCTCTTTTTTTCCGATGAAATCGGAACTCTGACAGAGAAAAAAAACACGCATGCTTAGAATCAAGTCGGAAGCAAAGAAACTTAATTGTTGGATTATGATTTAGAAAACGGAGGTTCACATTTAGTCCTGAGCATTTCTGAAGTTCCTTTAAGGACTAGTGATCTGGTTGTGAAAAATGATGTCCTACAGGTGTACAGAAATCACCTTCCTTATGTTCTTTAACCACTTCAATACTGGCACTTTCACCCCCTACCTGCCCAGGCCAGTTTTCAGCTTTAAGTGCCATTGCAATTAGATTGACTATTGCGACACTGTACCCATATTACATTTGTTATTATTTTTTGAGGCAGATAGAGCTTTCTTTTGGTGGCATTTATTCACCACTGTGTTTTTTATTTTTTGCTAAACAAATGAAAAAAAGACAGAAAAATTTGAAAAATATTTTGTTATTAAATTATATTTTGAAAATAAGTAATATTTTTCCTTCATTGATGTGCACTGATAAGGCTGCCCTGATGGGCACTGATGGGCATGCATTGATGGGTACTGATGAGGCTGCACTGATGAGGCGGAACTGATGGTCACTGCTGCGGAGGTACTGATGAGGCTGAACTGATGGGCACTGATAGTCAGCACTGATGGGCACTGATAGACAGCACTAATAGGCAGCACTGGTAGGTGGCATTGGTGGGCTGATGGGGCTGCAATGATTATCCGGGCACTGATGATCAGTGCGCTGATTATCTGTGTAAATGTCCTCTGTCAGGCCCCGTACACACGTCCGAGGAACTCGACGGGCAAAACTCATCGTTTTGCTCGTCGAGTTCTGTGTCAAGCCGCAGAGGATCTCGGCGAGCCAACTTTCCTCATTGAACAACGAGGAAATAGAGAACATGTTCTCTATTTGGCTCGACGAGGAACTCGTCGGCTTCCTCGGCCGAAAGTGTACACACGACCGGGTTTCTCGGCAGAATGCGGCTCCGATCGAGTTTCTGGCTGAATTCTGCTGAGAAACTCGGTCGTGTGTACGGGGCCTCACACTTACCGGGTACCAGCTCTCCTCTCCTTACGCTGTGACAGCATGTGAGAAAATGAATGCCGATAACCAGCAAGTTTGTTTACATGTGATCAGCTGTGATCACATGGTAAAGGGTCGCTGTGATTGGCTCTTTACCACAATTTGTGATCAGCTGTGTCCGAAGGACACAGTGATCACTGAGTGCGCCAGATACGCACCCCGGGGGCGGGTGGGGGGCATGGTTCTGGAATCGTATCCTCCCAGAACGAGAGAGCTGCTCTGTAGCCATCTTTCAGCTATAGCGTGGGCATAAGTAGTTGATTGTGTTCCGGTGAAGATGCTTTTTTTTTGCAATTTCTGTCCTGTTCTCTCAACGTAAAATCCTAGTTGCATTTTTTTAATTGGATGACGTACTCAACATTATTAAAGGTACAGCTGTATGATCCTCAAAATACTGAAGGTCCCTTTCATTGTGTGACACTTTTGAATGGATTGATTTAGCTGCACAGTTTGCAGCATTTGTTGTTGCAAAGTGTGATTTCTTTTATTTTCAACTTTATAAGCAGAATTAAGTTTCCTGCTGATTATTTTATATCTGAGGTTGGGTGGTTGCCTGAAAGCCAGCATTGAAGGTTGTTCATAAAAGAGAGTGAATTGTGAAATTGTCTATGGACTTTTGACATTGGTATAATATTTCACTTGTCCTAGAGTTCCTTTGTGATAATGTAAACAATTCCACTTGTCCTAAGGTTGTATCATGGCCCTCAATTATTTGGTCAATATACTGCGGAAATATTTATATATTTTCAATATATATTTTGTTCAACCTTACCTTTAGGTGCATATGCTTGTGAGCCCAGGTATCAATTACCTTGAGGTCTATGGATCATAGAACAGTTGCCATCTTGTGTTTGAGCAAAATTAATTTAGCAAGAAAAACCTTCCCTTTTTAAAGACTGTTATTCTCTGTGTATTACTGCTTTTAATTTGAGCATTTTAAAATGTATGCAATGACCAGATGCTTATTTATTAGTGTTGAAAAATATTATTATAAAAGGTAATGACCATGGGGATAGGAGTCAACAGCACTGGCTAGCAATTGTGGAACTTATCCAGTGATTTTCCTTGCAGCATGTAGTGTTTTGTCATGGCAACTACACTTAATATAATTTCAGTGCCAGAGTCCCAATCCTAACATAAATGAAGGTTTAAAAATCCTCATGTCCACAGGAATTATGGCTCGCCTGCTAAAGAACAAGGCACAGGCTAGAAAAATTAAAACGGCTACTAGTTTTGTAACTATCTGTTACATTTAACACCACTGAATTCACACATTTCTCAGCTCTAACTGAGTAGGGAATGAATTTGACAAACAAGTTTTAGTAAATAAGAGGCAGATTCACAGAATAAGTACGCCGGCGTATCTACTGATACGCCGGCGTACTTTCAAATTTCCCACGTCGTATCTTTAGTTTGAATCCTCAAACCAAGATACGACGGCATCTGGGTAAGATCCGACAGGCGTATGGCTTCGTACGCCTTCGGATCGCAGATGCAATACTTTGGCGTCCGCTGGGTGGAGTTTGCGTCGTTTTCCGCGTTGGGTATGCAAATTAGCTTTTTCCGACAATCCACGAACGTACGCGCGGTCGTCGCATTCTCTTACGTCGTCTGTAGTCGGCTTTTTCCGCTATTTTGTGGCGTATAGATAGACTTGCCATGTTAAAGTATGGCCGTCGTTCCCGCGTCGAAATTTGAATTTTTTTTTTTGCGTAAGTCGTCCGTGAATAGGGATGGACGTAAGTCACGTCTAAGTTAAAAAAATGACGTCGTTGCGACGTCATTTAGCGCAATGCACGGCGGGAAATTTAGGAACGACACATGCGCATTTAATTCGGCGCAGGGACGCGCTTCATTTAAATGAAACCCGCCCCCAACCCGCCCAATTTCAAATACGCCGCCAGAAAAACACTACGCCGCCGTAACTTACGGCGCAAATTCTTCCTGGATTCGAATTTAGGCCAGGTAAGATACGGCGGCGTAGCGTATCTCTGATATGCTGCACCTGTCCAATTGTATGTGAATCTGCCCCTGAATGCCTAATACATGGTTTGTTATCCAAGATATTTATATGGGTAAAAAATTACAAAACGGTTGATAATACATCCTTAACCTCCCTAGCGGTATGATTATTTTCGATTTTAGGTGCTGAAAGCGGTACCATTGTTTGCAAGGAAATCTGGCTACTGTAGGCCTGTAATTTTTAGGAATAACTCACTTAAATCTGACCAAACAAGAGTCTAGTAGGCATCCCGGGTATGAAATGTTTTTAAAAACAAAATGATAAATTATAATATAATAAATAATTCTAACAAATAATATTATAATTATAATAAAAAGTATTCAATAATGTAATCAACTCAAAATCACTGAAATTTGCTCAGTTGCAGAATTGTCGCTGTCATTACTTTTATTTTTTTATGACGAATTTCCCCACAAATCACTATTGCACAATTCTGCAAGTGATTATAATTTATTATCGCTGTTTTCTAGCTGCTCTAAAACCATTTTTGACATAAAGGGACACTTTTGGTTGCTATGGACAATCTACAGTTTGCAGGCAGAAAGAACAGTTTGTATTATATAAAAGTACATGTAGGGCACTGGGCAGACCACTAGGGACAAAGGGGGTGTGTATTTTTTACATACAGTACTGTAATCTATAAGATTACAGTATACTGTATGTAAGGTGAGACACGAACAACTAGCGCCCAGAAGCGATTCAGTTCGCATGCGCCGCGCTTTATAAGTTTTTTCATTCATTCATTCATTTACCTTTTTAAATTAGGCACCGTTCTCCGCCCCCGTGCGTTGTAACGTCGCAGGGAGCGGAGATCAGCGGCACACAGAGACACTGTGTGAATCGAGCGAGCACACGCTCGCTCACACAGCGCGGTGGGCTCGCTGGATCCAGGGACAAGGTAAGTAAACACTGCCTATGGATGCTGCGAGGCGAGCCCGAGTAATGATGTAGTGAGAAATAAATAATTTTTATAATGAAACACTTCCTAATAATTAAAGCCATTGGCCCAGATTCAGGTAGATTTGCCCATTACTTACACATGAGCTGCTCAGCTGAATTTCTCTGCGCTGGGGCAATTTTGCCAAATTGCCACCTGATTCAGGAATCGTTTGTTCATTTAATTTGCTCCTGTTTAAGGCAAAGCTGAGGGCGCAAGGCCGTGCAAGTCAAAGTGGGTGTGCCCCTATGTAAATGAGCATTTTTCGGCTCAGCAGAGGTTTGCGCCGGACGCGCACATGCGCAGTTATAGCGCTGCCGTCTGCGCATGCGTCAAATGGCGCCTAGCATACTTTCAGGGCAAATCATGCTCAGCTGCTTGCACTGAGCAAATAAATAGGAGCAGACTTGCGCAGGTTCTTTGCTGAATTTCATCCTGCTTTTTCCCACCCCCCCTGAGCAAGGAAATTCAGCCCATTTTGAAGAGATGGCACCTCCCAAAGGAACAAAAAAAAGAAAGGAAAACTTTGTGGCTGCGGAGATGGACATCTTAATTGCTGCACTCCAGCAACATAAAGAACTTCTATATGGTGCCCAGCGGGCAAACACCACCGTTGCCCAAAGGAGGGCTATCTTTGAAGCCATAGCCCTGGACATCAATGCCCTGGGTAATGAAGAGCGTTCCTGGGATGACATAAAAAAAAAACTGAATGATATGAGGCGCAGGGTCCGGGATAAACTGGCTCTTATCAGAAAACATACCGGTGGCACGGGAGGTGGACCGCAATGTAAGATCCATCTTAATCATGAGGAGGAGCTTATTGCCCAAACTTTTGTGCAGGAGCAGGTGGAGGGACTTGCAGGGTACGACTCCACTCTTGGGAACTTGGGGACTGGTAAGTAATTTTTGTTTCATATCTGCTGTGCATCATGGGAGGGGGTAGAAGTGAACATATATGTGGGTAGAAGTGAAGATGGAACTATTATTTTTGTTTCATATCTGCTGTGCATCATGGGAGGGGGTAGAAGTGAACATATATGTGGGTAGAAGTGAAGATGGAACTATTATTTTTGTTTCATATCTGCTGTGCATCATGGGAGGGGGTAGAAGTGAACATATATGTGGGTAGAAGTGAAGATGGAACTATTATTTTTGTTTCATATCTGCTGTGCATCATGGGAGGGGGTAGAAGTGGACATGTGAGCAGTGTGTTGCACCAGCAAAATATTTCGTTTTGGTGTCATCCACAGGTGGTGATGATGATGATGAAGCTGGGCCGTCTTCGGCTGCGGGTCGACCCACGCCATCCATACCAGAGCCAGGGGTCCAGTCAGGCCCCATGGACATTATGGCTATGCTGGTCCAGGAGGAGATCCTACCGGGGCAAAGTATGGCGGAGGAAGTTGTGTTGGAGGAGGATTCCTTTTTCCTCATCCAGGAGGACTCTGGCTCCCTCCAGGAGGATACCACCATCCCTGAGCAACCCACCACCCCCCCGCCCAGCACGTCATCCCCCTCCAGGGCAAGCCCCTCCATTGTGGACCCCTCCCCTTCTCCCTCTGTCCGTGCCCGAGCCTCTCCTCCCAGGAAGGCTCTGTCAAAAACTAGGCATATATCCTCCAGCCTCCGTGACGGTCTGCTGGAGGAGCAGGCCCTGCAGACCCGCCATATAGGGGCCATGGTGGGAGATGTTCGACGCCTGGCGGACAGCATGGCATCCACCTCCACCTCTGTGCAGCATGCCCTCACCCTGCATGCAGACCGGGACAAACATGTCTCACAGAGCCTGGCGGAAATTAGTGGCAACTCCAAGGCCATAGTCACCTGCTTGGTGGCTCAGGAGAACGCCCCCGCTTTATTAAGCAGGATGGCAGCTGCGGTGGAGGCCAACACCGCTGCTGTGCAGGCCAACACCGCTGCAGTGCGGGAGGAGGGGAGAGTTACCCGCCGTCATCAGCGGGATACCACCACCCGCCAAATGCGGATGTTGGCCCAGACCAACACCATCCTCGCCCGCCTGGCCAACGCCATGGAGGGCATGCAGCCACCACCTGCGAGGACTGTGGAAGTAGGGGTTGATGCTCCTCCCCCCCCTCAATCCCCACCCCATGCCTCCTCCGCACCACGGAGATTGAGGAGCCAGAGCCGGGGCACCCTTGGCCCAAAGAAAAAAAAACAAAAATAATATAATTTCTACATTTATTTTATGCTCAGACTATTTTTTTATTTTTTTGTTGATATATGCTCAGGATATGAGTTTATTTTATTTTTTATATATGCTCAGAATATGAGTTTATTTTATTTTTTATATATGCTCAGGATATGAGCTTTTATATTTATTTGTAGTCCCTACACACGGTGAGGGTGTATACTACAGTGTGACTGGTGTGTGAATGGGGGGGGGGGTGGCACTCCTGCCGGAAAAGGGGTGTCACCCTCTGCCATGTGAAAGGTGTATGAATGGACAGCAACATAATTGGAGCCTTGACGCGGCGTTGCTGCTCCCTAATACCATGGGGTATTGTTGGGTCTAATCCAATTTGGGGTGCATGTGTCGTGTGTGTGCTAGGGACTACAGTGGTGTGCATACATGCATTATACTTGTGACAAGATCAGGGTGTGTTTAATGTGCAAAGAGACGTTCCACAAGACCATTCCGGATTGCTCTTCCCTCAGAAGATCCGGTAGTGTTTCTTGGGGGGGGGGGTTGCGTGGTTCGGGGGTAAGGTCATTGCGTAGCTCAATGTGCATGCCCCTTCTCTCAGCAAAATTGTGGAGAATACAACATGCCCCGACGATTTGGCACACAAAGTTGGGTGAATACAACAGGGTCCCCCCTGATTTATCCAGACATCTGAATCGAGATTTAAGGATGCCAAATGTGCGCTCCACCACCGCACGGGTACGTGCATGGGCTTCGTTAAATCTTTCCTCTCCTGGTGTTTGAGGGTTACGATATGGGGTCATCATGTGAGGTCCCAGGGCATATGCTGCGTCACCTGGAAGGGAAAAGACAGGAGGATGTTAGTCGTGCATGTGCCCCTTGTGATGTCTGCATCATGGGGCACGGGTGTCATACCTGACACCCATGTCACTCACCAATCAGCCAGCTGTCTCCATACATGTTCTGGTCAAACTCGGTTGGGATGGGGCTGTGTCGGTAAATAAAACTGTCATGGCTTGACCCTGGGTGTTTGGCACGGAGATGCCATATGAGGCCATGTGCATCCACAATCACCTGCATATTTATCGAATGCCAATGTTTCCTGTTGCAGTAGATATGCTCGAGGAGCCGGGGTGGGCGTAGTGCCACATGGGTACAATCTATTGCACCCACAGTGCGTGGAAATCTGGCTATTTCATAAAAATCAGTGATTGCCTTCTGCCGCAGGTCTGCCGTGGTTGGTTTGATATATTGTGTGCCCATGCGTCTGAGTATTGCAGGGATCACTTGGTGCACACACCTGCTAATGCTGGATTGGGACATCCCCGCCACCACTCCACCTGTGCGCTGAAATGAGCCACTTGCCAAAAAATTAAGGGTTGCGACTACCTTCACCAGTGGCTGCACTGCCTGTCCCCGATGGGTCGGGCTGCTGATGTCATCCTGCAGGATTGTTACCAACTCAAGGATGACTTCAGGGCTGAAGCGAAACATGCGATACACCTCATTATCACTCATCTCAAAAAGGTTGTAGCGCCCTCTGTAAATCCTCTCCCGTGCCCTCCTACGAGTCGGCTCAGTCAATAGAATATCAAGAACCATAGCTGCCCCTGGCATGTTGGTGCACAGATGTGAGGTCCCGAAAATGTGGGTGCTCTGCTTGTTCAGCTCGTCTGTCTAGGTGCTGCTGAAGTTGCGCGCTCCTTCAGATGACATTTGGCCATTTTTTGCTAACTTGCCCCTGCTTTTAGCAGGAGCAAGTTTGCCCGGGCAAAAAAGATTGCGCGCTTCCAGCGCAAGATGCGCATCACACGCGCATGTTTCTGAATCATCGGCAGTACCTAATTTGCATATTCGCTGAGGGAATTCCATGAAGGCGCAACTTACACCCCGCGCTAAAATGCGCTATAATTGCGCCGGAGCAGCGAGGCTGCGTGCGCGGGAAAATGGCCGCATTTCAGGCTTAAAGGGGTTGTAAAGACAAAAATATTTTCCTCTTAAATTAAAGTCTGACAGTAGCTGATAAAGTAAAAAGTAATGTTTTGCATTATAACTAGTTTGATACCTGTTTAAATCGAGCTGTTTTATTCACCTCCGTCACTCCTGAATCATTATTCTCACTGACTTCCTGGTTTGCGGTGCACATTCATTCTTGCTACATCACGGCCTAATGGGAACTACAGTTCCCATTAGGCTTACCCTTTATGCCTGTGAGAGATAAGAGAGCATCTTCACGCAGGGCTGTAGTCATAGGGAGGGGGTGAGCACATTCTGCTTTCCACCATGCAAAACGGCTCAGATGCTGGTGGAAATCAAGAAGAGGAGAGACAGGAAATGGCATTTTCAAACCTGGATTACTGTATTTTGGAGGTCAAAAGGAAAAACGAGGTAAGTGATATTTAAATGCTCTAGCTTACAGAAATCAATTGATCTAATAAAAAACGAACCTTTAGTGTTCCTTTAACTGGTTTACAGAATCAGCCGCAAATTTGCATGGGAGCAAATCAGTACTTGCGCGGCGCAAAACACACTTGCTCCCGCGCAAGTGCTTCTTGAATCTGGGCCATTGACTCCCAATCCAATGGGGCACCTCTCCAGTGACCACCTATCTACCACTTTGCACAGTATATATCACAGACATGCTGTGCTTCTGACTGCTGCATTTTTTAAACTATGTTGTATAATAAAACACTGTTGGACTTGTCACTTGTGGCACAGGAGTTAAGGTGTATTTTTTGAGAACATGTTTTTTTGGACATGCATGAGTATAGCGAGCATGTTTAGGTTCTATTTATTTATGCCTATTTATACCAAGAGAACTTTTTCTTTTGATATGCTGTGACCTCACATTTAGCAGCTTCTATTTCCTTGTCAAAGAAGTTTATTGTTTTTTACAGAAGACATAGGAACAGGTAGACAATGAAGAGGCCATCCAGTACATGAGTATACATAAAAGTAGTTGGGCAACGCACTTAAACATGCATTAAAGGAGCTAATGTTGATGGTTGCAATCAAACTCGGTTACAATCTGTATTAGTAGTAGGGATGGCATTGGATATGAAAATCATGAGTAAAAAGAAGAAGAGAGGAAGGGGGAAAAGAAGAGAGAGGAAAAGAAGGCGGGTATGAAGTGAGTTGGTTATGTATCAGGAATAGAACCAACAATTAACTCTGACCTGGAGATTGGGGGAGAAGGAAAGGGGGAACTAGCGATAGAGGGAGAAAGTTACCAGTGGAGGTAGCGCAGTTCTAATTCACAAGATAGCGAGGGGTGGGGAAAAACAGCAGTTTCTATTTCTTTAGTGTGCCCAGGAGTACCCCAAGTGTTTCACAACCCTAGAATGTGGAGCTGCCTGTGACTGTACAAGCAGACTACATCTTCTTTCCTGTTGCTTTAAAGTGAAAGGAGAGAGTTTGGTCAGGGGGACTTTAAATGAGGACAATCACTATGTAGAGTAAGCATGTGGGATATACAGTATTGCTTAATTGGGTTCCAACACGAAAGGGGGGAGTTAGTTAACTAACTCCCCCCTTTTGTGTTGGAACCCAATTACGCAATACTGTATATTCCACATGCTTACTCTACATAGTGATTGGCCTCATTTAACGTCCCCCTGACTAAACTCTCTCCTTTTTCTGTTCAAATTTGGGATGGAGGCCAATTACCCATGGTGCATTGGACCACATCATTCTCTCTTGCTTTAAAGTGGGTACAGATGGATCAAAATTTGGCCAGTTGAGAAGGAACTGGCAAACGGAAACATTGGAAAACGTTCATTAGATCAGAAGCTGCAGCCACTGATCAGGGTATTCTGACAGTGGAAGACTCCCACTGTCAGAGTCTATTGGCATAGTGGAGAGGATTCCTTCATCCACTTGGCTTGCGTGGATGGGGGAATCATTTTTTTTTCTCTCAGCCCATGTATACCAGCTTTAGACAGCTTCTGCCACCTCAGACACACAAATTAACCCAGGACTGGGGAGGAGGGATATTGCTGACATTCAACATCACAAGACTAATTTATCAGAAAGATTGTAGGAATTTTTTCTTGACAGTAAGGAGAGGAATCACATATCAGGCCTCGTACACACGACCAAGTTTCTCAGCAAAAACCAGCAAGAAACTTGCTGGGATTTTTTTTTTGCCGAGTAAACCGGTCGTGTGTACATTTTTCGACGAGGAAACTGTTGAGGATCCCGTCGAGCCAAAAAGAGAGCATGTCTTTTTTTTCCTCGATGGGAATGGAGAAACTTGCCTTGTCGAGTTTCTCGACAGCCTAACAAGGAACTTGACAAGGAAATTATGTGTTTCACCCGTCGAGTTCCTCGGTCGTGTGTACGAGGCTTTACAGTGCAGAGGAATGGGCTTTCTACACCAGAAATATAACATGGGTAACGTCTTTACACATTTTACACATGCAGATTACTAAGTGTGAAAAGCAGGGAAACTGTTATAATGTAATTTTTCTAAACAAGCAGCTCTTTCAGAAACATTTTGTTATTTTTTTTTTTAATGCATTTATGCTACTGAAAAGTAGATACACAGTCTGTCATTTGACTCGTTGAACTTTTTGCTGTAAAAACTGGCCTAAGGCATATGCAGTTTATACTGGGGCACCATACCAACATTAGCAAAGGGCACAATGTAATCCAAGGCCATTATTACATTCAAAAGACAACTGATAAAACATATTCATTATTCCATGGCATGGGTGAGCAGTATAGTCCTAACTGCAATATTTCTGATTAGAATCATTTCCAAACTCTTCTATTATCAATGTGTTCACAAGCTGTTACGAAGCCCTTGTCAGAACTCACACTGTTTACATGGCAACATGTCTTCCAATACAGATGAACATAAGAAAAATCAGACACAGATAGGAGATTATCTTCACTGCATGGAGACTAAATGCATATGGATGTATTTACTATTTATGTCAAGCAAGAATACCCAAGAATATCCACAGTCCTTGCATAAATTAGGCCAGTTATGGAAAAAAAATAATTTGAAGTAACATGCAAACAAATGTTCAAGTAGCCAATAAATGCTGAGAATCCTGATTCACTAACACATTGTTAGCAAGAAGAGATGAGACTTGACACCACTTTCAGCATTACTAGGTGACTCCTTCAAGATTCTCACCTTCGCTGCTCGAAGAGACACTGCATACATTTAAGTCTTGTTATAAAGAAAGAATTAAAGAAGGAATCAAAGGATAAGGAGTATGCAAATTTTTCTGGTGTGATTAAGATATTCTATAATAATATGTTGCCATCTACTGTTCACTTGCACAGCAGTGAAAATTAAAGCTTAGTTAATGTAAGGTCAGCTTCACTTTTATTGCCTATGAGGTTGTCAAAAAGCTGCCTAAATCTCTTTCTTGCTCACTGACTAACTCAATAACTAGATTTGTCTCCATATGATTGCAATTCAAGACAGACAAGCCGTATATAAGGGTTTTAAGTATCATCATTTTATAAATTCTGATATACTATCCATGTGACCATTACAATATCAACTAAAATTAACATTTTAGCTAAATAAATGTATTAACTTAAATAAACAATAAACATTAATCTAATGTATATATCTTGGTGAGTTTTATCAAGTATTTATAACTTTTCCTTTTGCCCTGGCTTAAGATTTTCTTTAGCTGTGCAGACATTCTATCCTTTATTTGTATTCAGTCATTTATATATATATATCATTTATGTATAAGGGACATGTGCATGCATAGAACTGAATGCATAATGTATCTGGTGGAATATTCCGAATGTAGAGCAGGCCAAAATTAACATATGAGGATGGTTACTGGAAAAAAAAATGTTTTTGTTAAGTTAGGAGCCACACTCAACCATATGCTGGGGATTTTTGAATTGTAGTACATTTTCCTACATGTTTGTATTGTTCAAGTTTATTTACATGGGACAAGTAAACCGTTAAAGTTATATTAAAACACTTTGCTTTGGGGGCTGCTACTCTGTGTGTCTATTCAGACACAGAGCCCAGGCTCTACCCTGCCCCACTCTCTCCTCATTGGCTCACTGAATTTGATTGACAGCAGTGGGAGGCAATAGCGCCTGCTACTATCTCAGTCAATGAGGAGAGAGAGTCCCCGGACTGCGTGGCTCTTGTGCAACATTGCTGGATTGCGATGGGGCTCAGGTAAGTATTAGGGGAGCTGCTGCACACAGAAGGTTTTTTATCTTCATGCATAGAATGCCTTTAGAACCCCTTTAAAGACACGTGTAGGGATCTTCTGCCCTTACCTATCTGTAAATAGCACTGCTGCCAAATGTTCACAGAGATTATTTATATACATAACTTTCTGCCTCTGTGTTTCTGAAACCCCAGGAGGAGGAAGTGGAGAGAGAAAGAACTGAGCCACATGGCACACAGGGGCTACTGCTGCTGTATTTCCCCCCCAGACCAGAAGCAGAGACTATTATGCAAGTATTCATATGCTCTAATAGTTCTTGAGTATGTTTCTGAATCTTTGTGACTAACAGAATATCTCGGTTCTATTATTATTTTCCCACATGCGCAGTCCCAGATAGCTAGGTCTTTGCTACTGTATGTGTGCAGTGGTCACCTTCCAGTATTTTAGTAGGTGAACCTGTTTATTGCAGTACAGTTTATATGGAGCTCCTGTTATTTTAGTTAACCCTGTTTCTTATAGTCTGGGATTTTATGGCTAGTTTAAGCTCAGGGATCAAACACCAGCATAGAATAGAGTCAGGTTGGGCATCTGACACTTCTGGTGGTTAGAGCTGCAGTTGCATGTCACATTAGAAACAACTTGGCACTAAAACATATAATATATAAGCTGAATCTGAGTTCCAGTGCCACACCACCGTTTCTGTGTGAGAAACTGAGTTCCAGGCTGGTTGGACAATAGCTGGGGGGTCTCACCATCATCTCTAATCTTGTTTTCAGGTCTCCAATACCAAGACAAATGCTGGATTGAAATCATCTTCATTTCCTGCAACTGGATTTTGCTGTAATATTGGTGCCTCTATTAATAACTATATATACCTGGGTATATGTGCATAATTACACTAGGTCCTTTACTGTTAAAAGGGAAGAAAAATGCATTTCGTCACTAATCTGATGTCGTCCTGAGGCGCGGGTGGTGTACTGACTCACCTCTTAATTTAGTGAGCACATACAACCAAACCTCGTTCTGAATTGTAGGTGGCTGATATTAAGGACACCATTTTGTGTGTAGGAAAGCTGACACCCAAACCAAAAGCCCTTAAGAGAATGGGAAGCACTGATTAGTCAAAACACTCACCACTATACCAATGATTAAAAATCTAAGGAAATTTGCATAGTTGGTACGGAAAAAATGGTACTGGAAGTCATAACATTCAGGAAGTCATAAATAGTGGTTGTAACGGCTACCCACTGGTGTGAGGGTCTCAGCCGTTGGAGACGTCCTTTTCCCTGGCAAGCTGCGATATGCAAGTACCGCCGGTATATCCCATCGAACGCCCTTCCAAGAAACGAGACGTGCTACGTTTGCAGAGTCAAGCAGACTGACTTTATTTGGCATATTTCACCTGCTTATATCTGCTTACAACTGTTACAAGAACAATGACAGTTTCCGCCCCCCCTTCACCCAGTAGGGGGCTTCAACACAGACCCCCTGAAACAATGACATCTCCTTGAATTAATCACTTGGCCAGTCTCTAGACACTTCGGCACCGCACCCCACTTAACATTTTCTGGCCAGGCACATTACTTTCTCAATAGAATTCAATTAACCTTTAAAACAATTATCACTCACACAAAATCCCTATCAACACCTCACAGGGGGGCTGTTACCTGCACACAAGAGAGAGTTCATTAGCTATGCGAAGGGAACATTAGCATTCAGTAATGAAATAGACTTGTCCAATTAACCCTTTGAGCTCAGAATACAATGTGGTACATCCAATTGTGACAAGCCATGCAGTTCCTTGTAGTCCTTCCTGCATGAAGATTATAACTGTCCCGGCAGCATGCATATGTCCGTTACACTACTCCCCTTTTGTGAAACACTCCGGCAGACCCGGATTGATCCTTTTCGGATCAACTTGGGGATGTCCGGTCTGCTGTTAGGGTAAAAGTTCCGTTTGCCTGGACAGTCCGTCGGCCTTCCCATTGGCTTACCAGGTCGGTAGCTGATGGTGACGGTGAAGAATAGAATTCAATTCTGGAACAGTCACTTGCTTTGCTCTCTCAATGGCTCCCAAAACCTGTTGCTGATGCTCTTGGGACAGATACGGCACCACCTGGATGCAAATCCCATTTAATCTTTTGACAATTTCCGCCTGTTTGTGCATTTCAATGTTCAAGCCACGGGACATCTCATAATACATGACATAGTGTCGTTGAATCTCTGATTTCTCACTGGCCAACTTGTCACATTCCCATTTTAGACTGTGATATTGTGCCGGATCTACAGTACATGTCGGGGAAGGTAGTCTTACCCGGTTCTCGGCAGCAAGCGGGTTGATTCCAGCAACGCGGGTGGTCACGGGACAAGCAGCAGCAGGTGTAGGTAAATAAGCCGAAGTCAGAGGGCCAATGTCGTTGCCCAGCACCACCTCGGCAGGTAGGTTGTCCATGATACCAACTGTGGTCTTTCCTGACCCGGCTCCCCAGTCTAAGTGCACCCGGGTGGTGGGTACGCGAAATACAGCACCCCCTGCGACCCGGACGGCAACTGTGCGAGTGGACACGTTCTCTGGCTTTACCAGATGTTTTTGAATCAGAGTGATAGTAGTCCCGGAATCTCTTAGGCCTTGTGCTACTTGTCCATTCACTCGTACCTCCTGACGGTGATGCTGACGGTTATCCGGAGAGGCCGCTTGTATTGGGTCTGCCTCATACCAAATTCCCAGACATTCCTCAGGGCCCCCCTCGGTCTCCAGGCAGTGGGCCGCAGAGGGACGTGATGGAGTGACCTCTGTGTTGGGTGTTGTGCGTCTCCAATTGTTATTTGTAGCTCTCAAAGGGCAATAACGAGCAATATGTCCCATGTCGCTGCAGTGATGGCACGTCACCCTAGGCGAATCCCGGGGGTAGTTGCTAGGCCCCTGAGGACGTGGTGGGACTGGAGCCCGAAACTCTGGGCGTGGGGTGACGGTTGGAGTACGCGGTTCTACCTTATGAGCCAGCCGTGTAGTACCCTGGCTTACTTTCCTTGTTTCCGCGTACTCATCTGCTAGCTGAGCCGCCTCGTTTAAGTTAGCGGGACGGCGATCTCGTACCCAGTCTTGTATGTCTGCGGCCAGGTCTTGGAAGAAATGTTCCATTAGGAACAGCTGCAATACTTCCTCCCCGGTGTTGGCCTTGCACCCTTGGACCCAAAGGGATGCCACCCTTTGTAACTGGTTGGCCCATTCCATGTGGGAGTCCACAGCCATCTTCTTGGACTCCCGGAAGCGCCGGCGGTAGGCTTCTGGCGTTACGGCATATCGGGTTAGCAGCGCCTTTTTAACTTGCTGATATTGTAAAATATCCTCTGGAGCAAGAGCCCGAAAGGCTTCATTGGCTTTGCCCGACAATTTCCCCGACAAAATAGTGACCCATTGGTCTGGTGGTACCTGGTGTAGTGAGCACTGCCTCTCAAAGTCCGCCAAATATCCATCGATTTCCTCCTCACTTTCTACAAAAGCTTTAAATGCCGTGAACGGTATTTTCTTTCCTGTAGCAGCAGGTGGGGGGGTAGGAACTGCAGGTGTAATGGGCTGTCTCGCTCTTACCAGTTCCAGTTCTTGTCCCCTCTTCGTTTGTATCTCTTCCCTTGCTTCCCGAAACAGCTGGTTGATTAGTTCCACGGACGTTTCTGGATACAAGGATAATCTCCACTGTACAATCCCAGTAATTACATCTTCTTCGCTGACCGGTGCAAGGGGCTCCGTTCCTTCCATGGATCCATCCATTTCGTCCAGCTCCAGCAGTTCAGCTATCAGCTCCCTCCGTGGTCTGTTGCTGGCGCTCCTACCACGACTCTCTAATAAATCTTTCAGTGTGGATCTTTTCAGCCTGGCGTACTGCGACTCCATTCAGCACTTGCTCTTTGGATAAAAGGACCATCCCACCGCTGCCAACCAATGTAACGGCTACCCACTGGTGTGAGGGTCTCAGCCGTTGGAGACGTCCTTTTCCCTGGCAAGCTGCGATATGCAAGTACCGCCGGTATATCCCATCGAACGCCCTTCCAAGAAACGAGACGCGCTACGTTTGCAGAGTCAAGCAGACTGACTTTATTTGGCATATTTCACCTGCTTATATCTGCTTACAACTGTTACAAGAACAATGACAGTTTCCGCCCCCCCCTTCACCCAGTAGGGGGCTTCAACACAGACCCCCTGAAACAATGACATCTCCTTGAATTAATCACTTGGCCAGTCTCTAGACACTTTGGCACCGCACCCCACTTAACATTTTCTGGCCAGGCACATTCCTTTCTCAATAGAATTCAATTAACCTTTAAAACAATTATCACTCACACATAATCCCCATCAGCATACACCTCACAGGGGGCTGTTACCTGCACACAAGAGAGAGTTCATTAGCTATGCGAAGGGAACATTAGCATTCAGTAATGAAATAGACTTGTCCAATTAACCCTTTGAGCTCAGAATACAATGTGGTACATCCAATTGTGACAAGCCATGCAGTTCCTTGTAGTCCTTCCTGCATGAAGATTATAACTGTCCCGGCAGCATGCATATGTCCGTTACAGTGGTAAAAAACTGAAATATTCAGACATCTAATTTTAAATGCAGATCTTCATGGAGACAAAAAAAAAATGTCATAACATGCCATCCACATTAGTACATGCCATCCACACTAGTACTAATCAGTAACCAGCATGGATACCATACAACCTCCGTATCAATAACAGAAAAAAACACACATAGAGAACAGGATCAACTAGAACAAATTGGCTGATATAATCAAATCAAAAGTCACCCCATTATAAAATGTAATGTTGCTTTGCAGCCTTAAATGAAGACAGACACAGTTTTTGTTTTATCCAGCTGTAATTACTAGTGCGACTTATGACATCCAAGTGAAAGATATAACACCAACCTGTCCAAAAAAATACAAAATAAAATAAAAAACAGAATCACTGAGTTGGAAAAACGTATGTCAGTATTTTATTGGACCACATTTTGCTTTATTAGAGCCTTTAATCTGTTGGGATATGTCTCTACTAACTTTGCACATCTAGACTTTGCAATATTTGCCCACTCTTCTTTGCAGAACTGCTCGAGTTCAGTAGAATTTGATGGTGACCATTTGTGAACTGCAGACTTCAAGTGATTCCACAGATTGTCAATGGGGTTTAAGTCTGAGCTCTGACTAGGACATGCAAGAACCTTCACCTTTTTCTCCTTCAAACACTGTGTGGTAATTTTTGCTGTGTGCTTTGGAATATTGTCATGTTGTAAGGTAAACCTTTGCGCCTTTTTTACTTGTTTAAGGTAAACCTTCTACCCATTGACAACTTTCTGGCAGAGGGAAGCAGATTTTCCTCAAGAATTTGATAGTATTTTGCCACATCAATTTTTCTTCTATCCTGACAAGTGCTCCAGTCCCTGCTGCAGAGAAACACCCCCATATTACTACCTCCATGCTTTACTGTAGGAATAGTGTATTTTGGATGGTGAGCTGTATTGGATTTCTGCCAGAAATATCGTTTGGTTTTGAGGCCAAATAATAAAATTTTCGTCTCATCTATGTGCATAAAAAGAATGGTCATTTCCCAACATCCATTATTCTCACAGGACAAAAAAGGACACTGTGTTCTGTTTATTTAAACAAATTATAACAGCGAGGCAATGACTGGAGGGTTTTTTCTAAGACACGTTCGTCAAAATGTGTTTGAGTCAAAGATCATAAATTAATGTGATATGGGTGAAGATTTGTACTTGTTTGTCTTTGAAGCTTGACATGCAGTAAATATCTAAACTAGATTTCTGCCATGTTTTAACCTGAATAATTTATTCATTGGCCTTCCAACTATTAGTTTGACTCAAAAAAGCTGTTTATTTAGAAAAAGCTAGTCATGTAATTCACAAGTCCAAGACATAAAAACTGTCAAGCCTGTTAGGGTCATCTAATAGTTTTGCTATTTAGATATCATTCAGTAATTAAATAATTATACATATAAGTAAACTTCTAAAAATCCATAGTAGCCATGATTCACCTTATTTACAACTCCATTATTTGGGCTGCAGGCTTACAGTAAACCTTTGAATCTTAAAATTGCTACCTTAAAGGCTAAGTTCACCTTTGTTTTCGAAAATCCAACTGCTCCTGTATGTACCAATATACAATTAATGTACATTAATTGCAAAAAAAATAAAAGCTTTCTTTGATTTTGAGAACAACGCCTTACCTTAGCTCTTGCTGTTTTTCTTAAAAAGCTTCATCACTTGCTGGCATGTAGATTTGGGATGGAGAACCCAGTAAGACACAGAAATTAGTTTACTAGCTGACCTCATTAGCCTATCAATTATGTTTGCACAGTATCCCTCGCATTTCTCCACACTGCATTTTCCTGGCTTCCCCAGAGTCCCTCCATATGGGCCCAGGCCACATTCTACACTCATGCTACACACATGCTACACTCCCTGGGGCTGCATGCATTCCACGGGAAACCCCTAATTTAGTGCAAGAGCTTGCTTAATTGGATACAGAATGATTGGATAGATGGTGTGTCCTATTTTTGTACAGACATTGTACAATCAGATTTTATAGTGTATGGCCACATTTATACATTATGTGCTTTCAGTGTCATTAACGTGTTTCACAAATCAAGGTTCGCTTAGTCATAATCAGAATATAAGATTATGACTAAGCAAACCTTAATTCGTTAAACGCGTTAATATTGCCATGCCTACATAGAGGTCTGATGATGTCTTATGATGTATCTTGATGGATTTTCATCTTCAATAAAGTATTCATCACTGCTTAATAGCTGGGAGTGCAGTCAACCTTTCTTGAACCATTGGCTCTTATTCAGGCTGTGGACTGGACCTGCACCACAAGGTTGAAAGGGGCAATTGTTCCCACCTGGAGCTGCACACTGTATCAGAACACAGGAGCAAACACACACATTTTGCCACATGAAAAAATGGGTGACAAATGCAGCAAAACATGCAGTAAAAATCATGCAACAGGCTGCCCTATGTGTGTCATTGGAGAAAAGAGCCAATAAACATGTGCTCCCTCTACTCTAGGTGTGAATGGGGCCTGAAAGTGAAATTGGTACATTTACATATGAACAATAAGGCTCCTTTTATATCTGTGTGTTTCCAAATGCATGACAAACTGCACAGAAAATGCACGCTTTGACATGCATTTCTGAAACACTGCAAATGTGCATCGTGTTTGTGCTGTCATTGAATGTTAAAGACTCCCCAAGTGCAGCAAATGCACCAAACACTTCAGTAACACACCATGCTCTACTCCAAAAAAAGTTTTGGAGCTTTTCTGGGGCAATTGTAGTGCATAGGGCAGTCCATTTACGTGAATAGGCTGCCCTATCCATGATGAGTGAAAACACACAAAAACACTCAAATTATGCAGGGATGTGAGTTTTCACTACATGGAGATGTGAACAAGGCCTGACAACTGAGTGTCTCTGTCTACTTCCTCCTATGTACTTGCATAAAGATGGCTATACACAATGCAATCTGATTGCATAATCTCTGTACAATTTCTTTTTCAAATAACAATTTTTATTTTGTACAGTTTAGTAAAAACAGAATAGCAGTACAAACATATAAAAAGGTACAAAAGTATAACGATAAGTGCTCGTGCCTGTCCAAAGTTTCCCCAGCACAGAAGAGGGGAGGGACAAACACCCTCACTCTCCATTGCCGGTCCTTCCACCAATATTGGAGACAAGTGGCACAGGACTGTACAACAGTAGCATCACAGTAAATTGTACACTCAGAAACATTCAAATGTAATTGAGAATCAGAGAGAGAGAGGAGAAAGAGGGGGAAGAGAAAAGAAGGCAGACTAGAAAGGGTAGAATAGCGAGGTACCTCGATGTTCTGGCCGTCGGCTCACTGCGGATCCTCCCGAGAATGCCACCTCTCCCAGACAACGTCATGGTCATCTAACTTGTCCCGGATCCTGGCCGTCATTTTTTCCATGAGCTCTACGTCCTTGACCCTGGCATAGAGGGCCTCCTGGGATGGGGGTAATGGCTTCTTCCAGTGGAGGGCTATCAAGCACCTCGCTGCTGTAAGAATATGTCTAAGTAGCTTCTTATAGGGTTTGGCTATTTGCGGTTGAGATAGGCCCAGGAGGAAAAGGGAGAGGGGTATGGGCGCCTCAAAGAGGTGGGACAGGAGCTCCTGTGTTGAGGTCCAGAACAGGACAATCAGAGGGCAGGTCCAGTATATGTGAAATAGAGTGCCCCAGACTTGTTGGCAGTGCCAGCGGCGGTCAGAGGCAGAGGGATAAACCCTATGGAGTATGTCTGGAGTCAGGTACCAAAAGAAAATAACTTTATAGGTATTCTCCTTGTAAAAGGTACACAAAGAGCTCTTGGCCGCCTGCCTCCAGACCGCCACCCACGCCTCCTCCGGGATCACCTCCCCCAGCTCCTTCTCCCAGCAGAGCGTATAGGCATGTTTACCCCGGTCTTGTATAGAGTACTCGTTAAGGATTCGGTATATGTCTGATATTAAGCCCCTGCGCGCCGTGCCCTTGAGCATAATACGCTCGAACGGGGAAGGTTTCAAAAATTGGAAGCGAGGGGCTATCGTTTGGGCGTAGTGGTGAATCTGTAAATAACTAAAAAATGCCTGTCATGGGAGGTTACATGCAGGCATCATCCACTTTTCTCACCATGAGAGAACTAATCCTGAGAGATGCCATACAGTCATTGATGGGGTGCATACATGTAGACTGGCTGCAAAGCGATCAGTAGCACTAAGATGTAACAAAGAATGAAAAACAGTATTTTATTTTAAAATAGAAATTGTTTATGATACACAGTAATTTAATAAACTGAATGTCATTCGGGTAGAACATGATATATGGAAAAAATATAGCTGTGCTGCATAAAGTTAAGTTCTGAATAGTACCTAGCGTACACCCAGAATTGAATATTCTTGTTGATAATAATAAACCAAAAGAATGAAAAAAACACCACAAATTGGTTTAAATGCGCAACACAATAAAATGGCGATGACTGTCAATAAGTGTGGTGTCAATAGAAAAAAAGAGAGAGCTCCACTAATAATAAAACCAGATGGGTCTCTAAACACACGTGATGTGACACAGTGAACACAAAAAAATGAATGAAAATATACATTTTAAATCAAATATCAGTCCAAATAATTAAGATTGGTGGTCTCTCTAAAAGGACCTGACCAATGTTGATATCCATGAAGACATGCAATACACCACCAGAATAGTGCTGTTCTTAGATTGAGAAAAGAAATTCCTCCACCATTAAAAGTACTGCCGCTTACCAAATTTAAATATCTCGTATTAAGGAGATCATATGCGCTTAATGCTCACAGCCTAGCCAAATGCTAATAGATCCCTGCAGTAATCTTCCACTTCCTGGTGCACGTATCTCGATAAGATCTATAAATCATCCGCTCAGTGATAGCACAGATTCAAGCAGAAGAAAACAAAACAGACTCCCATAGCGTAATCCAGTCGGATTAAATTTAATATGGTTAAAAACAAATACACTCACATTTAGGAGATGGATAAAAAGCGAATCAGAATAGATGTAGCCGGCCAACTTGCTTCCACAGCCCGTAGCTTCCAATGACTTCCGTGGATCGTTGAGGTGACGTCAGCATGCCGCTCCTCCCTAAGGAGGAAGTGCACCAGGAAGTGGAAGATTACTGCAGGGATCCATTAGCATTTGGCTAGGCTGTGAGCATCAAGCACATATGATCTTCTTAATAAGAGATCTTTAAATTTGGTAAGCGGCAGTACTTTTATTGGTGGAGGAATTTCTTTTCTCAATCTGAGAACAGCACTATTCTGGAGGTGTATTGCATGTCTTCACAGATATCAACATTGGTCAGGTCCTTTTAGAGAGACCACCAATCTCAATTATTTGGACTGATATTTGATTTTGAATTTATAATTTCTTTAAAAAAATTGTGTTCACTGTGTCACATCACATGTGTTTAGAGACCCATCTGGTTTCATTATTAATGGAGCTCTCTCTTTTTTTCTATTGACGCCACAATTATTGACAGTCATTGCCATGTTATTGTGTTGCACATTTATACCAATTTGTGGTGTTTTTTTCATTCTTTTGGATTATTATTATGAACAAGAATATTCAATTCTGGGTATACGCTCGGTACTATTCAGAACTTAACTTTATGCAGCTCAGCTATATTTTTTCCATATTGTCATTATTGTGTATATCTCACAGTATTAGCCGCAGTAGTCCATTAGTTTTTATTTTATTTTGCATTAATAGACAGCGCAGTATTTTCCATTCCATAGAACATGATATACATCATTAGAATAAAAAACAAAGCAAAAAAAAAAAGCAGTAACTTATTTTTGCGTCATATTCCCCTAATAAAAAAATATCAATAATTACCCAAAATGAATGCTATATTTACCATTTGAATCTCTTGTTTATGTCACTTTGGACATATTCAATGTTTTTAAAAGCAGTAAAGAATCTGTACTGTAATCTGATAGTATAAATCTATAGGGTTAATATATGGTCACTACTTGTTCATACCTTGCTATATAATAATTGTAGCAGGGGTTTGATTTCAATGCGGATTACATGAATATGTACATTAGAGAATTGGTTGCTGATAGTAGATAATAATATATTATTTTATAACATTCTATAAGTTTGATAATAGTGAATATGTGGATCCATCCTCCATTTTTTATAAGTAGTTAAGATGGCTGCTTTAGCTTATGTGATAAACAACGTCTTGGGGACTTTCCTGACATTAGGTCTATTGGAAATGTGTAAGAAGGCAATATGTAAGGGGGTGATATGTTGGATGGTAATTTGCTTTAGGTATGGCATGTGTATGTAGATAAGATAAGGTGATGTGCCATGAGCCCATGTTGCTTTTGATAAGGAGTCCTAGAAAATTGGGCCCCTCGATAATTGTCATATCAAAGCATATGCTGATGCATGTAAAGGCATGCTCTGTGCTCTCCACGGTGGCAATAAAGTATTGATTTGGAACTCATATCGCATCTGAAGGTTGATTTCCTTACAAAAACAGAACAGTCGAGATTAGGATCTCTACTCATAGATTAGAAAGTAATATTGCACAGACCTTACTTGACTTGTACCCTGTGATTGATTTCACCTTTACTGGAGGCATGTGTTAAAAATTTAGAATTATTAAATATTGAATGAGAAAGATTTTGCACATATGTACTGGGTTGACAAAGTAACTTACTATCATTGTAATAAAGAATTTAAATGGCATTATGAATGGATTGCTATGAAGTTATTTGCTATGCCTAAAGTACAACTAAAGACTTTTAATTCTTAGCATAATAAAGTAATAGGGATTCCAAGCAGCACTGTAAAAAGATTCATTTGGGCCCAGAAATTATTCATATCCCCCGAAATCTATGTAAGTATTTTCCATTACTGACCAAATCCATAGGGTATGGTGGGTTTAGGCTATTGAATTGATAGAGCATCATATCCAGCAGCCCTTGAGCTTTCCAACTGAATTCTATGTCCCAGCATGCTATGTAATCTGCTGATTGTTTGGAGTGAGGCTAGGTGTTGTCTACCATTGATTGAAATGCAAGGACCTTGATAATTAACAGTCTCTATGATAAAAGTCTTGCATGATGTGATGTCACCACATTGTAGCTTGCTTCTAGGAAATGTAGTCAACACACCTAAGCTTTGATTTTTTGAGTTAGCCGCAGAGTCCTCACCAGACAACAGGAAGTGAGGAAAGAGACTTGCCCATACACAAAAGGAAAGTTCCTTTCTGATGTTACTGATCAAACCTGCTAAAATAAACATAACTATGTTAGGTTTTTCTCATGCTAGATTATATGGCTGTTTAGATATATACCAATTTAAAAGTATAGCTGTCATTACAGAAATCTGGAGCACACTCCAGGCCCATTGCCTCCCATCTTAAATGGCACACCAATCCCATCACAGTTCTAAAGGTTTTTTATATGGAATTACATTTTATTGACATCAATGTCACTTTACTGTACAGTCCAATGTTTTGTGTTGCCTGCCTTGTTATACAGAATTATTCCTAGACAGGAATTCAGTTGTATGTTGAAAAATATCACCACCCATATTTATGCATGAATGCTCTTATAGCTTTTTTTTTTTTTTATTACATTATTATTAACATAGGGGTCAATGTACTAAAGACAAAGAGGCATTTTTCTTTGTAAGGGAAGTTGAACTTTGCAAAGCAATTTGCACCATAGCTTAGTGAATGAGAAGAAGGTTTGCTGTTGTCCATCATCCAATCAATATACAATCAAAAATGCTGCTTCCTTGAACATAATTGGATATTTTTTCCAATTCACCACATTCGCTCTGGGACAACGTCACTTACAAAATGAACCACCTATTTGGTTTAGGTATATCAACATCATTGTATATGTACAGGGGCTTTTTACTCATTTAAAAATTGTTTTATAATTACCTCTATGGCTGTGGTATCAGTGAGAGCATTAATGACCTGCAGTCCTAGGCTCAAAAATGTGCAAAAGCTTTCTCTGAGATACAGAACTGTAAGCCAGCTGCTTTCCAATGGGTTACTTGCAACAGCCAAGGCTAAGCACAATGGTAGACAGAGGAGACAACAGCCTATAAATAATGACCTTTGCTTTGTGGAAACGGTTACTGTTTGTGGGACCATCATAGTTTCAAGGGCCCCTAAGATGCATACAATTTTCAAACATGTAGCATTCACTGGGTAGTTTTTCTTCTGCATGGCACTGTGTATCCATCTCTTTGTTCACTGCAAACAGAAATCTTTACCACCAAATGTTGCTATTTGAAGTGCATCACTTATAGGAGAAACCCATCTTAGAGATGCTAGTATACTGGAAATCAAGGATACCAGCACTATCAAGGGCACCTCCTCACACATAGCTATCCAGGGAACCTTAGTTAGCCAACTGAAATAAGAAATTGCAAAGTTTTAAAACTGGTTTAAAATGGAACTGAACTCAAAAGGTGAAGACCAATGTTGTAGTGACAATTTAGAAATGATAATTATGTCTAAGCATTGCCTTTTGTCTGGAATTCATCCTTAAAAACATCAGTATACATTCTTGAATGTGAGTATGTAGGCACTCCTTTGCACATTGTGCTCACTGTCACTGTTGTTCATGCTGTTAGTAAAAGCATCACCAGCACGTAGAACACAGGCAATATTGGTGATTGCTCCTTTGCCCTCTGCCTGCCTTCTTTTGGGCTCCAGGATTCAGTTAATTTTTAACATACCAGTAACACAGGTTCACCTGTCATTTGGAAATTTGTGGTAAGTACTTGGACATTTGTGTGGTTAGTGTTTCACTTGACTACAGTTAGAACAACTATAGACAAATACTTGAATGTCTATAGTCTTACCAAAGGTTCAAGCTATGATTATGGTCATGTAGAGCACAAGAAACCTACTATTAAAATACCATGGCACGCAGAATTGCCTTCTTCATTGTCACCTCAAACCTGCAAAAAAGATGCACAGATCACTATTTCCCAAGAGCCCAAAAATCATCAGTTTTTCAACATGTTGATATTTGACAGCTGGTAATGTTGTTTCTGATAATCTAGTCTGGTCTCTGTTAAAATATAAACCAAGATGTTTAAATAATTATTAAAATCCGTTTTTACAGTTATTGCTCTAAATATTGCATATATTTTACACATGATAACATTCTAAACTGTTGTAATGTATTATTTATCATAACATTTTTATTAATTATAAAGGAATATTAATACGATGTTTGACCATGGGGGATTTCATTTTAGCAGTCTGCACTTTTAGACACCAAAGTTTGTGGTATAACCTCTGGTAACATTGACCCTGCCTGGTAAAAGGCTCACTCCTAGATTCCTACATAGCTATTTAATAAATGAAAAAATGCAGTGTGTCAATAATTTCACATAATTTACATTTTTAATACTATTTGTACTTATATTCAATAGAGACACACTAATATTGACCTTCAGCTATCAAACAGCAACATTAGCAATGCCATAGGTGCACTACTGTAGCAGTAAAACCTAAGCATCATATAGTCTCAGGTGTGGTGCTTTGGTCTGGGTGGTCAAAATGTTGGGTGTCAGACACTTTAGTAAAGTTTAAAATGGAAACTTTTTTGTTTTTTTTCTTGGAAAAGGGGTGTGAGGATCAGGATTTACCCCAAAATACGCTGTATTGCATACATTGAGCTAGGTCTTAATCTCCTCTAGATCTTTCTCTAAAGTCTCTCTCTGCTACGAATGTGCAGGCTTCCCACTCAACCAGTCACTCCCCACTATCGACGAGCTTGGGTTCTGGTTTAGTCCAAACCCATGTTTATCCGTACCTGCAAATTAGCTTTCAGTGATGGGCCAATGAGCTGTGAGTGTGAGATTCCTGAACATGTGATCACTATGATTGCCTGTAACATCAGTTGCATGATCCCCTCTGATCGGTTGCTAAATGGAAACAGTGACTGAAAGCTGTCAGTGAGCGCATTGTCAACAAAAAACATAAGAGCTGCCTGATGCATACAGTATATGTGTACAGCCAGCGTTGAGGCCCATCTGCTGTGCTGATGCATATGTGTATTACCCTGAACGGTGGGTGGCGTGGTGGGTGGCAATCCAGTTTTGATGGAGAAAAGGGAGGGAGATTATTAAATGGGCACGTGATACTAAACAATGTAAGCCAACTACCAAGGTTGTAAAAATGTGAATAACCTCTAGAGTTGGGATTATGTGGGCAACAAAGATATCCAAAATATATATACAAATATTTTATTAAATTGTATAGAAATACAAAAAAATCATAACAATATGTTATAGTACATGATATATAAAAAATAATAATATTGAGAACAATGGAATAACAAAAGATACAATTCCACAATATCTGATTCTCCAAAAAGGAGGCAGTTGAAAGATGGCTCATCCGACGCGTTTCAAACAATAATTACAATTTGTTCTTCTTCAGGGATATCATATTATATCTTTGTCTATAGTAGAAAAAATAAAACAAATTTTAACAATATCGAATAGAAAAGGGTTACTAAGCCTATCTCATCGTAGACTAGGATCAATATCCAATACCGACGGCGTCTCTTAAAAAGGTCTGGCTGAAAAAATTATAAAAAATTACCCCATGAATTTAGAGAAGTTCAATTATAACAAGCATATATATATGTATACATGCACCATGGTAAACCCTACAATATACTGCTTACCGTTGGTAGTGAGTTACATGGGTTACATAGAAGAGCAGGGACCCATTGAGTCTAGTTGTTCCCCTATGAAAAAAGGAATCCAGCAGCAGCAGACAGATCTATATGAGAGGGAATGACGCCGTCTTGTCTCCCTGGCGTTCTTTTATACTCCTCTGGTTCCCAGATTGGCTGGATTGCATCATGTGACCGCATGCATCACATTCATGTGAAGATGCATCACATTCATCTGTCAAGACGCGGCCCTGCCCCCTCGTGGGCCGCGCCAATCACCAGATGTGTGGGCGGAACTGGAAGCCCATAGACAGCCCGCCTATCAAGGTAAAAGGATGCAAATAACATCGGATGTGATATATATATATATATATATATATATATATATATATATATATATATAATTATTTTTTTATATTGTTAAAATTAAAATTATTATTTTTTCTACTATAGACAAAATATATAATTTGATATCCCTGAAGAAGAACGAATTGTAATTATTGTTTGAAACGCATCGGATGAGCCATCTTTCAACTGCCTCCTTTTTGGAGAATCAGATATTGTGGCATTGTACAGTATCTTTTGTTATTCCATTGTTCTCAATATTTTTTTTTTTTATATATATATCATGTACTATAACACATTGAGAAATAATACCGCTCTAAAAACTGCTAATCCCTTGGCTTTGCTTCCGTCCCACTAAACCAAAAGGGTGCTGGCTATGCACAGGTGCATTGGATAGAAAAAGGTCCTGGACTGCCGCACTCCTTAAAACGATGTCTTTATTATACAAATAAAATCCAAAAAACAACCAAAGCGATGCAGTCAAAATGAAGTTAACAAAAGGAAAAAGGTGGCTGACATGTTTCACATCATGTGATGCTTACTCGTAGCCCTAACTCGTACTATAAACACATTATTATGATTTTTTTCTATTTTTCTATACAATTTAATAAAATATTTTTATATATATATTTTGATTATTATTTGTTGCCCACATAATCCCAACTCTAGAGGTTATTCACATTTTTTTAATTATTGAGGGATGATGACAACTTCAAGTTCATATGCATGAGCAGGTTTTTTCTCAACTACCAAGGTTGTTGGCACAGATCCAAGCAGGTTTGAGGAATCAATCTATTTACCACGTCTACTTGGCGTCCTTTTTTAATTCACTTTTATTGAAGCTGAAAGGTTGAATAGCAAAGCCCCTTTCTCACCAACATTCCATAGAGCAATATCATGCATTCAGTTTTATGTAATTATCATAAATAATGATAATAAGGTTTCTACTCTTCCTATTAGATTGTCCTTTCAACAACAATCACAAAGGTTTCAAAGCACGTTTCTTTTCCAGATGGCAAGCCTTCATGGACTCTGCATTATCTCTAGAGGAACATGCCAACTTTGAAAAGTACTTAATCTCATACTTTGGAGCTCTCCCTACACCCCCAGGGAAGAAGCTCTCCCCTGCTGATCAACCAATGACCGGCAGGCCTTAACTTTTTACAACGTCCATTAGGACACCCACTCCCTCATCACCATCCCCCTTTTCCACCGTCATAATGACTGAGAACACCTTGTTCAATACATCAGCATCAGCCTTGGTGTCTTCTCCCTGGCACTAAAAGACTTTGGTGCACACCCCTCCCCCTCCCTGGTTCCCACTACCCTTCCCTTCTTTTGTTACATCTTGTATTACAGACTTCACAGATCCATCTTGATACTTTTATATGATAGTTATGGCCTTGTTTTGTTGTACCCTCAGTCTGTAGTCGACCCACCTATATACAGACTTTTTGGATAACAGGGCTCACCCTACTACCTTGTGCAATTATCTTAATACTATTGTTATAATCTGTATGAAAAATTTTCTTTCAATAAAAAAAAAGAATATTGTCCTTGATGGGGTTACGTCGTCATAGATACTATAAATATGAAAAGTTCAACAGAATTAATCTCTTCTAAAAATATGTGCTGTTTTCCAGTGCCCTCTTTTAGACAAAATTGTATTTCTTAATACTAACCTTCTATCTATTGAGTTACGCTTCATACACTAGCCTAAGTCTAATCTATAGTGTTGCAGCAATCAGATTTACTTAATAATAGAGCAATTACTACTCTGATTAGGATTTTCCTGGCATCTAATCAGAATACAGAGGTATGATTTCCATCTCAATCATGTTTTTACTTATTATCTAGGTAAAGGAAGAATGTGTCTTATTTGTCATAGGTGACTAGGAAAAGTCTTTTTCCTTTCCTTTTGTTTGTTTTTTTTTTGTTGTTTTTTCTTTCTTTTGTTTTTTTAGTAGTGAGACCTTTTATTATTTGTTTGGATGGACTTTTTTTAAACATACTTCTTTAGGATCTGTGCATAAGCTCATTGGCAAGGCTTTAACAAAATGAAAATGTGGAAATATTATGTGGCCTGTTACTAGTATAAAACATTCAACTTGCTATCTTGCAGAGTCTATTTTATTTATGTCCCTATTTTTAATGGGAGGTGATGAAGGCGGTGCAACTGTCTCAAGGAAGCTGCTTAATCATTTCCTCAGAAAACTTTCCTCCTGTAATCATTTCCTAGAAAAACGTTTCTCCTGTGGAAACTACTTATTTTTTTTTTTTTTCAAATAACGTTTTTTTATTTTTATTTTAGTTATCTCAAAAAGATTAACATTGCACAGATACATATAAAGTTAGAAAAAGCGAATGCAGGTATAAACCAATTATCTGTGTATTCGCCTATGCGGCAGGAGAAAAAAAAAAGAAAATACCTTCTTCGCATTGTGTGCATAATATAGATCAACCTCACTTAGTAGCATTGCTTATAAAAACAAGTGTAATAAACTGTATCTTAAGACAAATTACTCATATAACTGTGCAGCATAGATAGATTGCCAAGCAGAAGAGAGAAAGAAAATGAAAGGGAGTGAAAGCAAAAGGGGGGAAAGAAAATAGGAGAAACAAGATAGGGGGAGACATTTGGTTACCACGTTGACTCTGCTACCGACTCACGACAGACCCCCCGAGAACGCCACCTCTCCCAGACCCCGTTGTGGTCGTCCAGCCTATCCCGTATTCTGGCCGTCATTTTCTCCATAAGTTCAACATCTTTGACTTTGGAGTACAGAGCTTCCTGGGTAGGGGGAGATGGCTTTTTCCAGTGTAGGGCAATTTGGCACCTTGCTGCCGTGAGAATGTGTCTAAGTAATTTCTTATATGGTTTGGCTAATCTCAATGGAGACAGGCCGAGCAGGAAGAATTTTGGTGACATAGGTATTGGCACCTCAAAGAGGCGTGTTAGTAATTGTTGTGTTGAACTCCAGAAAGGGGCAATTTTTGGGAAAGACCAGTAAATATGGAAGAGAGTGCCTCTGTCCCGCTGGCAGCGCCAGCATTGATCAGAGGTGGAGGGGTAGATTTTATGGAGTATGTCCGGGGTCAGGTACCAAAAGAAGAGAATTTTATAGGCATTTTCCTTATAGAGGGTACATAGAGAACTCTTGGCAGCCTGACTCCAGATCACCATCCAGACCTCCACAGGGAGTTCCTCTCCCAACTCTCCCTACCAACGGAGCATATAAGCGTGTTTGTCCCGTACTGGTATAGAATACGCATTTAGGATCTGGTATATGTCTGAGATCAGTCCCCTACGTGTGCGAAGACTGGAGAAAAAGACTGGACAGCCGCACTTCCACAAAATTCTTAAAATGTTGCTTTTAATAGTAAAAAATGGAAACGGCACTACAAGTCACAGCAGACAGTGGGGTGGATATCTGACGCGTTTCGCACTGGGGTATCAGCGCTTAGTCATAGTGACTATGACTAAGCGCTGCTACCCCAGTGCGAAATGTGTCAGCTATCCACCCCACTGTCTGATGTGACTTGTAGTGCTGTTTTCATTTTTTACTATTAAAAGCAACATTTTAAGAATTTCGTGGAAGTGCGGCTGTCCAGTATTTTTCTCCAGTCTTCGCTCCGTGCATTGCCTGCACCCACGCTTCTGAGAGGACACTGATTGCTGAGTGCACTCACCTGGAGCGGCAGTTTCCCTTTTCCCCCTACGTGTGCGGCCTTCTAGTATGATGCGTTGAAATGGGGAGGGTAAGGAGAATTGCAGGTGTGGGGCTATAGTCTGAGCATAATGTCTGATCTGCAGGTAGCTATAGAACACCTGTCAGGATAGGTCATGTTTGGCTTGGAGTTGAATGGCAGTCATTTACGGGATCTAGGATCCACTAGATGACCAAAGTGGAACAAGTTCCGTGAGGCCCAAGACCAAGACATCTGGTGGGTAAGGCTTGCAGGTATTTTTGGGTTGCAGAGGAAGGAGGTCAGCAGTGAGCAGTCAGATTTTAGCCTGCCTTCGCGGGACAGCTTGCGTCGTCTGAGCTGGGACATTGACCCCAGTAATCGTCCAGGGTCTACCTCCACATTCGCATCTCAGAGAAGAGAATTTGGGTGTACCGGTGCCAGACAGATTTTCTCTATTTCTGTCCATTTGTTGTATGTCCACTGGGGGAACCAGGAGACTATAACACGCAGTTGGGCCGCTTGATAATAATTAACTAGATTGGGGAAGGCCAGACCTCCATTGGCTCGCAACGCCATCAAAACCGACCGGGGTATCCTGTGTCTTTTATAGTTCCACACGTAGTCACCCTGCAGCTTGCGTAGATGACCGTAGGGGACAGGTATTGGCAACGTCTGAAACAGGTATTGGAGCTTAGGGAGGATGACCATCTTACTAGATGCGATCCGCCCCATTAGGGAGATATGATGGTTCTTCCATTTTTGGACTATTTCCCTGATTGACCTATACAGAGGGGGGAAATTAGCCTGATATAAGGTGGCGAAGGATGGGGTGAGGTTAATCCCCAGGTATTTAAGGGAATTGCGTTCCCAGTTATAAGGGAAATTGGACTGCAGGTGGCGAAGCTCCTCCTCTGGGACATTAAATGGGAGGGCCATGGATTTAGTTGGATTTGTTTTGTAACCCGAGAGCGCCCCATATTCCGTGAGTTTGGTGTGGAGGTTGGGCAGGGATACCATGGGCTGGGTCAAGGTAAGGATAATATCGTCCGCGAATAGAGATATCTTGAAGTCCCTACCCCATACCGATATACCCCGAATGTCTGGGTTTCCTCTAATTGCCGCCGCCAGGAGTTCGACACATAGCGCAAATAGCAGGGGGAGCGTGGCAGCCCTGGCGGGTTCCATTGGTGATTGGGAAGGTGGGCGACGTAGCAAAGGGCGTTTTGACTCACGACGTGGGGTTGGTGTAGAGGTGCTGTACCGCCCGCAGAAAGGGTCCGCTGAATCCCATGTGACGCAATGTAGCAAGCATGAAAGGCCAACCAAGGCAGTCGAACACTTTTTCTGCATCTAGGCTTAGCATCAAAGACTTAGAGTTTTCCCTGTTGGCCACATCGATCAGGTCTATGACCTTTCTCGTGTTGTCTCGCGCTTGACGTAAGGGCACAAAGCCGACCTGGTCTTTATGAATCAAGGAGGGTAGGATCTCATTTAGTCGGAATGAGAGGAGTTTCGTGAAGATTGTGAGGTCCGAGTTTAATAAGGCTATGGGCCTATAGCTGGCACAAGAGGCAGGGTCTTTATTCTGTTTCGGAATTATGGTTAGAAAGGAGCTTTGCATTTCATTTGGGATAGGGGTTTGCTGTAGGAAGGCATTGAACAGTTTGGTCATGTACGGGTGTAGTATGGGGAGGAAGGTCTTGCAGTACTCGTATGGTAACCCGTCCGGTCCAGGAGATTCGTGAGCGGGCAGGGCTTTTATGGTTATGGGCGTTGAGCATGAGCAAGTCGGAGTCTTGAAGTCGGGGTAGTCCCGCCCATTCTAGATATTGGGTCATGTGGTCAACTATGTCTGGCGAAGCTGGGTTATGCTGTATCTCTGTTTTGTTGTATAGGTCAGTGTAGAAGTCTGCAAAAGTTTTCGCTATGACCTGAGGGTGGGACGTCATACAACCCGACCTGGTCTTAATTTGGTGTGGAGTGGAGGTGAGAGTCCGGTCGGCCAGATTCCTGGACAGTAATGATTGTGCTTTGTTGTCTTTATCATAGTATAATTGTTTTAGTCGGGTCAAAGCCTTTTCTACTTGTCCCGTCGCAAGTTCCCGGAGTGTCATTTGTAATCGAGTAATCTGTTTAAGGAGTGACAGGAACGGTGAGGTTTGTAGCTGAGCCTCGAGGGCCTTCAGTCATTTTTCAGCTTGTAGCTTGGCAGCCCGGGCATCCTTCTTCATAACTGAAGAAAGGACAATACAGCGGCTTCTGAGGACAGTCTTGTGGGCGGCCCAGAGCGTGGGGAGGGAAACGTCAGGGGTGTCATTTTCCGCAAAGTAATATTGCAGAGTTGATTCTAGTTCAGTTCTGGAGGGGACATGTTGGATAAGGAAGTAAATCAGCCTCCAGTTATAGGGCCTACGAAGAGGGGAGCCTAATTTCAGTGTTAATGTGACTGGGGCATGGTCGGACCAGGAGATCGGGAGTCTATGATGCGGAGCGTGTTGTTGTTGACAAATAGGTAGTCTATGCGTGAATGGGTATGATGTGGGGCGGAGTAAAAGGTGTATTGACGGGGTGGAGAGCCCTCCAAGCATTGAAGAGAGCGTGCTTTCTTGTAAGCTGGCGAAAAAGCTCTGAGTCCCTAAGGGCTCGAGTTTACCAAGCCTGGGGGGTTCACCACAAGGCGATCGCAGGTGGCAGAGTGGGAAAGGTTGAAATCTCCCCCGATCACTAGGAAGTCATGAGAAGTCCGCAACAATCGAGTGAGGTCTTTTGTTAAAAAACGGTGCTGACGAGTGTTCGGGGCATAGAGGGCACAAAAGGTAACCTCTTGTGTCTGCCACTGGCCAGTGACGATAACAAAGTGGCCTAGCGGATCAATGTAGGAGGCAGAGAA
Organism: Rana temporaria; assembly: GCF_905171775.1. Taxonomy (NCBI): domain Eukaryota; kingdom Metazoa; phylum Chordata; class Amphibia; order Anura; family Ranidae; genus Rana; species Rana temporaria. Next base: position 357,991,206 of record NC_053492.1, read on the forward strand.
AGTGAACGGGGACCCCTTTTTAAAGAGTACAGCAACGCCCGCCCTCTTGCGTGGGTTGAAGGCCTGGTAAATTTGGGGATAATGTCTGGAAGCAAACGTGAAGGAGTCCCCTTTGTCAAAGTGAGTCTCCTGCACCATGATGACATCCGCCCCTGACTGTTCAAATTCACGGAGTGCCAGATGCCTTTTCTTGTTTGAGTTTAGGCTGTGGACGTTATCTTAGCCATCGTGTAAAGTGGGGTTTTCTGGCTGGGTCTGTTGGTAGTACGCCAGGGCCTGAGAGTGCGGCGTCAGCGGGTGGGGAGCCGGCAGCCGGTGGAACCACCGGGGGGAGACAATCTGTGGAGAGAAGGAGGAAAAGAATCTGGAAAAAAGAGAGTTAGAACATGAGTGCAAACAAACATTGCAACAAATAACATCAAATGGACCCTATACAACCGAGGGATTGCAGGGCCCATGTAGTTCCTATATGTCCTCCCGACCCGGGAATCAAAAAAAGGTAAGGGCCGGGAGGGACACGGAATATGATAGAAGTCCACTATCAAAAAAAAATAAAAAATGAACAACAAAATAAAGACAACAACAAGGCAGAAACTGTTGGGTGGTGAACCGAGGAGGGGGTTGGTAATCCGAGAGTCAGCCTGTCCGGAGTCTCAACCAGAGCCGGCCCATCATGAGAATCAAGAATGAAGCATGGGCTTCGGGGAACATTGCTGCAATAAAGCGTGGAATGTCTCATGGGTGGGGGGGGAGCGGAGTACGGTAAGGCCCAGCTGGGCAAAAGGGGAGGGACAAAGAGGATTGACTGAGTTCTGAAGATGCATCATACAGTGGGGTCAGCCATTCCCGTGTTTAGCAGGCTTAGGGGAAGAGTCCGATCCTCTAGATCGTTTGGTAGGACGGACCTTCTGCCAGACCACCGGTGGAGGGGGCGGGGTAGCCACAAGGTCCCATTCTGGTAGTTGAGGGATGGGAATACCAAGGGCGTCACAAAAATAATCCAGGTCTTCTGGGTAGCATAGGATAGCAGATTTCCCCTGGTGTAGCGCATTCAGGCTGAAGGGAAATCCCATCTGTAAACAATGTCCATTTCGATGTGTTTGTCAGTAGCCTCCCCAGTAGGTCATTAAACAGGGTCTGTAGGGTAATTTGTAGGTCTTCCGCTTCTTCTGTTTCTGGAAGGCCTTGCACACAGATATTGTTGCTACGGCGCCTGTTGTCCAGGTCCTCGACGTGGCGCTGCATATCTCTCAACAAAAGGCGGTGGTCTGAGCCCTGGATTTGGGTGTGGTGCACCGCTAGCTTCGTCTCCTGTATCTCTTCTTCCGCCATTTCCACCCTATAAGCTAGGTGTTTGAGGCCAACATGAAGGGCCTGGTTCTCAGCTCGACAGGTGGCCTGCACATCTGCTATAAGCTGTTTGAAATCTTCTCTGGTCGGTATAGATTGTAAGTAGGCCTGCCGCGGGGGGTGAACCGCACCATCTGGGTTCGGGTGCAGGCAGGGAAATGGGGGCTAAGGGTGGTATGCCAGTGCTGGGGCGCCATGGGCTTGGGGGGTAGGGTGCTGTGGTGGGTCCCATGGCTCAGACCAAGATGGAGTGTGAGAGGCCAGAGGTGGCGGTTTCTGTGGGCCCCCTTTCATGGGCTGTGCCCAAGCGTTGGTCACCTGGGCATAGGAAGGGGGGTCCCTGCGTCTCTCCTAGTGGAATTAGAGTCCCAGGAGCGGGACTGTCTTTGGGCCTTGGGGGAGGCTGGAGCACGCCAGCCAGTAGATTGAGGCCTACTGCCGCCTGCAGGCTCTGGGTGTGCACATGGGTGCATGGGGCCAGAGAGAGCTGAAAAGTCCTCTGAGACATCTAAGGGGGTAGGAGAGAGGGGATTGCACTCTAGGATGCCCAGATCCGAAGCTGTGCGCAGCAGCCTGGGGAAGGTGACAGTGCACTGCGTGCCCTGCGACGCAGGCTGGATGGAGGCCTCAGTCTCCTGCCCACGGTGAGTGGTCGGGTGGGGGAAGCTGGCTGTGTGAGACTCACCGCTCGCAGGGGCCCCGGGTCCGTATGCTGTGGCGCGGATACATCCTGCAGGAGATTAGCCGTTCCTGTGATCGCGTGAGCGCGTGGTCCCCGATCCACCCATGGATGGGTACGTTAAAGCCCCAATATTAAGACTGTTTGCTGCGGGCCAGGAGAGAGCTCTCAGGCTGTACGTCTGTCCAGGTCGGCTTCCGGTCACGCCCCCATGGAAACTACTTTTATTCTTTGCTAGAACCCTGGTGTGTTATAAGGTGGTTCAATCCCCAACATAATCCTCCTTGTCTTCTGCTACTTCATCAGCCACTTGTTACATGTTTAGAATTTAAAATGCTGTCTATCCAAATATAAAGAAAGAACCAAAGGTGGGACTGGGAGGAGTTCCGTTTTTTTATGAAATGATGTGCTTTGCCTTAATGGAAATATAGGAGCATATTTACATCTTAAAAGAAAGGTGTGAAAAGCCTATTATCTCTGAACTGGGCAGGCAGAAAAGAAAAAGCCTAGATCTCATGGAAAATCAGCAACTGGGAGACCTTCTATAAAAGCCATAGGGCATTTAATTTTGTAAGTATGCATTAATGCACTATTGTTAGCACACAATTTAAACTTTGTTGCATTCTCCTTAAAATCATTTAGTACATTTTATTTTTCTATTGGAAAAAATGTTGACTGTCTGCTAAAAAAGATTTCACCTTATTGTTCTTCTATTTGGAATGTGCTGATGTGAGCACAATCATACCTGTAAATGCAGGTTGCTTGGCAACTGTTTGCTCTTATGGAAACTAGTAGAATATAATTTTTTTTAAAGAAACAGAGAAAGAGAACAAAAGAAAAAGGCTACACTAAATTGCTAGAAAAAAAATCCAAACTTTTTTTTTACAAAAAGTCATATATTCTTGGTGAGGTTGTATAAGTACAAATATATTTAAAGCATTCATGCCAGACTGATTTATTTGTGTATATGTTTTTCTTCAACTTAAGGGATGTGTGAAATTAGCACAAAATACAAAACAATAGAGCGTGTCTATAGAATTAAACACATAAAATTAATATCTGATGGGAAATTCTTTGCATTAAAATCCAACTCCAGCCCAAACTTTTATTTCCAATTTTAGACTAATGCTCCGTACACACAGTCGGAATTTCCGATGGCCTAAAATCCGATGGAATTTTTAGACGGAATTCTGTTCAAGCTGTCTTTGCATACACACTGTCAGACCAAATTCCGACCGTCTAAAACATGGTGACATAAAACACTACGACTAGCCAAGAAAAATTAAGTTCAATGCTTCCGAGCATGCGTCGACTTGATTTTGAGCATGCGTGGGTTTTTTCTTCGTCGGAGTTGCACACCGACGATAGGAATTTCCTATTGTTTTTTTCCATCTATTTCTAAACACCGACGGAAAAAAGTCCGATGGGGCTCACACACAATCGGAATTTCCGATGAAAAAAGTCCATCGGACTTATTTCATCGGAAATTCTGATCGTGTGTACCCGGCATAAGTGAAGAAGGTATAGAACTCTGCCAGGATTTTAGTGCAGTTTGGATCCCAAAGGAAAGAAATGTCATTTCACCTTTTGTCAGGACAGAGCATGATGCAAAATGTTTCCAGTGTTAGAAACATCACCTTTTTTTTCAATAAAATGGAGACGGTTAGACCCTCTGTCAAGGTAATATTACCTTGTCTTAGTGATAACTGCTCTATTGTTTCCATGTCCTGCTGCCACAGGATTTGGGCTGAAACTGTGAATTCCAAGAGTGTAATCACTGATAAATATATATTACTTTCCAGTACCAGATTTGATTTGCAACAGCTAAAGCTATATTCCCAGTGCTCTGACAGGAGAGATGTGCTCTGTTAGACAGCAGCCGTGCCGCTCTTCCGATGTCCATCCACAGAATACTTATGAATGGGTTCACATAATACAAAGGCTTCCATAATCTGGAAAGGAGAGAGGAGAGGTTGCAAACTACTCTGCATAAATGTTGTTGGACCCCTCATAAGCCAGCACATTTTTAAAAGCTTTTCAATTCCTGATTTCTACTTTAAAATATAGGAAACTAACATTGCATATACAGGTGCATTTCATAACATTTTAATTTAATCAAAAAGTTAATTTATTTCAGTAATTCAATTCAAAAAGGAAAACTCATATATATATATATAATAAAATATATAGAGTAAAATATTTCAAGAATTTCTTTCTTTTAATTTTTCTGATTGTGGCTTACAGCTAGTGGAAACCCAAAATTCAGTATCTCAGAAAATCTGAATATTACTGTATATACTCGAGTATAAGCCGACCTGAATATAAGCCGAGGCACCTAATTTTACCACAAAAAAATGGGAAAACTTATTGACTCGAGTATAAGCCTAGGGTGTCCATCTGCATGCCTCACTTTGCCTCAATGTGTCCATGTGCATGCCTCACTGTGCCCATGCCTCACTGTGCCCATGCCTCACGGTGTCCATGTCTCACTGTGTCCATGTCTCACTGTGCCCATGCCTCACTGTGCCCATAACTGGACTGACGTTTAACACGGAAGTCTATAGAAGGGGTGCTTGGCTTTAAAAAATTGGTGCGCCCCAGCCGTAAGTCCCTCAGACAACAACCATTGCACACTTGTAAAGGACAAATGGGGCTACATGTATGCCAAGTTCCGGGTCCAGGGGACCTACGACCCGTCTGTACCGGGTCCCAAATTCACCAGAGAAATTACAGTTTAACATGGGAGTCTATGGAAGGGGTGCCTGGATTTGAAAAATTGGTGCCCTGTGGCCCCCCACCCCAAAGCACCTGTCCCCATGTTGATGAGGACAGGGCCTCTTCCCGACAACCCTGGCCGTTGGTTGTCGGGGTCTGCGGGAGGGGAGCTTATCGGAATCTGGGAGCCCCCTTTAATAAGGGGGCCCCCAGATGCCGGCCCCCCACCCTAGGTGAATGAGTATGGGGTACATCTTACCCCTACCCATTCACCTGGCGGAAAAAAATCTGTAAAAAAAAAACACGACACAGGGTTATTAAAGTAATTTATTAGTCAGCTCCGGGGGCCCCCCTCTCTTTTTTAGCTCTTTTACGAGGGGGGGCTGCTTCTTCGGTGTCTTCTGGGGGGGGAATGTGCAGGTCTTCACCGCCGTCTGGTTCTCTTCCGCCGGGGGGGGGGGGTTTCTTCTTTAGGTCTTTTACAGCGGCCCCCTCCCGGTCTTCTCATTCAACGTCTTTGGTGGGGGCGGGGGGGAGTGCAGGTCTTCACCGCCATCTGGTTCTCTTCCGCCAGGGGGGGCCGCTTTCTTCTTTAGCTCTTTTAGAGCGGCCCCCTCCCGGTCTTCTCATTCGACGTCTTTGGCGGGGGGTGCCCAGGCTTCTGTCGCCTTCTGCCTTCTTCTTCTTCTCCGATGTTGACACGTCGCTTCCTCCCGCTGCAATGCCGTGTGCGGCGGCTCGCACCGATTTATATAGGCCTCTTATGATGTCACAGTCCCAGCATGCTGGGACTGTGACGTCATAAGAGGCCTATATAAATTAGTGCGAGCCGCCGCACACGGCATTGCAGCGGGAGGAAGCGACGTGTCAACATCGGAGAAGAAGAAGGCAGAAGCCCGGGCACCCCCCGCCAAAGACGTCGAATGAGAAGACCGGGAGGGGGCCGCTGTAAAAGAGCTATAAAAGAAAGCGGCCCCTCCCCGGCGGAAGAGAACCAGATGGCTGTGAAGACCTGCACTTCCCCCCGCCGAAGACTTCGAATGAGAAGACCGGGAGGGGGCCGCTGTAAAAGAGCTGAAGAAGAAAGCGCCCCCCCCGGCGGAAGAGAACCAGACGGCGGTGAAGACCTGCACATCCCCCCCCAGAAGACATCGAAGAAGCAGCCCCCCCCCCTAGTAAAAGAGCTAAAGAAGAGAGGGGGGCCCCCGGAGCTGACTAATAAATTACTTTAATAACCCTGTGTCATGTTTTTTTTTACATATTTTTTTTCCGCCAGGTGAATGGGTAGGGGTAAGATGTACCCCATACTCAGTCACCTAGGGTGGGGGCCGGCATCTGGGGCCCCCTTATTAAAGGGGGCTCCAGGATTCCGATAAGCTCCCCTCCCGCAGACTCCGACAACCAACGGCCAGGGTTGTCGGGAAGAGGCTCTGTCCTCATCAACATGGGGACAGGTGCTTTGGGGTGGGGGGGCCACAGGGCGCCCCCCTGTCCCAAAGCATCGCCCCCCCATGTTGAGGGCATGCGGCCTGGCACAGTTAAGGAGGGGGGGCGCTCGCCCGTCCCCACCCCTTTCCTGACCGGCCGGGATGCTGCTCGGATACGGGTCTGGTATGGATTTTGGGGGGACCCACGCCGGTTTTTAGGCGCAGGGGGTGTCTCCTTAAAATCCATAGCAGACCCAAGGGCCTGGTATGCTCCTGTAGGGGGGACCCATGCCGGTTTTTAGTTGAAATTTGGCATGGAGTTCCCCCTCAAGATTCATACTAGACACAGTGCTTGGTATTGGCAGGGATCCAAGTCGGATCCCCGTTCAATATCGTGCCGCGGCTAAACGCAACCGCAGCTAAAAGAACTGTACAAATGCAGCTGATCGCTGTGCCTGGAGTCTTGAATTCCAGCAAAACATAAACATGCTTTTAGCTGCGGTAAAACTGCTGTTCGTCTGAAAGGGGCCTTACAGTGTTAATGCAGCGTGGCATGGAGGCAATCAGCCTGTGGCACTTCTGAGGTGTTATAAAAGCCCAGGTTTCTTTGAGAGTGGCTTTCAGCTCATCTGCATTGTTGGGTCTGGTGTCTCTCATCTTCCTCTTGACAATACCCCACAGAATCTCTATGGAGTTTAGGCCAGGCGAGATTGCTGGCCAATCAAGCACAGTGATACCATGATCATTAAGTCAGGTGTTGGTACTTTTGGCAGTGTGGGCAGATGCCAAGTCCTACTGGAAAATGAAATCAGCATCTCCATAAAGCTGATGAGCAGAGGAAAGCATGAAGTGCTCTATAATTTCCTGGTAGAGGGCTGCACTGACTTTGGACTTGATAAAACACAATGGCTCCCTAAAATATCACAGACAGTGAAAATGTTGCATTTCATTTGGAGATCAAGGTCCCAGAGTCTGGAGGAAGAGTGGAGAGGCACAGAATTCAAGTTGCATGAGGTCCAGTGTAAAGTTTCCACAGTAAGTGATGATTTGGGGAGCCATGTCATTTGCTGATGTTGGTCCAAAGTCAGCACAGTCCTCTACCAGGAGATTTTAGAGCACTTTATGCTTCCCTCTGCTGACCAGCTTCATAGAGATGCTGATTTCATTTTCAAGTAGGACTTGGCACCAGGTGATCAATCAAATACAGTGACACGGGACGGGAGCCAGGGCAGGGGCGAGTCCTGCCCTCCGTGGGGGGCACTCGCCGATGAGGCAGAGCCAGGAGTTCCACCAGGGGACCCCAGAAAGGTGGATCGAGGCATCTCTGTGCAAAACCCTTGCACAGAGCAGGTAAGTATGATATGTTTGTTATTAAAAAAAAAAACCTTTACAATCACTTTAAATCTCCCAATGTTAAACTCACATAGACCTTCAAACATATGTAGCAAAACTTAGGTTACAAATCAGCCATACTTAGACCCCTTTCACAAGGGTTTTCCCAATCAGGTCCGCCTGTAAGTTTTTCAGGAAAACCTGATCGGACACTCCATTCACCTCTATGGAACAGCAGATGTCAGTGGTGACATGTCTGCTGACATCTGCCGATATCCTATCTGATCCAGTCCAACAGATGGTGACCCTATTTTCCCTTCATCTGGAGGATTGGATCAGATGGGATCGGATAAAAATGGCAAGGCTGTCCATTTTCATCCAATCTCAACATAGAGGAGAGCGGGGTTCTAACAGGTCCATCTCTGCACATTGAGCGGAGACAGGCCTGTCATCTGCCTGCTTAGTGGAGATCAGCGGAGCGACCCCCCGCTGAGCAAAGCAAAGTCTGTCGGCCGGACCGCCCATGTGAAAGAGCCCTTAGTATTTCTGTCTTATACTTTCTGACTAAAGTCAGGGAACATTGTCATTTAACACAGACAACACAATATGCATTTAACATCTTATCATACAAGTACCATGCCCTCAACATTAGCTAGCTACGAACAATTCAGACATACACACATACTGTATCTTACATTACTACAGTAACAATCTGAGCATTCAGCTCATCGTTTTCGAAATTCAAAAAAGTCTCATTGCTCTGAAACTTTTACAGTCCAGAGACCAATACTATTTTCTATTACAAATTGAGGCTTCCTGAAGATACAACAGTTTCATTTGCATATCAGTCTCTCTCCCGATTTATCAAACAAAATCACAAGTCACTGTCCAGTCGTGGGCACCAAAACAAAAATGGGCTTGCACCTGATCACCTAAAGGCATCTCAAATAAACCAGCTAAGTATCTGATACATTTTGTATATTTTCTGAATGTGCTATGGCTTACTATACAAGAACACACCATTGAACCCAGCACAAACAGTCTAGCACAATACTGCATCATTATTTGTATCTTTTGTTTACACAGATCAAATCCAAATCACCATTTGTTGTATCACGTGATAGTTTAACTAGTTACCAATCGCCATCATTGTACATTGGGTGCGTACACAGCGATTTGTTAACACTCATTCACGAGCAGTGGAGCCAACCAGCGGGTATGGTAACGGCTACCCGCGATCACTCCAGAAACAGGCAGATCAGGGATCTGTCAGTGTAAACAAATAGATCCCCGTTCTATCAGGGGAGAATAGACAGATCACTCGTTCCTAGTGATTAGGAACAGAGATCTCTCTCCTCCTCCAGTCATCCCAGCCCCCATACAGTTAGAAACACCTCCCTAGGGAACACTTAACCCCTTGATCACCACCCAGTGTTAACCCCTTACCTGCCAGTGACATTGCTGCATCACTCCTAAGGCTGTGTGAGTAGGAGAGCAGTGCCTGATGAGGATTTCCAGAGATTGTCACTATATCCCAGGACCCTTAAAGGCCCAGGCTAGGGTTTTAGCCACATGCTGACTATTTCTTAAACTCTGGTAAGCCTCCGATTTATAGGGTGTCGGTGGTGGTGGTTCTCAAGTCACTATTCATATTTTATTTGTATTGATATACTTCACCATTGAGTGTTTCTTTTGTGACACGGTACAACAAATCGTGGATTCGTTTGGGGGTTTCAACATCCTTCTCCCCCCCCTCCCCCTCGTGAGGATCGTTTAAAGGCCCTGGCTGGGGTTTGCAGCCGCAAGCATTTACTGCTTGCCTTGCGGTAGCCTCCAATCTTTATTGCATAGTGGTGGTGGCTGTTTCATCTGCTTTTTAATATTTGTTCACCTTTATATGAACTTTATTTGGTGCGGACATATTGAGACTATTACATACAGCTTCCCATTAATTTGGGTTTACTGGTTTAATTTTTACTTTCACCAATCCTTGTTTAGATTAATCAATCACCAGCGCAACTTCTTTTCCCCCTGTTTCTATTTATACAGTAATCAGTGGCTATTTTTGATCCCACAAAAGTGTCCGATCTGTCCTCCACAATGTCACAGTCCTGCTAAAAATCACAGATTACCGCCAAAAAATTATATATAAAAATTCCATAAATCTATCTCATAGTTTGTAGACGCTATAAATTTTGCGCAAACCAATCAATATACGCTCATTGTGATTTTTTTACTAAAAATATGTAGCAGAATACATATTGGCCTAAACTGAGGAAGAAATTCGTTTTTTTACATTTTCTAGGGGATATTAATTATAGCAAAAAGTAAAAAATATTGTTTTTTTTTTCAATATTGTCACTCTTTTTTTATTCATAGTGCAAAAAATAGGTGATAAAATACCACCAAAAGAAAGCTCTATGCGTGGGAAAAAAAGGACCTCCATTTTGTTTGGGTACAACGTTGCATGGCCGCATAATTATCAGTTAATGTGACGCAGTGCTGTATCGCAAAAAATGGCCTGTCATTAAGGGGGCAAATTCTTCAGGTCCTTAAGTGGTTAAGTTATTTTTGGGGTTTTATTCCATATGTGCAAAGAGAGATTACACAAATACTTACATATTTAACATTTATTAAATGTATTGACAGACACAGATAAAGAAAATATAACAAGAATACTAAAGATGCTGTTTGCATCATGGGTTCCGTTTGCTCCCATTTATGCAACATGGCATAGGTTACCACAGACGCATGCCTCATGGAGGCAGCTCTAATGTGAGACAAATGTATTCCAGATTGGGATGTAGATACAGGCTATAATGTAAATGTAAGGCTATAGAATAAATGACCAATCAAAGTTGTTTAGACAGTGATATCACCTTTTAAAGGGGATAGTGGGCTTGGTAATCTTGCATTCCTCAAGCTTTACATCAGTAAGGTAAAACAATACATATGACCATATATGGCTTTTTGACCAGGATTAGGAGGTTTAGAATTACTTAGTGAGCCACAATACTAATCAACAATAATAAGGAATAATAAAATATACAGTTTCCCCATAAGGATCCTTGACTGCATAGGCTATTTTTCTGGAAAGGGTGAACTTAGCCTTTAAATTAGGCAATATTATATTATTGATACAACAGGGAGATGTAGTAACTTATTCCCTAAATGCGCATTTGCTGGAAAATAGTTTTTAACAAAATAAAAATGCATTGGAAAAGATATGCCTATAGCTTATTTTGTGGTTTTCAAACTTTTCAAAAGCTATGAAAAGCTTAATTCAACTAGAAATGTGCTGAAATCTGTTATAATTTATTAAACAGCATCCCTTTCAAATAAGTTGATCTCCCTGGAATCAGTGATATGTGACTAGCAGTAACTGGTAACATTTATAAGCAATTTATGCACCTGCCATTAAGATGAAAACTTCTAAAAGTTTGCATGTTACTGGACAACCAATAGAATAAACCACAAATAAATACTAGGCTATAATATTTACGTAGCAATGGAAAATCACAGTGTTGGGTTCTAAAATACAACAAAGTCAGAACAAGTCTTTTTTGTAATGCATACAAGGTATGCTTTTTTTCTGTATGTTATGTTTAAAGGCAGAGACATGAGCACTATGTAATTTTGACATGAGGCTCTTGGCACAGGGGAAGTTGAATTTAGCAGGGGAGTAGAGAGCAGCAGAGAAGGATCTAATTTTAAGAGTAGATGTAAGAAAACAAAGTAGTAATTCATCGTGCCGTAGATTTAGTACTGCAGATTAAACCATTTTTGGGGTCATATATGAACTGAAGAAAGAATGACAAACTTGCAGTAAATAAGATCAACTCTTGAGTTTGTATGTAGAAGTACATCATTACTCAGAGTTGGACATTTTGTTATTGGAAGATCTCATTAATTTTGACCACTTCCTGCACATAGCTTCCTGGTTGCTATGAAGCAGGCGACTGCACATTTCATAGCAACCAGCGTCTTGTCCTTGGGCCCATTTTGGGAGACAGGGATCATTTGCAGCAGTGGGAATTGACACTAGGTGCAGAAGTTAAAATTGGCCCTTGTGAAGTAGTGGAGAGCTGGGAGAAACATGAGGTACTGTACTACCAGTCAGCCAGGTGACAGTGCAGTGACAGAGATGGCTCTGCAGTGACAGTGGTAGCCCCGGCCAGTTACACATACCATAATGAGGGTTCTGCTTTTTTTCTGCTTCTATGTTGTTGCTATCAGCCACTCCTCCCTTCCTGTGACATCCTGCACAGCACATGCTGCAGTGCCTTGCTTGCACAGTAGATAAGCCTGTGCTTCCATGAATCCAGTTCACTTCTAGACATGTGCATGATGAAAAAAATGTGTTTAATTTTGTTTTGATTTATTTTGATTCGTTAATCTAGTTTAGTTCAATTCAGTTGATTCGTTCAGTTCTTATTTGGAATTCGTATTCAAAATGTTTACATTTTCTTCTAATTTACCGATACATTTTTTAAATTTTTCTAAACAAAAATGTTATATTGTTTTTAATTTGAATGCCGCAAAGTGAACAAACAAAAGAAAAATCTTCATCAAATAATTACAATCACTCTTCAAATCACCTTTGGCTTGACAAAAACAGCATTATTTAGAAATGATACTCTCATGCCGTGTACACACGATAATTTTTCGGGTTGTAAAAAACGCCGTTTTTCAGGCTCTAGAAAAAACAAAGTTTTTTCAACTTCATCATTAAAACGGCCTTGCCTACACACGATCGTTAAAAAAAAATGCTCTAGCAAAGCGTGGTGACGTAGAACACGTATGATGGCACTATAAAGGGGAAGTTCCATTCGGATGACGCCACCCTTGGGGCTGCTTTAGCTGATTTTGTGTTAGTAAAAGACGATTCGCACTTTTCTGTCTGTTACAGTGTGATGAATGTGCTTACTCCATTACGAACGTTAATTTTACCAGAACGAGCACTCCCATCTCATAACTTGCTTCTGAGCATGTGCTGGTTTTTCACGTCGTTAAAGTCCACACACGATCATTTTTTACAATCCGAAAAACGACAACGTTTAAAACGTTGTAAAAAAATAGCGCATGTTCGGAAAAAAATTTGCTCGTTTTTCAGAACCCGAAAAATGCTCTGAAGCCCACACACGATCGTTTGAATGACATTTTTAAAGTTTTTTTTACAACCCGAAAAATTATCGTGTGTATGCGGCATCATAACACACACAGTTTTTAATTTCAGCATTATGTGTAGTTAGAATTTGACTGGAGTTCAATGTAAAATTCAATTAAAATTTCAGTCTGAATTTTCGAAATTTAGACGAATTTCTTTACGTTATTCTGAGCATTCGGTAAAATTAGTTTATATCATAATTCAGGTATTCGGATATATCCGAATCTGTAAATAACAAATAATTCCCTTCCTCCCCGCCATGCTCTGGCATTGTGCAGCCATTTTTCCATCTGCCCTTGACCTTGCTTGTCACTTACAATTCACACATACATTCACAGGGAGGGGCTTACGGAGCTGATTAAGACTTGCTCAAACTGAAAAGCTTAGATTCAAAGCTAGAACAATGAGCAGTAAATTAAGTAAATAATTAAATAAATAAGCACTATAGGCAGCAGGGTGGGTGAGAGTGTGTGGGAAAGGAGGTGGTTGCTCAGGGGGGGATGGTGGAGGTGGGCAATGCCCCTCCGATCGACCGGGACCATCTCTGTAGTAGAGATGAGGCACGAGCGATCGTGAGGTCATATTAGGCCCCCTAGAGAATGCCCCATCTGATTGGGCGTTGCATGCCAAGGCGGCAGCCAGATGGGCCATAACATTGATTTTCAATGTAGGGAGGGAGGGGCAAGGGGAGGGGGGTGAGCAAGGGGGTGGGGTTTTGTATATTTGTTGTGTTATTTTGTTTTGTATTTGTTGTTTAGGCTGATCCTGGAAAAATGCAAGAATTGACCTCGGTACCTAGGGCAATAAAGAGTCAGCAATTTAAGTAATGCTTATTTAAGGAATGCCTCATTTAAGGATAGTTACCTACAATGTTAGAGGTTTAAACAGTCCGGGGAAACGCCATAAAATATTGCGGGAATTGAAAGATCTGACAGCAAACATAGTCTTTCTGCAAGAGACTCATTTTAAATATTCATCTAGGGTGGGTCTGAATTCTATAGATTTCCCAGTGTGGTTCCATGGGTATTCCACCAATAAGAGATCAAAGGGAGTAGCGGTGGGTTTTGATAGGAATACACCATTTATCTTAAAAGGAATGGAATCAGATCCCGAAGGAAGGTTCCTATTTGTAAAGGGATACTTGTTTAATAAAGAATATACACTAGTAAATATATACTGCCCAAATGTCCACCCCAGTTTATTTTTAAAAAATGTATTGAATAAATTGAAACATTTTAGAGAAGGGAAAGTGATTATGGGAGGAGACCTGAATTTTGTCTTCGACCCGAGTTTAGATACACAGCCTGTCTCTTTCCGGTCGGGGGGAAAACACTTGAGGTCTGTTAAACAAAAATTGCATGAGCAACATCTTGTGGAGGCATGGAGAGTCCTGCACCCAAGGGGGAGGGACTTTACATATTACTCCCAGGTACATTCCTCCTATTCAAGGATTGATTATGTGTTCCTAGACCATCAGCTCTTGGAAGGCCTAATAAAGGCTGAAGTGAAATCGATCACCCTCTCGGATCATGCCCCGGTTGTGGTTAGCTTGGAACTTAAAGATATACCGGACAGACAAAGATCCTGGAGGTTGGACGAATCACTTCTATATGATCAGGCTATAGTGGAAGAATTGGAGAGAGATTTGTCTCTCTTCTTCATAGAGAACAATGTAGAGAATATCGCACCAACTGTCCTGTGGGAAGCCCATAAGGTTTTCATAGGGGGGAGGCTGATTGCAGAAGGGGCTAAGAGGAAAACATTTTGGACAGCACAGAAACAATTATTGTTACAGGAAATCCAGGAGTTGGAACAGATACACAAAAAAGTAAATGATAAAGAAATAATGGCGGAGTTAACGAGAAAGCGGGAAGCTTTAAGAGATACGTTGGAGCAAGAAACCAAACGAGTTTTCATAAAAAGGGCTAGAAAGCAATATAGATTTGGCAACAAATCAGGGAGACTGCTGGCAGAACAAATAAAACCGAGAAGGAACCCAAATTATATAGCAAAAATAAAAAATGGAGTAGGAGAGATGAAAAATTCCACTAGGGATATTAATAAAATATTTATGAAGTACTATCAATCATTATATAGAGTAAATGACCTACAGGATCCCGGAGATATACAAGATAGAAAAGATAAGATAAGAGGATATCTGGAACGAATAAAACTACCTGAAATTTCAGAGGAGGATTCAAGAGGACTAGATAAGGAAATCACTAGAGAAGAAATAGAGCAGGCTATTAAAAATAGCAAGGCGGGGAAAAGTCCCGGCCCAGATGGTTATACTTCTTTATATTTTAAAAAATGTATTGGAATTTTGTCTCCTTATTATTATTTATATATGAACTCAATAGGGGAAGGATTTAAGATACAAGGAGAAGCCTTAGATGCCTATATATCTCTCTTAGCAAAAGAGGGAAAAGATCCCACAGTGTTCTCTAGTTTTAGGCCGATATCCTTAATCAATGAAGATATAAAAATTTATGCGAGGATACTGGCTGAGAGACTAAAGCTCTTTATGCCAGAACTCATAGGAGAAGATCAAGCAGGCTTTGTCCCCGGAAGAGAATTTTATTTTGCAGACATTATATAAATTATATAAATAGGGATTTTATGTTGCAGACATTATATAAATTTGGTATAGGATCACGTATGATTAAATGGATAGAGGCTTTATACTCTATACCTACGGCTAAAATTATGGTCAACGGGACCCTCTCAGAAAGGTTTAGGCTATTCAATGGAACTCGTCAGGGCTGCCCACTTTCCCCTTCGCTCTTTGTGTTATCTTTGGAACCTTTCTTAACATCTAAAAGAGCAAACCAGGAAATTATAGGTATAGAAGCGGGAGGTCAAGAATACAAAATATCTGCTTTTGCGGATGACATCATGGTATATATAACAAACCCTACGCAAAGCCTCCCAAAAACTATGGAAGAACTGGGAAAATATATTCAGGTTTCAAACTTAAAGGTAAATATGGAAAAAAATGACATTTTTTATATTTCGGTCCCAACAAGTAAGAGTAGAGACCTCCGAAAATGATATCCCTTCGGATGGAAACAAAAAAGTCTAAAATACTTGGGAGTATTCTTGTCAAGATCAACTGTAGACTTATATCAAGATAATTACATGCCATTGCTGAATAAAATTAAAAATGAGTTGAAAAGATACCCTGCTAATAGACTATCATGGTTCGGCAGGATAAGTGTGTTCAAAATTATGATTCTCCCTCTATATAAATATACATATTTCAAAGCTTGCCGATAAATATTCCCAGAGCTTATTTTTAAACTCTGAGATCGGTAATACAGAAATTTGTGTGGAACAATAAAAGCAATCGCATTGCCTTCCGGACACTAACTAGATCAAAAGAGAAGGGAGGAGTATTCCTCCCAGACCTGGAAAAATATCATGAGGCAGCAATAGTACGGAGGGTAATGGATTGGACTTTAGTCCCCCAGCAGAAAAAATGGGTAGAACTGGAGGCAAAAATGTGCATCTCTGAGTTAGGGCAGACCATTTGGATTCCAAAACAGTTTAGAGGTCCCTTGGAAGAAGCGGCCCCGATTACGCTAGAGGCTTTAAGAACGTGGGATAAGTTAATTAAAAATATACAAGGTAAATATAATAGCCCCCTAATGCCCCTAACAGGAAATAAGTATTTTCCTCCAGGGAAAGATAATAAATTATATTTAAAATGGACCACAGCTCCCTATCTGAGACTAAGAGATGTCATGAGGGGGAATGTCCTATGTTCATTAAACGAACTGCGGGAAAGATATGGGCCTACCCCTTGGGAAGCCTGGAGATACAAACAGTTGCAGCATTTTGTAGACACCCTCCCAAAACCTCTTCGGGGGGTTGGTAGGTTGAATGCATGGGAAAAACTAGTTGATCAAATGAAGATAGATAAGCATGGAATTTCTACCATTTACAGGTTACTAAAGACACATTTAGAGCGAGGTGTCGTATGCCCAACGGAGAGCTGGGAATTAGAACTAAACCAGCCACTGCCAGACAGCATGAGAAGTAGAATTTTGGACTATGTCCACTCTACTTCAGTAGACTCACAGATAAAAGAAATGAATTTTAAATTACTAACTAAATGGTATTATGTGCCAGCGAAATTAAATAAGATAAATTCCCAGGAAACACCTCTATGCTGGAGGGAATGTGGGGAGGTGGGAACGCATGCCCACATTTGGTGGCAGTGTCTGAAGATCCAGGTATACTGGACCCAAATACTAAAGCTAGTTAAAGAGATCAGTGGAATTTAAATTAGCTTGGACCCATGGCAATGTTTGTTCCATGCCACAACTATCCCCAGGAAAAAATATAAAATGACAATTATCCCAATATTATTAAATGCAGCAAAGACATTGATTC
Organism: Rana temporaria; assembly: GCF_905171775.1. Taxonomy (NCBI): domain Eukaryota; kingdom Metazoa; phylum Chordata; class Amphibia; order Anura; family Ranidae; genus Rana; species Rana temporaria. Next base: position 358,008,271 of record NC_053492.1, read on the forward strand.
CTAAAAGATGGAAAGACAAGCTAGCCCCTCCGATACAAGAGTGGTTAAGGGAGGTAGAAATGATAAGAAGTATGGAGGAGGCAATGCCTCAACATAAGGAACCAAATAGTCACGATATGGGAACTTGGGGGGGCTGGGCAAAGTTTAGACAGTCTACGGTTTGTATAGGCTACATGAGTAGTGAAGATAGCATTTAGGTAATTTTGGCCTGCTTGGCCCGAGGTATGATTCGGGGCTCCTCCTCCCCTTCCCCCCCCCCCCCCCCATGGGAGGTATGATATGTGTTTTTTTTTTTCTTTTCTTTCCCCCTCTCTCTCTTTCTGGTTTAGGGGAGGGAGAGGGGAAGGGAGGGAGAAAATTGTGAAGTCACTTAAATTAAAGGGTGAGAAGCACAAATTGCACTTAAATAAAATAGCTTGGGTGGGTTAAGGGGCATTTTTTTTCCCACTCCCTCCCTCACTACCTTTGAGAGAGGCATAAAGGTAATGGGGAACGAGAGTTCACTCTTGTCTCCTCATAAGAATAGAATATGGAGGCCACAGGTATTAATAGTTTAAAAATTGGGCACCCAGCACTTAAAATTTCCTTCCCCCCCTTTTTTTTCCTCTCCTCTTTCTTCCTTCCTGGGGTGGGGGAGACGGGGAGGAGAGGGCAAGGGGGGGGGAGTAAAAGATTAGGAGGAGGTAGGATTGTCCCATATTGTTGTGTTATGTGTAATTGTTTATTGTTGTGATGTATATGTATGACATTTTGAATCTATTTTAACTGTGTAATCCTTTTGTATGCTTATTGATAATGTAATGTAAATTATATTTATGTTTTAAAAAAAACCAATAAAAACAAATTGAATAACTGATGTAGCGTTAACGGGTGGGCAGGATCATGGATGATTGGCCACTGGAGCTGTCAAGCAGTGGGGAGGTGGCAGTTTCCACCTGAAATGCACAGTTACTGCCAAAGCTCTTATTTGGGAAATGTGATACAAGGGTCTGACACTCCAACCTCAGTGCCGCCCCCTTCATGCAACAGATTTAAGTCACTTCCTCCAACAGTTACATGAATCTATCATCTGCACTGACATTTGGTGTTTGGAGTAATGAGATCATTCTAAAGAGTGTCTAAGACACTCTTTATGAATTCCTCAGAATACTTCAAATATGAGTAGATAAGAAGCAGACGGTCCTATCAAAGCAATAAAGCAAAAGAATAGTAATCTGGACACTTCTTCATGAGCCCTTTATTAGCTGAGTGAGCTTCTATAAAAATCTGAGTTGTGAAACTGTGAGACGAGAGGCGCTGAAGCCATTGATCTTTACTTAACCAACATGCAAACTTCATTAACCTTTAGTGACCAAATAGCAATTATTTTCCATCGTTCTGACAGATTTAACTTTAATTATGATTGGTTGCAGTGGAAAGAAGTTTAATTGTGATTACTGTGAATTACTAACTACTCCACTGCTTTTTGAACTGCCTTAATGATCCATCCAAAGTTGAAGGAATACAACAGAAAGTCATATTAGAATTCCTGACAAGAGTATAAAAAATTCTATGTTCTATGTTCTTCTTTCACAATTTATAGATGAATATTTATGCAGAGCAGAAATTTGATGCACCTTTGATGGAACTTGCTGAAGAACCACCCACCCTCACTACTTATGATCTGAATAACTTTTCCCTTGGATAGAAGGCACACGATTCATTCTTTCTGAATGACTCCTATTATAGTTGAAACATAGAGAAGTCTATGGTTTCTGAACAGCTATTAAGCATTCTGAAAAACTGTGTTCCAAATGCCAGCACCTAAATTTGGCATTTTATAGCACACGAGACAACCTCTAAAGAAGACATAAGACAGAAGTGTGCACTCGAACGTAATATCTAATGGAAAGGCACTTGGATAGACTGCTGGTGTTAGAAATCTGGAAAATGTGAAGTTGAAAATAAAACATTAATAGCTGTTAAAGCCATTAGCATTTCAAATCACACTATGTGACCTTGCTATTAATGTGCTTGAATTTTAGAAACTTTTTAACATAATTGTCATAATAAATTAAAATCTCTGTCGCCTGAGATCCACATGACATTTTTCATGGAACCATCATTATTCATTTGAATTACAGGTATATCTACAGATTTGACAATAAAGTACAGAAGAGCTTACTTTTACTCCAGTAGGCACAAATGCAAGGATACAATATAACAATGGACATATCAAGAAAACACTTCCATACAGTGCTAACCTCACTCATGCACACAACCAGCCTCCACACATGGCCAATTTGCCACATATGTCAACATACTTGAAATACTTTTAAAGCTCAACTCTAGGCATAAAACATTAAATATATTTTTTAAATGCAAGAGGTATAAGCACCTGAGTTTGACTTGGTATCAGGCACATTCTGTGCAGCAAAGCTGAGATAATGTGAAGGAGAAGCAGCACGAGGGGGTAGTCAGGTGTGCTGAAGTGCAATAAACATGCTAGCACACTGTACTACTCTGGGGAGTGGATTTTTTTAACACTGTTATTGTTTACACATTGAGGATTACTGTATAAGCAATAGTTTTAGCTGACAAGATTGGATTAACATTCATGAACAGCTTGCATATGGTTGTGATCTGTGATTGGCTACAGCTAATCACATGGTACAGGTAGCAAGGTACCATGTGATTGCTGTGTGTGAATTATAGATCACAACTGTAATCAAGCTGTTCATAAATTAAAATTCATTTATTACAGTTTATTTACATTGTTATCATGTGATCGCTATGACCAATCATAGCGATCACATAATACCACTCCCTCTGATGATGTCTGCTGTGACAAAACACATTGGGGTGGGACACCGGAAGTGACGTCATCATGCATGCCATCACCAGAAGCAATGCCATAGAGGAGACAGCAGCTGATCAGATGGTAGTGACGCTTTACTAATTGCTCTTTTTAAATGTGAGTGTGTATACATCAATAGTTGTTTTTATAAATTTGGTAAAAGGTTTTACTAAAATATTCGAGTTTTTTTCACTTATATTATCTGTTTGCCTGGTTGTTTGGAGTGTTTGTGCACTTTTACTGCAGTGTATTGAAGTCCGTTAGTGCACTTTTACTGCAGTATATTAAAGTACATCAGGGCAATTTATGAAAATACCTGACTTTAATGGATTAAAAAATTCTATACATTTTATTTGGGTACAGTGTTGCATGACTGCAATTGCCAGTTAAAATAGAGCAGTGCTGGGTAGAAAAAAAACGGCCTGGTCATGAAGGGGGTAAAGTCTTCCGGGTTACAAGTGGTAAATATCTACTAGGGCCCCCTGACTCCACATGCTATTTTCGGGAAAAGTGGAGGCTGCATGCACACTAGTGTTTTTTTAAGCTCCTAGAAGCTGTTATTTGTTTCTGCTCCTAGAAACTACAGTATATAGTGTTCATGCACACTACTTTAGGCTATTAGCATTTGTTGAGCTTCAGCATCTAGGAGCAGAGTTTTTTGGATCGTTTTTCCAGCAGAAAAAAATGCTGACCACTCCTAAATGCTCCTAACTGCTTCTAATTGCTACTAAAATGCTCCTAACAGCTTTTTTTTTTAGCTTTTTTTGTTGTTTTTTTACCTCATGAACAGCAAAAACATGTGTATGTTGTTGTATGAGGGTTAATATATAAATGTAAGAATGTGTTTTGTTTTTTATGTTGTAAAGTCTTGTCTTTGTTTAAAAAACGATTAATAAAAATATTACAAAAAAAAAATGAACAGCAAAAACACGAATAAAATGCTAATGCTCCTAAACGCTCCTAAAAGCTTCTAAATGCCTCTAAAACCTGTTAAAATTCTACTAGAAGCTGGTACAAAAAAATGCTATTATCAGCAATTTTCATCCAGCATTTTTATCTAATATCTAGCTTTTTTTTGAGCTTATCAAAAATGCTAGTGTGCATGGAGCCTCAAGCTAGCTGTACATTGATTACATTTCAGCTGGTTTCTGATGAACTGACCCTGTTGGCTCCCTTCTGCCTGACATCATTTGATTGCAAAATTAAAGGAGCCTGGTGGAAAATGCTGGCTGATTAGCAGCTCCATCCAATTAGATACAGCTGTTGTCCAGGTATTTTGACAGCCACCACTTGGTGGTTGTCAGAATGCAATAGCTCAGCAAGGAGATTTGTGTTGAATGAAAATAATGGTGTATAACCAGCTTCCTGAAAGGACCAAACAACAGGGTGAGCAGAAAGCAGATTTACTCACACTTCCAGGATTTGTGAGGGCTGCTGTGCCTGCGTTTCCGTGAAAAAAAGGTGCTTGCACCTTTTCAAAAACACGGGCATCAGGGAAATCCCATGGACTTTTTGACCATTTGAGTTCCCTGTGTTTCGCTTTGCTGCAAACACGCTGCATGCTGAGATGCGTGGGGGCACCATTCAGAATGAATAGTAGCCTGCTTGTCTCCTAAGAGCAGCGCTATCTGGCTGTGGGTGGTTGTGGTTCCGGCACCCGCAACAACATGCATAGGTGAGAACTTAGCCTAAGAGCCGCTTCACACTGGGCCACCCTTGTGTTCGCGGTAAAGCGCCGCTCATTTTAGTGTTGCTTTACCGCTGTTTAAACCAGTGTTTCCCAACTCCAGTCCTCAAGGCACACCAACAGGTCATGTTTTCAGGCTTTCCATTATTTTGCACAGGTGATTTGATCAGTTTCACTGCCTTAGTAATTACCACAGCCGTTTCATCTGAGGGAAATCCTGAAAACATGACCTGTTGGTGTGCCTTGAGGACTGGAGTTGGGAAACACTGGTTTAAGCAATGCTTTTGCACCACTTTTCGGACACTAGCGGGGCACTTTTAACCCCAAAAAAGGGGTTAAAATCTCCTGTGTTGTGACGCTTCCGAGGCACTTTTCAGGCACTTCGAAAGCGCTGCCCATTAATTGCAATAGGCAGGGGTGTTTTGGGAGCGCTGTATACTGCACTCCCAAACGGCCCAAAGATGCTGCTTGCAGGACTTTTTCTAAGGTCCCGCAAGCGCACCGCCCAGGTGTGAAATCGCCCATTGCAAAGAATGGGAGGCACTTTTCAGGCGCTTTACGTGCGCTATTTCTAACACTAAAACACCTGAAAACTGCCTCAGTGTGAAAGGGGTCTTAATCAGTGTGCTTCTGCTTCCTTGGAGTCCAAATAATTTACTGGTTTGATCAAAGTTACAGCTAGAGTTCAATTGATTGGTCTGTATTAATTATTTGACGTAGCAAAACATTGTGATTTATGATTTACAATTAAAGTTTACTATTAAATAAAAGACTGGTCTTCTCAGGTTTCTTTGAGGACTTTTTTTCATGCCACATTATAAATGGAAAACAGCTGTCTTCAGTTTGTTCATATGCTTTTGTTGTTTTCCCATACATGTTTAAGGATAAAATAGATTAAATGTTTGGATTCATGCATTAAGTGGTATCTTTAATGGCTGAGCCAGATCACCTGCTCAGCTAATAGCCAAGCTGAGTTAGTATGATTATGTTTTGCCTGCTTGTTTAATGATGACTATCCTGTCTTTTCTCAATACCACTGAGAGGATAATTAGCTCAGTTTAAACTGCAACAGTCAAGCAGCCAGTACACAACTTAATGATAGCAGCAGTGCCCGCGGGGACCTTAACAAATAATTATATTCTTTACAATCGAGCAAAACAGGTTTGATAAAAAAGGATTTTTGCCAGTAAACATAAGAAAATGTGTTGAAGCACAGCATTCAGCACAGGATAAAACAGGACAAGAGAAAGCAGCGAAGAGAAAAAGAATGTTTACACACTTAATGGATAGGATGAACACTGAAAAATATGTAAGTAACTTCAAAGGAGACACAGTGCTAAAATGATCAATTGCAGTTCTGTATCATGAATAGTAAAACACTGAAGTTTTCATTAGAGAGTTTGTTTTTTATTTAATTTCTTTCACATAGTTACACTGATACAGCTTGCAATGCTGTATCCTGGCCTAGGCCAAAAATGCCCAGGCCTAGGGCAGCACTTTTTTTTTTGGGGGGGGGGGGGGCAGCACGGAAAGAGTCCCCACCGGCTAGTGTAGCACCAGTCTTATGGGGCGGACTGGGCTGAGAGGCAAATTAGTAGAGATTTCCCTTCACTTCCTGCCCCATAGCCAAACAGGAAGTGAGAGGAAATCTATGCAAATTAAGGGAATTCATTGCCCCCCAGGCCCTCAGAATTAGTGTCATCCACTCGAAAATGTCAGGGTGGGTCTTAAACAGCAAGGGGTGTGGCCTTGACAAAAAGGGGGGGGTCATATTTAAATTAAGGGGTGCATGAGTTTAGTCAGGCCTAGAGCAGCACAAAACCTAAATACACTACTGACAGCTTGTACCAATATAACTATGTATTTAGATATTTAGATAGAAATTTAGATTTGTGCACAGGCCTTTGTACAACTATAAAAGAAAAGTTGTCAATATGTAATATCAATAATCGCTGCTATATGTATCAAAATACAATGCAAATCAAAGAAATTAGAGAAGAAGAGTCGGCCTGATATTTCATGTGTGTGGTTTCATTTTGTAAAATCCTTTTTACAGTCAATAGAGAAACCTTAACTTTAGCTTCTGACATTTGCCAAAATTGCATAAAGAGCCAGCACTTCAGTGTCAAGTGTCATATTTATTATCACAGCAAAATAGAATAAATCCATGAGGACTTAACACTAATTTGCACACTTAGATTTGCAAATAAATGTGTAATGAGACAGGATTATCAGTTAGGTTACAGTCAAAAGGGAAAAAAGGAACCAAATATCTCTCAACTCGAATACTGTCTGTAAAGCTATTACCATTTCATTACTTCCATCGCAAATCCAGAAAAGGAGTTTTTTTTGCTGATGGAAATAGCATGTAAATGTTATCTGCCTAAGAACTTTCTATATCTCCTATTCTAAGACAAGGCTGTATTTCTATGAAATTAACACTAACATGGCAAAAAATATATATTTTATTTTTTCCCTGTGATAAATATTAACATGGTAATAGCTGGGGCTAAATCTCCAATAATGTTGAAAATAGTTTTGCCAGCTCTTCACAATTCACATTAGAGGAAGTAGAAATCATATTCTGGCCCAGTGGCACTGGCATCTGTGGTATGCAATTATCTTAACCCACTTATGACAGTGGGAGCAGGTGCTATAAAAGTGGTCATGACACCCAAGACTGGTAGGCTAGGCTCTTGATCATGCTGCACTGTAGAAATGTGCATTCGTCTTCGTCCAAATGCATTTTCGCCCGAATTTCAGGTATTTTCGTTATTGTTTTAACAAATGAAAAACGAACGTGCACAATCCGAAATCCGAAAGATCGGACATAAAAAAATGCTTTATTTTCGTTTCTACAACAGTTCGATATAGATAGGAGATTCGACATGACGCTGACAATAGCAATCTGTGTCTATCGAATAGGAAAGAGAGGAAAGATTTGAGATAGAGAGAAAAGATTCGACATTATAGAGATAGTGTTGGGGTAGACCATTCGACATGAACAACGAAGATTCGACGAAGCATCGAAAAACATACAAATGTTGAATCTGTCATTGAAGGCTTATAGTGTTATAGTTTTAAGAAGATTCGACAAGCAACTAAACTGTACGACGTCGCAATCGTACATTTCCGGCCAAATGCTCTGCCCATAGGCTATAGAAGATTTTGAATGTTGGTTGACTAGTAATAATAATTTATAAATATAATTATTACTCGTGTCATACAACATTAGAATTCTTCTATAGCTTGTAGGCAGAACATTTGACCGAGAATGTATGATTGCGGCATTATACAGTTTAGCTTCTCTGTCGAATCTTCTTAGAACATTCGACAGACACCATAAGCCTTCAATAACAGATTCAACCTTAATTAATTCGGATTTTTGGACAAATGCATTTTTTAACGAAACAAAATAAATAGAAATGAATTTCAGGAGTAACTAAATAAATTATTTTTCGGACTTGTCTACTGCACTGTGATTGGCTGGCTCTTGATTATCGCTAGTTGACTGTAAGCTATCGTGACATGTAGAGCGTACCCCCGAACAAGATAGAGATGCATACTATATATGCGGTGGTTGAGCATTAAGGCCCACCTGCCCTGCTGCTGCATATATGCTTATTGCTGTCATAAAGGGGTAAACAATTTGTATATTGTTTTCAGTCTGGGCTCTGGTATACCAAGTCAGATTTCTGGTACTGCATTAAAGAAATACTTAATTCTGGATTAAAAGTTAGGTCAAACTTTCAGACCTTGCTTCACCCATATTTAGGGTATAACGTGTAACATGGTAAAATTCTACAACCCCTTCCTTCCCCCAAACTAACCTCTTACTTAATTGGGGTTCTTATCCCCCACCACATTTGAATTTGGACAGAGATCTATAAAAGAAAAAAACGCAGGTCCTATTTCACACCACGTCAGAAGGTTTTCGTGACGTCACTGCTCTTGCAGTCCATTGATACTTCCCCCAGTTTTTTAACTAAAGGTCCACACTGTGGTATGGATCGTGGTATGGATCTGAGGCTGGAGGAATAGTCTGCATGATCCAGAGCATTGCACCCTCGATCCACTGATCAGGGCCACTGATAAGCCAGTACAACTGGCCCTGTAGTACCAGGCCCGGTCAGCAGGGGGGCCCGGCTATATACTGTAAACAGGGAATGAAAGAATGCAAAGTAAAAAAAGTGTAGCCCTCCCCTTCTCCAGCCCGCTTACATTTAACTGTTAACAGTGCTGGAGTGGGGCTAAAGGGGGGAGCCAGGAGGGAGACACAAGGAGGTATGTCTACAGCAATACAAGTTCTGCAGGACACACAGCTGTGGCTGAATGGAAACAGGATCATCTGGAGCACAGTAACACAGAGCTGGTCGGCTGCAGTGTCTTCCAGATATCTATGTCAGTGTGCAGGTTACCGATCAGCCTCCCCTCCCTCTTGTCTTGCTGGTTACTTTGTTTTCTTGTATCTGCCTAACCTGACCTGCACATTGCCTGATCACACTGATACGATCTCTGGAAGACTCTACAGCAGCTGTTAACCATTTCAGCTTATAATCAGCTATTTAGCCAGAGCTCTGTATGTGTGCTGGCGCTGCACAGATTGTTTGATTTTTTTATTTTATTTTATTTTTGAAGGATTAACTGCTGGATCAGGCTTGAAGCTTCACAAACCCATTAACTGGTTATTGTAAGAAAAATTGTATTTTGGAAATTGGATGTGATGCTTTCTTCTGTCACTTGATTGTACTTTCAAAGGAAAATCACTGACTTGATTTTGCAGAGCTGGTTTAAATAGAGTGGATCAGCACTGTAATATTATATACTTGTACACTGGGTTGAGCCATAATTGCAGTCTCTGACCATCTCCTGAATCAATCATGTCCGCCATCCCTAACCGTCTCCTGTACTACAGTATGTCTCCAGTCTCTGACCATCTCTTGTACTATGTCTGCAGTGTCTGACTGTCTCCTGTACTATGTCTGCAGTCTCTGACCATCTCTTGTACTATGTCTGCAGTCTCAAACCATCTCCTGTGCTACGTCTGCAGTCTTTGACCATCTCCTGTACTATGTCTGCAGTCTCTGACCATCTCCTGTACTATGTCTGCAGTCTATGACCATCTCCTGTGCTATGTCTGCAGCCTTTGACCATCTCCTGTACTATGTTTGCAGTCTTTGACCATCTCCTGTACTATGTCTGCAGTCTCTCATCATCTTCCACTATGTCTGCAGTCTCTGACCTTCTCCTGTACTATGTATGCAGTCTCTGACCATCTCCTGTGGTATGTCTGCAGTCTCTGACCATCTCCTTTGGTATGTCTGCAGTCTCTGACTATCTCCTGTACTATGTCTGCAGTCTCTCATCATCTTCAACTATGTCTGCAGTCTCTGACCATCTCCTGTACTATGTATGCAGTCTCTGACCATCTCCTGTGGTATGTCTGCAGTCTCTGACCATCTCCTTTGGTATGTCTGCAGTCTCTGACTATCTCCTGTACTATGTCTGCAGTCTCTGACCATCTCCTGTGGTATGTCTGCAGTCTCTGACCATCTCCTTTGGTATGTCTGCAGTCTCTGACTATCTCCTGTACTATGTCTGCAGTCTCTAACCATCTACTGTACTATGTCTGCAGTCTCTGACTTCTGGGGAGGGGCCAGGGTTGGGGCTGAAGGAGGGGCCAGGGGCAGGGCCAGGGTGGGACTGATGGAGGGGCCAGGGGTGGGACCAGGGTGGGGCTGAAGGGGGCCTCGTCATGTAGGCTGTACGGGGCCCCATGATTTCTATCAGAGGCCCTGCCACTGATTGTGGTTGCAGGCTGTAATGCAAAAAAAAAAAAAATAGAGATGATTAGCCCTTAGTGCTGCAATCGTGTCTTTTGTATCTGATTAGACAGGACTTTTGCCTTTTTTCAACCAGATAAAAGTTGGAACAGGCATGCTAGAAAGAAAGCTACAATAAGCACACTATGATGGAAAGCAAAGTTGGCAAGGTGATATTGTTTTTTACAAAGCATGTACATGGTGAAGTGCCTATTAATTAGAAGGAATACAATACCAGTTATTAAAACAGAAATAATTCACACCATGGATCACAAAATGTGCTGCATGTGAGTGGGCCTTTGTTTATTCAAAGGCATATGGTCACGCTGCCAACCTTCATTGATTGTTATATATATATTTAACCAGTAACCCATGCTGCAGTACTCATTTTAGAGCAAATAACTGCAAAGTCTTTTTTTTGCTTATTGTTCTAGACTTTTGTCCATGCAGGGTTTTTTTCCCATATATATACAGTGTCAATGGAACACTTCAAATGGCAAAAAATAGCATAATTAATTTTGTTTTGTTTATTTTTAAATTTGTACAGATGTAAATGGAATCTTTTTCTGCATTTCCAACCACATTTAAATTTTGCTTAGGTCACTTCTTTGATGCTTTTATTATGATCACAGGCATTCATATGACTATTCCAAATACCTTGCAAAAAGTAAATGTGTACAGTACACAGACTAAGATGATCATTTTTTTTAATGTGTTTTGCAAAAAAACAACAAAAAAAAAAAAACATATCCAAACATGTCTACACTACATGCATATTTCCCTGTGTTTTTTTTCCGCTCAAAAAAAACTACAGGGAAGATTCACGTAGAATGGCGTATGTTTGTGCGGGCGTAACGTATCCTATTTACGTTACACCTCCGCAACTTTTACAGGCAAGTGCCGTATTCTCAAAAGAAAGTTGCGGCGGCGTAGCGTAAATAGGCCGGCGTAATCCCACCTAATTCAAATTGTGAAGAGGTGGGCGTGTGTTATGTAAATTAACCATGACCCGACGTGATTGACGTTTTTCACGAACGGCGCATGCACCGTCCGTGGAATTTCCCAGTGTGCATTATTCCAAAGTACGCCGCAAGGACGTATTGGTTTTGACGTGAACGTAAATGACGTCCAGCCCCATTCACGGACGACTTACGCAAACAACGTAAATTTTTCAAAATTTGACGCGGGAATGACGTCCATACTTAACATTGGTACGCCGCATGTACGCCTCATATAGCAGGGGTAACTTTACGCCGGGAAAAGCCTAACATAAACGGCGTAACTGTACTGCGTCGGCCGGACGTACGTTCGTGAATTCACGTATCTAGCTGATTTACATATTCTAGGCGTAAATCAGCGTATAGGCCCCTAGCAGCCAGCGTAAATATGCAGTTAAGATCAGACGGCGTAAGAGACTTACGCCGGTCGGATCTAATAGAAATCTATGCGTAACTGATTCTATGAATCAGGCGCATAGATACGACCGGCCTGACTCAGAGATACGACAGCGTATCTGGAGATACGCCGTCGTATCTCCTTTGTGAATCTACCCCTACAAGTACAAAAAAATCCCCCAAAAAGGTTAAAACTTCATGTAACTTCCTGTACTAATCTGACAATGCTGGCTCTCCTGCACTGATATTCCAAGCAGTGGTGTCAGTGAGTTATTTTTCTGCTGGACTAGAAAACACCTTCCCTTTATGTTATAGAGATGAGGAGAGGATAATTCAAGGAGGAGGCTGAGGAAGAAGCTCCATAGACAAACCTTTTCTAACTGTTGTAAATTATTATTTTTCCCATTTTCATTTCATGTTTTTTTTATTTTTATGTATGTGTTCAAATCTGTATAGAAGAGTTTAATGCCCTGTACACACGATCGGTTCGCCTGATGAAAACGGACCGATGGACCATTTTCATCGGACAAACCGATCGAATGTGGGCCCCATCAGTTTTTTTCCCATCGGTGAAAAAAAAAATAGAACCTGTTTTAAATTTTTCGTATGGTTAAAAAACTGATAGAATCCATCGGTCAAAAATCCACGCATGCTCAGAGTCAAGTCGACGCATGCTCGGAAGCATTGAACTTCGTTTTTCTCTGCACGGCGTTGTGTTTTACGTCACCGCGTTGGACATGATCGGATTTTTAACCAATGGTGTGTAGGCAAGACTGATGAAAGTTAGCTTCATCGGATATCTGATGAAAAAATCCATTGGTTCGTTTTCATCAGACGAACCGATCGTGTGTACAGGGCATAAGAGATCTAGTCACCAGACCACGCATTTCAATAATCTGTCTATAAGATTATATAGTGTCTTGAATAATTATTCATACCCCTTGAAATTTATTTTGTTGGGATGTTATGTGATAGACCAACACAACATGGCACATAATTGTGAAGTGGAAGGCAAATGATAAATGGTTTTCCAAAACTTTTACAAATAAATATGTGAAAAGTATGGCATGCATTTGTATTTAGCCCCCCTGAGTCAATACTTTGTAGAACCATCTTCTGCTGCAAGTCTTTTTGGGTACGCTATTTGCCGGCGTATAGGGCAACTGGGCGTATAAGACGACCCCCTAATTTTCCAGCTAAAAGGTTTGTTTTGTGATATACTCACCTTATAAGACGACCCCCTTCCGACTAGTCTGTCTAGAAGCTGAGGGGTAGCTGAAACAACCGCTGACAGGAACAACCGCTGACAGAAACAGGCTTTATTCAGCTTTTTTCAAATCTCACTGTGCCGATTGCATGCCTGACCTCACTGTGCCATTGCATGATTCATCTCACTGTGCCAGTGCATTCCTCACCTCACTGTGCCCATTTCCATACCTTATCCCTGACATGCAGAGTCAGACTGCGGGCGTCCATTGTTCAAAAGCCGCATCTCCTTCTCGTCCTGTTCCGTGTGTTTTTTATTTTGTTTGTTTATTTTTTGTGGTTGAACTGGATGGACTTGTGTCTTTTTTCAGCCTGACTAACTATGTAACTATGTAACTATGTAACTATGTGATAGGCGGAACACTCAGTTTCCCAGCAGAGCCTGTGTTCAGTGTTCTGCCTATCACGGAGGTCCTCTTGTCCGAGGCCAAGGACGAGAGAATGCCTGTGATAGGCAGAACACTGAACACAGGCTCTGCTGGGAAACTGAGTGTTCCGCCTATCACAGAACAGGACTAGGAGGAGGCGTGGCTTTTGAACAATGGACACCTGCAGTCTGACTCTGCATATAATCAGGGCCGTCTTTAGTGCAGGGCAAATGGGGCACTTGCCCTGGGCTCAAACTTTGTAGGGGGCACTGCGCTACCCATGAATTGGGGCCCCGACGCCGACTTTGCAGAGTGCACAGAGGACACGGGAGGCTGTATTCCCGATCTAGCCAGCAGTGAGGGGGTGGGACCGGAAGCTCCACAGACGCGCTGACCCCCGCCCCATGTAGCCTGTATGCTCAGAACAGAGTGGCTGTAGTTAGAGCAGTGATCAGAGTGGGCGCGTCAGTGGAGCTCCTGGCCCCTGCCCCCTCTATACTGGCTGGGGAATACAGAGGTCCGGGGGCGGGGCCGGGAGCTCCACTGACGCACCCACTCTGATCACTGGCTCTAACTACAGCTGCTCTGTTCCGAGTGGAGTTCCCGCCCCCTCTCTGCTGGCTAGCGCAAAAATACAGCCTTCTGTGTCAATTCATGGTAATCTCATGCAGTTCACGGTAATCTCATGCAGTTCACGGTAATCTCATGCAGTTCTCGCTAATCTCATGCAGTATGTCACAGTCTCTGGTAATCTCGTGCAGTATGTCCGCAGTCTCTGGTAATCTCATGCAGTATGTCACAGTCTCTGGTAATCCCGTGCAGTATGTCACAGTCTCTGGTAATCCCGTGCAGTATGTCACAGTCTCTGGTAATCCCGTGCAGTATGTCACAGTCTCTGGTAATCCCGTGCAGTATGTCACAGTCTCTGGTAATCCCGTGCAGTATGTCACAGTCTCTGGTAATCCCGTGCAGTATGTCACAGTCTCTGGTAATCTTGTGCAGTATGTCACAGTCTCTGGTAATCTTATGCAGTATGTCAATTATTGGTCTTCAGGTTTTCCAAGACCGGGTTCAATTACAGGAAGATTCTACTAATTTTTATCTTGGAAGGACTAAAAGCAAAGTTTCTGAGTCTTTCCTTATTGTAGATAACCAAATGGGGTTTAGTATGGTACATGGAGTTTTAGGGTAACAAAAAATGAATATGCAAAAAGGTCATGCATAACCATTTTGTTAGACATAACATACAAGTAATGTCAGATACATAATATCAAAAATAACACACTGCTGGCAACAAGGTTCAAATCAAGTGTATAGCTATGCATTTTGATATACAGATATATACTAGCAATGGAATTTACAAAAACAGTTACATTTAGCTAGGTATTGACACTTAGAGCCAGTTCACACTGGGGCAACACGACTTCCAGCACGACTTTGGGAGGCAACTTGGACACGACTTGAGTATGAATCATCAGGCAACTTACAAGGCAACATCAAGTTACCTCCTGGACAGTACAAGGCAACTTCAATTCGCCTCCAGGACAGGAGGCTTTCCAGTTGCCAATCAAACAACAATCAGCTTTGTGGGAGGGAGGGGGAGGGAGGGGTTTGCCTGAGAAATGTATGTTATATTTCTGTATTGTTGCTTCAGTTAAGACAGTGATCCGACTTCTGAGGCAACTTCCATTGAAATCAATGGGTACAAGTTGCCTACAAGTCGGATTGAAGTAGTACAGAAACCATTAAGACGGCTCCATTCACTTCCATTGATTTTCTCAACCACACAACTTGGGACGACTTGGGGCAACTTCAAGTCGGATCCCAGGTCGCCCCTGTGTGAACCGGCTCTTAGGCCTCGTACACACGGACGGACTGTCTGATGAAAACGGTCCGCCGGACCGTTTTCATCGGACATGTCCGCTCGGAGATTTCTGTCTAATGGTTGTACACACCATCAAACAGAAATCCGTGCGGACACGATACGCGGTGCCGTGGCCGCGCCGTCGCCGCGACGATGACGCGGCGACGTGCGCGGCCCTGGAAGGTCAATACTTCCTTGCATGCGTCGAATCACTTTGACGCATGCAAGGGCTTTCGGCCGAGCGGACATGTCCGGTGAGTCTGTACAGACGACCGAACATGTCCGACGGACAGGCTTCCAGCGGACATGTTTCTTAGCATGCTAAGAAACATTTGTCCGCTGGAAACCTGTCCGATCCGCCGGAAAATTGTCCGGTCGGACGTACAGACGACCGAACATGTCCGCTGAAACTGGTCTGCGGACCAGTTTCAGCAGACATGTTCGGTCGTGTGTACGGGGCCTTAAAGTTTCCAATAGTAGAGGGCCTACCATGCTATTCCGTTTTGGTAGAAATATTGGTCTTCAAGTTTTCAAAGATTGTGTTCAATTACTGGCAGCTTTAGCTGATCATCATCTTGGAATAACTGCAATCCAAGTTTCTGGGTCTATGTTTGCCATTAAATAGATTCAATTTGCATATTTATCCATCCTATGCAGGAAGGACACTATGGACATTATTACATGAATATTAGTAATAGACCAGATCTTTTCATTGAGTACCAAAGTTATCAGTGTAGTAGCCTTTTTTGTGTACAGACACTTAAATATATTTTTCAACAAATTACTTTACCTAGGTGATCAGAGGTGCATTATATTATTTATAGTGTATTTCAACTGCATTTGCAAGGTCTCTCCGGGCAAAAATTTCAAAGCTGACTGGGGTTTCAAGATGTGCTGTTCAAGCGTTTTTGAGACACAGTGGTCACGAAAGACATATCATGTAGCAGATGAAAGACACATCATACTTGCTTCCCTTCAAAATCATAAACTGTCCAGCAGTGCCATCAGCACAGAACTGGCAGAAACTGGCAGAAACCAATGGGAACCAGGTACACCCGGAGAAGTCTGCCCAGAAGTTGTCTTCATGAAAGAATTGTGGCCAAAAAGCCATACCTCTGACATGGAAGCAAGGCTAAGATCATAAATCATAACATAATGGATACTTATGTGTTTAACATGAAAGTATTGAGCCATTAGGCTCAAAGTTGTAACACTGCATGGCATAGGGTACCAAGAAAGAAGGGGGGAAAAAAGAAGAAAAGGGAGTGAAGGAAAGGGAACCTGGGGAGTGAACCCCAGGGGGAGGGAAAGTGACAGCGGAAAAGGGAGAAAATAGAAAAGTGAAAAGTGAAGGAGTGTGGAAAGGGGGAGGGGATGGAAGGTGGTGAACGGCAGTGAAAAGGTAATGTGAAGGAGAGCTGCGGTTAGAAAGAAAAAAGGAAAAGAAAAAGGGAAAAAGTGGGAGTTGGATGTGTGGGAATGTGAAGGAATGTAAGTGAGTAAGTGTGTGCATTGTGCGGAAATACAGTGAAATAAAAGGGTTATGGAAGTGATGATGTTGAAATGGATGGCTGAAAATGTGTGTATAGAATATGATTGAATCAAAAGTGATGAAAATAAAAAATAAATAAATAATACAAATAGTGTGTGTTTGTATAGAAAAAAAGTATGAAAATTCAAGAATGTACGAGTGGGGATGTGAGGTGACTGAAGGATGGGGAGGAGAAAAGAGAGGTGATAGGTGTGGGAGTGGGTGAGAGGAGGGGGGGGGGGGTTGTTAGTTGCTGGGGGAAAAAACAGTGAGGTACTAGATGTCATGCTGTACATCAAAGTAATATAATGGTTTGTTACCTTACTGATAAATTGTAAAAAGTTCATCCAAAAGGTGATAGATCATCTAATGAAGCTAAAGTTCAAGACATATTTCACCAATCTAAAAGATATGGACAATAGGGACAAGTATAAGTCAATGCAGCGGTAAATCTTATCAAAATGCTCTGTGATTTGAGTGCTCACCCTGTGGCTCTTTTCGTTCCCTCATCAAGGAATGCTGGGGGTCATCTCATGACCTGCCCAGTTCCCTGATTTTATATGGTAGGTGTGCTCTTAATTGAGCTAATTGCTTTGCCTGTGTGCTGGGAATACATCCTTAACCCCTCCACACCCAACCTAGGACATATGGACCATACATACCGCAAAGGCGGCTCTCCCCTGTGAACTCCCTCGGTGTCAGTAAGGGAAGGTGTCCCCGGCAATTGCCATATTTCTTTTGAAAACACGTGGGGACGTGGCGTCACGCGCACGCACGGCAAAGCCGTGAATGCGCGGACGACAGCGGTCTCCGGGAGATGTCGCAGACGCCGCCAGCGAGGAATTGTCTCACAACCGCCGGCAGGCCTACGTCCGCCATCCAGTGGAGCATTGTGGGAGCACAGGGCCCTGTGCTCCCATCCCTTGCTGTGAGGCAGCATGGGAACCGACCCATAGAGAACACCCAACCAGGTCGCCATCTAGTGGTGGCCGGCTGAGATCCTATGGGACAGAAAAGATGAAAATATAAATAGAATACTGTTTGGTGCTGGAGAGTTCCAGGCCAAATGTAAAAGCCAATGAAGAAAACCAGCATCAACAGTAAGGTTCTAAAAGTTAGAACAAATTTAATCAAGGTATCATTTAACAGTATTCTATTTATATGGTGGGGCACAGCATAATGTTGGGGGGGTCAGAGCCCCCTCTGCCCCCCCCTAGGGTCGCCATTGCACAATTGAGTTAAATACATTGAAACAAAATAA
The DNA here is from genome assembly GCF_905171775.1 of Rana temporaria. Classification (NCBI taxonomy): domain Eukaryota; kingdom Metazoa; phylum Chordata; class Amphibia; order Anura; family Ranidae; genus Rana; species Rana temporaria. The sequence continues at coordinate 358,026,300 of NC_053492.1, forward strand.
TGTAAATGTTAATAGATAGTTGTGAACGTGCCTCCTTGCTGTTGGTGTTGCTTTGATTTGTTAATATTAGCCTCCAGAGAAAGATTTTAGCAGCACGATATTCTTTATCCTCAGATTCTCTGCCAGTGCTACCCTGACATTGCTCTTTCAAAGATGAAATATTTATTTTTACCATCAATATCAAACATTGTCTCTACTATAACACCACAAAAATCTACTTCAATGTCCTTAGCAAACATACATAGTTTGCATATGATATTATCAAAGCATCTTGTAGTCAGAACAAAAAAAAGGGTTGTTTTTTTTCTCTGACCTTACAAAGTTGAAAAAAAATGTAAAGTGAAATATCTGAGCAAAGGAAATGCGATTAAATGTTGGCGAGTGCATCTTTAACAAGCTGTGTATTGTGTGAATAATCTATGTTGCATTAGTGCTGTACTTGACATATTGGTGAACACTTTAATTTACATTTTGATGGTACTGAATAAAAATAAATTATTTTTTATTAAATATTTATATTTTATTTATATTGTAAGCTCAACTGTAATTACTGCATAAGCATAATGTCTGGTCATTAGATCAACAGTCTCAAGGTCCAGTTCATATATATTAGAATTGCCATTACCACAAAAAACATTCTATATCTAGGCAATAATTCTAACTTTTTACCTGAGACATTGGTGTATTGTGTCCCCTGGATATATACTATTTCCTAAATACCTTTTCTTAAGGCACATATGTTGCAGGGTCACCAAAAACAAAGTAACCCTTCAGCTACATAGTGCACATCTCCTTTGTTGCAAAGTACTTTTGTGTTCTCTGTTCCACCACCCTGATTCAACCCCTGATACAATATTTCCTTTCCAGTCTCTGTGCCTATGGGGTTCATTTATTAAAGCTGGAGAGTACAAAATCAGTCTCACTTCTGCAGAGAAACCAATCAGCTTCTAAACTCAGCTTGTCCAATTAGGCTTTGGCAATAAAACCTGGAAGCTGATTGGTTTCTGTGCAGAAATAAGTCTGATTTTGAACATTGAGATTCAATTTGGGATAGGGCAGTGGTGTATTTAAGTTTTGTGCTGCCCTAGGCATGACTCGTGCAACCCCTATTTTTTTTTTCAACTCCAGTCCGATTTTTTTCAAATCCAGTCCGTTTTTTTTTTCAACTCCGGTCCGTTTTCTTTCTCAAAAACAGTCCGGGTTTTTTTTTCCAACTCCAGTCCGTAAATTTTTTGAAATCCAGTCCGGGTATTTTTTCAACTCCGGTCCGTTTTTTTTCTCAAATCCAGTCCGGGTTTTTTTCTAACTCCAGTCCGTTTTTTTTTTCAAATCCATTCCGGGTCTTTTTTTAAACTCCAGTCTGTTTTTTCCAAAACCAGTCCGGGTTTTTATTTCAACTCCAGTCCGTTTTATTTCAAATCCAGTCTGAGTTTTTTTATAACTCCAGTCCGTTTTTTTTTTTCCAAATCCAGTCCGGGTTTTTTTTCAACTCCAATCTGTTTTTTTTTCAAAATCCAGTCCTGGTTTTTCAACTCCAGTCCGTTTTTTTAATATAGGGTCCGGATTTTTTGTTTAACTAGAGTCCGTTTTTTTTTAAAGCCATTCCCGGTTTTTATTTAAACTTCAGACCGTTTAATTTTAAATCCAGTCTGGGTTTTTTTCAAATCCAGTCTGGGTTTTTTTCACCTCCAGTCTGCGTTTTTTTCAACTCCAGTCCGTTTTTTTTTTTAATCCAGTCCTGGTTTTTCAACTCCAGACTTTTTTTTTCAAATCCAGTCCGGGTTTTTTTTTTATTCCAGTCCGGTCTTTTTTTTCAGATCCAGTCCTGGTTTATTTTTTTTCAACTCCAGTGCGTTTTTTTTTCCAAACCCAGTCTGTTTTTTTTTTTAAAGCCAGTCCGGATTTTTCAACTCCAGTCCGTTTTTTTTTTCTCAAATCCAATTTATAATTTTTTTTTTTAAAAACCCAGACATTGTTTACACTTTTATTTGTAGTATTTTTTTTATTATTTTAGATTTGTTCACCTGGTGTGATACAAGCTTCAAAGAGAGCAATGGCTGTCAGGATGATTAATGGCAAAGATCTAAAGATCAACAAGCTCTTAGAGATGGTACATGGACAAGGCTGCCCCTAGAGGCCAAAATAATATATTACAAGGACTATCGCTGGGCAATATCTCATTGGACAGGGTGCAAGTGGGTGTGAGTGTTTGAGTCTCCTTTGCTGCTGGCTTTTGCCTGAGCCTGATGGCTCCTTCTGATACCATCTTGAGCACAGCTGATGAGACCATGTGCAGAGCATGTCATAAGTATATGTGATGCTCGGTCATTATATGCTCTGTATATTTTAAGTTAATGTTAATTTGATGTTTGCACATTCCTATTTTCTTGGGAAATAAATAAAGATATTGTTTTAACAGCAGTGTGTTTACTTTCATAGATAAAAAATAATTGTAAAAAATGTCTAGGTTTTTATAAATAAAAATTATTAAAAAGTCCGGGTATTTTTTCAACTCCAGTCCGGGTTTGTGTTTATCAGAGTCATAGTAGACTAGCTAAATATAGGGATAGTCAAATTAATACATTTATGCAATAGATAGATGGAATCCGTGAACACCTTTCGGAAGAATAGTTATATAGTTTAGTTTATTAGATTGTATATTATTGCAGTATTTACTTCAGTGACCCTTGGTGTCTACCCCATTCCTATCATACTGGCAGCAGTGCGACCTCTTTATGGGGGCCCCAGACTGATTTGTCTTGCGGGCCCAGTCCAGTCCACCTCATAAGACCTAAAAGTGTAGCGTAATCCAGCAGGGACTCTTTTCATGCTGCCCCCCTGCAAAGTGCTGCCCTAGGCCTGGGCCTTGTTGGCCTAGGCCAAGATACAGTGTTGGGATAGGGGACATGCACATCTGCACCTAGTTGTATGGGTTTTTCAGGGCTACATATGAAACTCCAGTAGATTTCAGGTAATGGTTGGCTGCCATGATTCAATGTAATATTTCATTTCAAATGGTGACAGTGTAGGGAATGTGGGGTTCTTATTCCAGGAAAAATTGTAATGTCAGGTATGAAAAAGCAAAGGGAATACATATTAACAGAGAATCATTAATGGCTACAGTTCATTAAATTCTGTTAAATGAAATCTCTGTAAACAAACTGCAAGGGCGGACTGACCATTGAGGCACTCAGGCACTGCCCGAGGGCCCCATGCCACTAGGGGGCCCCACCAGGGTTGCCAGGCTCATTAAAACCAGGGACAGTATGTCAAAATCTGTGTTTTTTTTACATCTGTCCCTGATATGTCCAAAACCGACATGCTTTTGATGTGAAAATCCTGAGATTTTAGCTGCCCCACCTCTGTAATGCCTCCTGGCTTCATGACCACCATCTGTAAGCCCGGGGGCCCCATAATCTTCTATTGCCCGGGGGCCCCATGAGTTGTCAGTCCGCCCCTGAAACAAAGTCTAAGTGGATAAGTTGAAGATTAGAATTAATAATTGGTTCTAAATTAATGGCTTCTCTTGTGAATCTACAAATCCTCGTAAACTGGTCAAACAAACACAGTACAGATATTTAAAGTTTTATATCTTGTATAGCAGTAGGAGTAAAATGCAGCCACTGGTTGCCATGAAAGCAGCTTAGCTTCTGTCAGCTGCAGCCCACCTACCTGGCATTCCTTTTGCTCTGGAAGTAGTGTAGCTACAGCCCACTCTCTTAACACTCCTATTGAATTTTTTTTTTCTACAGACAGGAGAAATAGTAAATTCAACAGGCGGGCTGCAGCTTAAATGAAGCTTTAATGATGACCAACCAGCAATCATATTCAACGCCTTCCATGCTGTTAGAAATAAAATCAGCACGTACTCTGTCCTTCCTTCCAAGAGAATTTAGCACTTCTTTTCATAGCCAGATCTGTTTCTCTAACTGAGGCAGATAGGTTGTTCACTTTGCCTAAGTTTAGCCTAAAATACCCAACATGTTTAAGGAAAATAAATAAGATATATATTTTGCTTGCACAATATTGGATAATGGAAGTTAGCCAGTATTTTTTACTTGCACGTGATTGCACAATGAGAGTCATCAGAGCTTCACTTTCAGTGAAAATGCCCTTACATAGTGAATATTTTCTTTGCAAAGCAAACAGTCTATTTGCCCTTAGTAAAGCAACCCTTGTGTCTTTAGCCATTAAATACTGTGGGCCAGATCCACATACAATTACACTTGCGGCGCGTATCAGAGATACGCTACGCCGCCGTACCTTACCTGGCGTACTTTCAAATCCACAAAGATTTTGCGCCGTAAGTTACGGCGGCGTAGTGTATTTCTGGCGGTGGATTTCAAATTGGGTGGGTTGGGGGCGGGTTTCATTTAAATGAAGCGCGTCCCCGCGCCGAATGAAATGCGCATGCGTCGTCCAGAAATTTCCCGCCGTGCTTTGCGCAAAATGACGCCACAACGACATCATTTTTTTTAACTTAGACGTGAGTTACGTCCATCCCTATTCACGGACGACTTACGCAAAAAAGAAAAATTCTAATTTCGACGCGGGAACGACGGCCATACTTAACATCGCAATTCTATCTATACGCCGCAAAATACCAGCTTTAACTATACGCCGGAAAAAGCCGACTACAGACGGCGTTAGAAAATGCGACGGCCGCGCGTACGTTCGTGGATCGACGTAAATCGCTAATTTGCATACCCAACGCGGAAAACGACGCAAACTCCACCCAGCGGGCGCCAAAGTATTGCATCTACGATCCGAAGGAGTACGAAGCCGTACGCCTGTCGGATCGAACCCAGAAGCCGTCGTATCTTGGTTTGAGGATTCAAACTAAAGATACGACGTGGGAAATTTGAAAGTACGCCGGCATATCAGTAGATACGCCAGCGTACTTGCTCTGTGGATCTGCCCCTGTATGCTTATCAGAGGTAAATGGAGGAGCGATGTTACAGTGCATGTAAAGAGTGCTGAGAAGAGTTGGATTTGTCATCTTTCCCTGGATAAGCATCTGGGGATGCAAAGAAGCAGTTGTAGTAGTGGCTAGGACACTAATGCCATTTTCTTTTAAAGGGGTTGTAAAGGTAAAAAATGTTTTTCCTAAATAGTTTCCTTTACCTTAGTGCAGTCCTCCTTCACTTACCTCATCCTTCGATTTTACTTTTAAATGTCCTTATTTCTTCTGAGAAATCCTCACTCTCCCTGGTGTGGAGTGTCGTGCTTGCCCCCTCCCTTGGACAACAGGAGAGTCAGCACACTCTCTACATTGCAGAGAAAGGAGCTGTGTGTTAGTGGGTGTCCTGACTCTCCTGTATTCCAGGGGAGGGGTCGAGCACGACACTCCACACCAGGGAGAAAGCCTTGCATTACTGTGTGGAGTTACAGACAGAAGAACAGGAAGTGAGGATTTCTCAGAAGAAATAAGGACATTTAAAAGCAAAATCGAAGGATGAGGTAAGTGAAGGAGGACTGCACTAAGGTAAAGGAAACTATTTAGGATTTTTTTTTTTTTACCTTTACAACCCCTTTAATGCAACAAAGCGATCTAAAAAAAGAAGATCCGCTTGATTGCACCCCCCCCCCCCCTCTCCACTGCCACATTTGGCACTTTTTGGGGGAGGGGGAATGGGTATCTGGTCTTGACAGGTACCCGTTGTCAGATCACCACAGCAAACTGAGATGGAAAGTTAGCCCACCCTCCTTCCCCTGCAGTCTTCAGGAGCGCATCCCAGGCCCCAGAAGACTACTGGACCATTCATAAGGAGCAGCGAGACTCACACATGTGCAGTAGGAAACTGGCTGTGAAGCCACGAGGCTTCACCTCCTGTTTCTCTTACTTTAGATGCTGACGCCTGCACCCAAAACCGATTTGAAGAATTAATTTAGGTGAGAACATCGCTGGATCCAGGGGCAGGTAAGTGTTCCGCAGCAGTCAGCAGTTATAGTATTTTTAGGTGCTGACGTTAAACTTTTTTGGGAGGAGCCTGGAGCTCCGCTTTAGAATGGTGCAATTCACAAAACCTCATATTGGTCCTTAGACAACATCCCAAGCCTAGTTGGGTCATGTCTAAACATTCAACCATCCTATGAAGCCTTTATACTCTACACCAGGGGTCTCCTAACCCTAGGGCCAGATGTGGCCCTTTACTAGCCTTTATCCGGCCCTTGGGGCACTATTCCCCCCACTGATATGAGGCACTATTCCTCCTACTGACACCATCAAGAGGGCAGTATTTCTATCACTAATACCAATGATGGGATACTATTCCTCCTACTAATAGGAGCACTACGCCTCCTCCTACTGAGCACCAAACTCTAGGCCATATTTATTCCCAGTGATGCCGGGACCGGGATATTTTCTGCTCCAACTGGCCACAATCCAGCTCTCGTAAAGTCCTAAGGACAATAAACTGGCCCTTTGTTTGCAAAGTTTGGAGACCCCTGCTCTACTCAATTGGTTAAGGGGAGATAGGATAATAAAGCTAGTACTGTTTCAGAGAGCGGTCATTTTGTATTAAGCACGGTTTTTGTCTTTCCTTTTGCTGAATCATTTGGATGTGTGTATGTAGGTCTTACCACTCCATCTTACACATCAGTTTATTGTTGCAAACTCATTGGGTAGAACTCCCCCTCATGTACCCAGACCTTCTGCCAGCAGCTGCATCTCTTTAGTCCTGAGTTCAGGAACAGGATGGCTGGATGGCTGGACCCTAGCGTGTCGAGATCCTACGGGGTAAAATGACCGCACCAGCCAAGCAGACACTGGCTGGAAAAGCACCCAGAGGCGATTAAGTTCGCATTTGTAGCGCTATACAAGTCATTCATTCATTCATGGATACACTGGGTCAATGCTACAGAAATATATGTCCACTGCTCTGTCCTGTGTCACAAAATGTCTGTCTGAGTAGTCAGTTTTTTAACTTCTTCACTAGGAGACATGTTGCCGTAATAACTGTCAATTTAGCATTTTGAATTTTAATTAAAAAAAAAAAACAGATTCTCACTATCTTATGAAGGTTGCATAAATATAACAACACAGGAATGCTTACAGAAACAATTACATTTACATATGAAATAAATACGCTAACAATGGAAGGGTTACACTTACGGGCAATTAATATTTCACATGTAGTTATGGCGATTAACAGCTAACAATAATGTGTATTCCAATAAAAACAGTTTAGAAAGCTGACAGGCTTTTATATTCAATGTATTTCCGAAGAGAACAGAAGCATAAAATAGAATGCAGTACACAAAGCAATCTGTGTAAGTACTCAGCAATTTGTAGTGATATATTTCCTCCCTGCCTTTTATAATTTCTCCTTCATTGAAGACTGATTTTAAAAGCATTCATTTGATTAAAGTTAATGGCTTGAGCTCTTTTACACATAATTAAAATTACTTGAAACCCTTGTTCAGCAGAGGCTGTGAAGAGCAAAATTAATGTTAGCTTGTTGCACACCAGGAGTCCTGTAAGCCTGGGGCAATGTAAAATGGTATATTGATTGTAGCATTTTCCTTACAGAGGTGTGTACAGGGGGTTACACAGCAAGGTTTCTCATCATCTTGTACGTTTCTTAAGATGTGTGCTGCATGTTTTTTGATTTAAAGTAGTAGCTAATGATGGGCATGATGGGCGAATGTGCTTGGGTTAAATTTGCAGGCATGTTCGGCAAACATGTCCTAAAGTCTGCAAATTTGCAAACAATGATGTGAACCCCATTTAGGTTAATGAGAGGAGAATCCTTAAAATCAGTTCTGTCCATTTTCAAAGCTAATGGAGAAGGTCAAACCAAGAGCATGGATAGCTTACCACTGCCTCGGGGGACATGTGTTATTGAAAAAGAAGATAAAAAAAAAACAGCTTTTTCAATAATGCTTAAAGTAAAACATAAAAAATACTGAATTCCTTTAAATAACATGCTCGGGGAATGCCTTAAACCAGGGTTTGACAAATTTGCTTGGAATCTAGGAGCCAGATAAAGTTAGGAGCCAGAAAATGCGCCCGTGCCGCCAAGTTAGCGCGCAGAAGCGAACACATACGTGAGTAGCGCCCGCATATGTAAACGGTATTCAAACCACACATGTGAGGTATCGCTGTGATCGTTAGAGCGAGAGCAATAATTCTAGCTCTAGACCTCCTCTGTAACTCAAAACATGCAACTTGTAGATTTTTTTAAACGACGCCTATGGAGATTTTAAAGGGTAAAAGTTTATCGGCATTCCATGAGCGGATGCAATTTTGAAGCGTGACATGTTGGGTATCAATTTACTTGGCGTAACATTATCTTTTAGAATATAAAAACAAAATTGGGATAACTTTACTGTTGTCTTTTTTTTAATTAAAAAAAGTGTATGTTTTCCCCCAAAATAGTGCGCTTGTAAGACCGCTGCGCAAATACGGCGTGACAGAAAGTATTGCAACGATCGCCATTTTATTCTCTAGGGTGTTAGAATAAAAAAATATTCATAATGTTTGGGGGTTCTAATTAGAGGGAAGGAGATGGCAGTGAAAACAGTAAAAGAACACACATTAGAACTGCTGTTTTACTTGTAATGCCAACGGCCACCACCAGATGGCGCCAGGTCACAAGGCAGCTTGGGCCTTCAGGGGTCTACCTATTTATGGAAATCTGTTAAGCATAAACTCCACTGGAAATAAACACCTTTAAAAAATGGTTTTAATGAGAATACATGAAAGAATATTTACATTTCTTGGTGCCTGTACAGTATTTATAGTACCGTATTTATCTGGGTATAGCGCGCACTGGCGTATAGCGCGCACCCCAAGTCTAGAAGGGAAATTTCAGGAAAAAAATGAATTACCGTACTTACAGTTTGAATGCCCCTCGTCGGTGTCTTACCCGTTGTCATTGACTGTGGGCAGATGGAGGTGTCAGGAGGTGACTGGGATAACTGCTGCCACATCGCTTACCAGAGGCCCGCGTGTTCTGGCTATTGATCCGTGTTGGAGATGAAGACGAGTTCTCTATAGACTAATGACGGAGTTGTAGCGCTCAGCCACGGCCATTACCGGCTCTTAAATTTGCCTTTTCTCGTGGCCTATCAACATTTTATAAAAGTACTGCACAGGACTCCCTCCCCTCGACTGTGCCGAATCCTCCTTTATTTGAATCTTGCGCGCTGTCTCTGAGCGTCGCCGCCGACATATACCGAGCGCAGTACACTCGGGTACACTCAGCTAGGCTCGGCTCCTCTCGCATAAAGGCTAGGAGGTGGCACAGGGCATGACCACGAGCGGAGCCGAGCGTGGCAGAGCCTAGCCGAGTGTACCCGAGTGTACTGCGCTCGGTATATTATCGGTGTATAACGCGCACCCGCGATTTTCCCCTGATTTTAAGGGGAAAAAAGTGTGCATTATACGCCGATAAATACGGTAATTGAAATGCTGGCCACTAGCTTTTTAGTATTGTGACATGTGACTTTAGAAGGAGGCTTATACTAAACTAGTAAGAAGTCAAAGGAGCTCCTTTACCAGTTCAACTGGTGTGGTAATCAATTTGAACATAAAAAGTTTTTAAGGAGAAGAAACGTGGAAAAGCTGCCCTTTGTCACTCTTCAATGTCAATTCTGGCATTTTTTTTGCTTTCAAACAATACAAATATAGGGCCTGATCCACAAAGTGCGGCCGTAACTTAAATTTTCCTATTTAAGTTACACCGCCGCAAAATCTCTACCTACGTGCCTGATCCACAAAGCACTTACCTAGAAATTTTGAGCGGTGTAACTTAAATCCGTCCGGCGCAAGGCGTGCCTAATCTAATGGGGCGAGTCCCATTTAAATTAGGAGCGCTCCCGCGCCGGACGTACCGCGGATTTAGGTTGCGCCGGGTTTTGAGAATCGCGACGGGCGTAAAAAAAAAAAAAAAAAAGAGTTGCGGCGGGAAAAAAAATAAAATTTACACCTTGTAAAAGCAGCCGTAATTTTGCGACGGCAAACTAATACTTACGGAGAAAAAACGAAGCGTAAAAGCTTGGTGGATCTCCGTAAGTGCTAATTTGCATACCCGACGCTGGATTTCGACGAGAAATGTCCCCAGCGGCGGCTGCGGTACTGCATCCTAAGTTCCGACAGTGTAAGTCCCTTACACATGTCGGATCTTCTGCCTATCTATGAGAAACTGATTCTGTGGATCAGTTCCATAGATAGAAACAGGGATACGATGGCGTATCAGTAGATACGCCGGTGTATCCCTTTTGTGGATCAGGCCCATATTTCTGTTGTTGTTAAGTTATAATAATACAACAAGAACAGGAGTGAAAATATCTGAAATCAAAGTTCTGCTAAATTAGCATTACCGATGTTAAAATTTATACACAGCTCTAAAAATCGAAAAAAACATCAAAATAAATATTTTTGCTATAAACTGAACAAAAAACTAATCATGATTTTGCTGTTTTTAAATTTGCCCCTTATAAAATAAAATAAAGACAGATACAACAAAATGAAAACTGGATCTATACAGTCACTTCTTACATAATAAAACCTTAAAAACATTATTAAAGTTACTTTGTAATTTTATTATACACAATCTGCTAACAGGTGTAAAGTACAGGCACCAAGAAATGTAAATATTCTTTCATGTTTTCTCATTAAAACCATTTTTTAAAGGTATTTATTTCCAGTGGAAAAATTTCTTCAAGTGAGTTTATGCTTAACAGATTTCCATAAATAGGTAGACCCCTGATGTATGTCCTTGGATTGACTTGGAACTTACATAGGGGTTCTCATCTTCTCTCCTGCAGGTGATCATAACATTAAAGCAACAAAGAGACGCAGGGTTGGCACTTAAGTAGACCTGCTGTTTTTTTTTTTTTCTTGTAAGGAATAAAACTTGAATTCCTAATATGTGGAAAGAATTGTAAGAAGCGAGTGAAAATAGAAAGCACAAACAGTGAAAAGACAATAGCGTAAAAATTTTCAAGATGAAAAGATGGAGCGCAGTGTGGAAAGTGTGGAAAGCTGTCAACATTTACTAATCTTAGGCCTCGTACACACGGCCGAGGAACTCGACGTGCCAAACACATCGAGTTCCTCGGCCAGTTCAGCCCTGAAGCCGCCGAGGAGCTCGGCGGGAGGAGAGCTCCCATAGAACAACGAGGAAATAGAGAACATGTTCTCTATTTCCTCGTCGAGCTCCTCGTCGGCTTCCTCGGCCGAAAGTGTACACACGACCAGTTTCCTCGGCAGAATTCAGCCAGAAACTCGGTCGGAAGCTGAATTCTGCCGAGGAAACTGGTCGTGTGTACGGGGCCTTAGTCTTTAAAAACTACTAGGAAGAGAATTAGATTCAGTAAACTTTTAAAAAGCATTAAAGTATATCTAAAGGCAAAGGTTTTCTTTTTTTTGGATAGGGTAGGGAATCGGTAAAACCCCTGCCATCTGTGTCGAGATTTCCCATGATTTCCTGTCCTGTATACACAACAGTAAGTGGTTGATTTACTAAAGGCAAATAAAATGGCACTCTGCAAGAGCAGTTGCCCCAGAGCTTAGTAAATGAGCAGAAGTTCTGCTGACTTCCATCATCCTATCATGTGCAAGCAAAAATGAATTTTTTTTCCCCCTTGCCTGTGATTGGATATCCCTTGCAAAGTGAAGCTTTACCCCATTTACTGAGCTCCGGAGTAACTGCAAAGTGCACAGCCTATTTGCCTTTAGTAAATTAACCCTTAAGTGAGAAGAAATCTCTCCAAATTGAGAGAAATTACCTATTGGACACCCAAAAATATGTCCCCATTTATTTTCCTGTTGGGCTGACAACTCCAAATTCTGGATATTCCCTCACATTCAGTTCTAGTGACAGTGATTACACGAGAAAATTGAGTTCCAACTCTTTTGCTCTATCCAAAGTTTAAATAAGTGTTAAACAAGCTCTGAGCAGGGTTCTTGAGGTCCTTAAATAGGAAGTAAACCTAAAGAAAAACAAAACTGAAAGACAAAGGCATAATGAGCTAGTATGCATAGCATACTAGTACATTATGAATTACTTACCTCACATTGAAGCCCCTGCAGCCGTCCTCGTCTCTCCCTCCAGCTGCCGAAATGTTGCCTGGGGCTTGCTTCCAGGTATCGCGGCTCCGGCCAATCACAGCGGTGGCTGGAGGGGGAGACGAGGATGGCTGCAGGGGCTTCGATGTGAGGCATGAGCGTGGGAGCCGCCGGTAACGGCACGAAGACTGAAGCAACGGCTCATAGGTGCCATTGCTTCAGTTTGCCCTAGTGCGCATGTGCCTATGAGTTTGGCACATGCAGACACAGGGGGATATCTCCTAAACCGTACAGGTTTAGAAGATATCCTGGGTAGCTAAAGGTAAGCCTTAATATAGGCTTACCTATAGCATAAAGTTGCTAAAAAGGGTTTACAATCATTTTAAAGGATGCTCTGTGAATGGGAAACTACAAGTACCAACAGTCTTTGCGGCTGTTGGCTTGTAATTTCAATGAGCTACCGTGGCACTGTTGAGCGCTTTGGTAGTTCATTGTCTCTTCCTGTCAGTGTGTATCTGCTTGGCCTTACGAGATGCGAGCAGACAAACACACAGACAAGTCTGCAGGAGTGCAATGCTTCACAGGCTCAAAGTAGCTGCTAAAGATGTGCATTTTGTTTATTTTTATTTTTAAAAGGTGTATTTATCCTTTGAATGATTGTTTATTCTGATTGCTTAACCAGTTCCCTACCGAGCCATAATAATATGACGTCGGCAGGAACTGTCTGTCCCTCAGAGTGGACATCATATGACGTCCTTTTGATCGCGGCCACACAGATCCACCTCCTGTCAGAGGTGAGGAGACCGATGTGTGTTCCCAGTACAGAGGAACACACATCGGTCTCCTCCCCTTGTGAGTCCCCCTCCCCCCTACAGTTAGAATCACTCCCAGGGAACATATTAACCCCTTCAGCGCCCCCAGTGTTAACCCCTTCCCTGCCAGTCACATTTACACAGTAATCAGTGCAGTTTTATAGCACTAATCGCTGTATAAATGTGAATGGTCCGAAAAACGTGTCAAAAGTGTCCGATATGTCCGCCGCAATGTCACGGTCACAATAAAAATCTCAGATCGCCTCCATTACTAGTAAAAAAAAATAAAAAAAAATGCCATAAATCTATCCCCTATTTTGTAGACGCTATAACTTTTGCGCAAACCAATCAATATACGCTTATTGCGATTTTTTTCCCCCAAAAAATATGTAGAAGAATATGTATCGGTCTAAACTGAGGAAAACATTATTTTTTTATTTTTTTTTTATATTTATTATCTTCTTTTGTTTAGAGCGCTAAAAATAAAAACCGCAGAGATGATTAACCACTTGACCACTGGGCACGTAAACCCACTTAATAACCAGAACAATTTTCAGCTTTCGGTGCTCTCACAATTTGAATGACAATTACTCAGTCATACAACATTGTACCCAAATGAAATTTTCGGCCTTTTTTCCACACAAATAGAGCTTTCTTTTGGTGGTATTTAATCACCGTTGGGTTTTTTATTTTTTGCGCTATAAGAGAAAAAAGACTGAACATTCTGTAAAAAAAATGAATTTTTCTTTGATTTAGCAAATTTAGTATTTTTTCTTCATTCTTTTGCATAAATGTGAAAGATGAAGTTACGCCGAGTAAATAGATACCCAATATGTCACCCTTCAAAATTGAACACGCTCGTGGAATGGCGCCAAACGTCGCTACCTAAGAATCCCCTTAGGCGACGTTGCAGGGTATTGTGGGGTATTGCAGAGTATTGTGGGGTATTGCAGAGTATTTTGGGGCATTGCAGAGTATGGGGGGTATTGCAGAGTATGGGGGTTATTGCAGAGTATGGGGGGTATTGCACAGTATGGGGTGTTATTGCAGAGTATTGCACAGGGAGGGATGGATGGCTGGATCTGTGACTACATTTGTCACAGATCCAGCCCACAGCAGCAGCTGCTGCTGCTTCCGCTCTCCCCCTCTCCTCTCACACACTGTACCGTTCGGTACAGAGAGGGGAGGGAGGAACCGGCGTCATCACATGACGCCGGTTTGTTTACTAGTGATCGCTCCGTCATTGGACGGAGTGATCACGTGGTAAACCGCCGCTATCAGCGGCGATTTACCGTGATCCGTGATCCGCCGGGTCCGGGGGACCCGGCGGTCACGGAGATTCCCATGTGCGCGCCCCAGAGGGCGCGCGGGAGCGCGATTCTGGGAGGACGTCCATGGATGTCCTCCCGGAGTTAAGCAACCGCCTTGTAGACGTATTTCGTCTATAGGGCGGTTGTTAACTGGTTAAATACCACCAAACGAAAGCTCTATTTGTGGGGGGGACGGGACATAAAGATTTCATTTGGGTACAGTGTTGCATGACCGCACAATTGTCATTCAAATTGCAACAGCGCTGAAAACTAAAAATTGGTCTGGGCAGGAAGGGGGTGAAAATGCCCTGTATGGAAGTGGTTAATATAGATTTTAAAACATATCTCCAGGCAAAAAAATAGTTCCTGCTATTTATTGTACATTGCTAAAAGTGATACTAAACAGAGAAGTGTTAATTGCCATAATTCATTCATAAATAGTTTATATCATGCCACTGTATTTCTTTTTTTAATCCTCTAAGTACCTTATTCCTGAAGAGCTATTGTGTGGACACGCAATCTTTCCCTGTTCTTTGGCATCTGCAGGGAAAGATCTTTGAGGGGATTCTATTACCCTGCTGATGTATGCTCTCTGCAGTGTGAGACTGTGTCTGGCCAGCCCTGTTTGGTGCTGTGAAAGTTTAATTACAAAAAATATATATATTTTTTAGAAAAGCAATCCAAATGAAATTTAAAAAAATTCCAAAAAACTGTTTTATACCTCCCTATAAAGCTTCATTTAATAGCGAATGTGTATTGTTTGTGCATTTGCATAGTGGAGTCAACGATGAATGACACTAGCTTTCATTTTGTTCAGATGGCATCTGCATCCAAGGCTTTTCTTTTTACTTTACATGAATTAGCAATTACATTTGATATAATTAGTACTGATTGTATATTAAAAAGAAGTGTTTCTGTGAGTCTCTTAAAGAATGTTATTAATTAACATATTAAATCCTGCCCCCAAAGTGTTTAGCAATAGGAGGACATGGAAGAGGGGAGAGGGGAGTATACTGTATAGTCAAATGTACTGTACAGTTAATAAAAAGGTGGAAATTAAGAGCTTAGAAGGGAACTGAAATTTGAGCATGCTCAGAAGACGACACCAACTGATCTACACAATTTAAGTCTGTGATGGGGGACACAGAGAATATGGGAGGAACGGCTGAAGGCTTTGATCAGCGAATTCCATTAAAAGAAGCCGGCACTCCAAATCCTTAGTAAATGGTTTATTAGGTACACATAAATGGGTAAAAGGGGCCAACGTTTCGGCACAACCGCATTGATGACAGCTCAAACATTAAAATGAGAATCAAAAATATATAGAGATTGGAGACTCCACCCACCGGGCAGGCAATCAAACAATCGGCTACTGAAATCAACCTGTTGATTGGACAATATGCCACCAGATCGCTTGTCTAATGAGGGGAAACACCATAAAACAAAGAAAAGAACAAACATGTTATATTAAGCAAAACTAGTAACAAGTTTTATTTTTTTGCTTGATAAAAGATGTTTGTTCTTTCCTTTGTTTAATGGTGGTGTATCCTCTCATTAGACATGTGATCTGGTGGCATATTGTCCAATCAACAGGTTGATTTCAGTGGCTGATTGTTTGATTGCCTGCATGGTGGGTGGAGTCCTCCGTCTCTCTATATA
Organism: Rana temporaria; assembly: GCF_905171775.1. Classification (NCBI taxonomy): domain Eukaryota; kingdom Metazoa; phylum Chordata; class Amphibia; order Anura; family Ranidae; genus Rana; species Rana temporaria. Next base: position 358,042,097 of record NC_053492.1, read on the forward strand.
TTCTTGATTCTGATTTTAATGTTTGAGCTGTGATCAAGGTGGTTGTACCAAAATGTTAGCCCCTTGTACCCTTTTATGTATACCTAATAAACCATTTACTAAGGATTTGGAGTGCTGGCTTCTTCTATTGGAATTTGCTGATTACTAGGGATGAGCCGAACACCCCCCATTCGGTTCGCACCAGAACCTTTCGAACAGACCGAACGTTCGCGCAAACATTTAGAACCCCATTGACGTATATGGGACTCAAACATTTGAATTCAAAAGTGCTAATTTTAAAGCCTAATATGCAAGTTATTGTCGTAAAACGTCTTTGAGAACCTGGGTCTTGCCCCAGGGAACATGTATCAATGGAAAAAAGTTTTAAAAGCTGTCGTTTTTTTTCAGGACTCCTGAAAAAACAACCGTTTTTAAAACTTTTTTTCCATTGATACATGTTCCCTCGGGCAAGACCCAGGTTCTCAAAGACATTTTCACTGGCATACTATAGACACCCAGCAGATACAATATTTAAAGGAATTTTTCATTTATTTATTTTTTTAATTTAAGCATCATTAAAATTACTGCTCCTGAATCTTTAGGTGCAAACTACAGAGCACACGGCCAGTACACACCAAGTAGCTTTAGGTGCAAACTACAGAGGACACAGGCAATAAACCATGTAAGAATTCTGCAGCTAGCACAATCACCTGCCTGCCAGTAAATTAGGAAGAACTGATCTAGCTAAACTATACAGTGTAAAAATATATGTACAACACCTGGGATGTATATATATCCTCTACACACTGTAACATTAACTGACTAGCCTGCCTGCCTGCCTGCTCTATCAACCTGCAAAAAATTACACTCTCTCTGTCCTCTCAACCACTGCAACACACTACACAAGGCCGACCTGCAGGTGGCCTTTTATAGTGTGGGCCGTGTACTAAACCCCCTGAGCCATAATTGGCCAAAGCCACCCTGGCTTTGACCAATTATGGCTCTCCGTTTTTTGCAAGCTGTGATTGGCCAAGCATACGGGTCATAGTGCATGGTTGGCCAATCATCAGCCAGCGATGCCACAGTGAATTATGGTCTGTGAAACGTAACTCGAATTTGGCACGAACGCCCCGTGTTGTTCGTGTTTCGACAAATGATCAAACATACGATGTTCGAGTCGAACTCATCCCTACTGATTACTTGCTGTCATAAGGACATGTAGCACAGGTAGCCTGAGCACCCTCCTGTGGACTGCAAATGAAATCTAGGATATTTCCTTGTAGAGCGCTGCATTGTTTGACTGTTCGAAGGCAGGATCAACCAGGTATATTTTACTCTACACAAGACAAATGCTTTAGTGGCTTTATGAGTAATGAACACACTGTTATATAGAATGTAATGAGAGTTTTTCATTGTCTGGGTTTAATGGGACTTTAGAGATTACCAAACTCAGTTATTTTTACTTCCAGCTGTTCTTACTGGTTGCTTATGCCAGAGTTTTTGTGCTGACCTCACTTTCTTGCAGAGGGCAGAGGGCTGACAACTCTGTAAGGTCACTGCTTAAAATTGCAGGAGCATTGTTACCTTCTACCCCAGTGTCTCCTCTAAGGACTATGGAACGGCATAGCCATGACAGCAATTCCTCCGCTGTTTGTTGTCACTGTGGAAGAAGCACCGACAATGCCTACATCTTTTGAGCACTCAGACTGTGGGCCAGATTCATGAACAATGGTGCAGATTTGCACCGGCGTGGTGCATCATTTTTAGACTACACCGGTCCAGCGCGGAGAGGCAGTTAGGTGATTCAAGAAACTTTTTTTGTCTACGATGCCCCAGCGGGGCGGATTTTAGACGGCGTAAGGCGGGGTAAGGCCAACTGGGAGTCACCCTATGCTAATGAAGTGCCGACCATGGCGCAGGGGTCACGCCGGGGAGCATCTTAGACCGCACATGCTCAGTGACATCCAGGGGTAAATGCCCCAATCTGCACATGCTCAGAACTGCGCCCCGGCATGATCCCTGAGCTACGCCGACCCACTACCAAAGCCCAGTCCATGAACCGGCCCAGACTTCCGCCCTGCAGATGCAAATGTACTGAAGCTTTTTTTTTTCTAAGCTAGGTCGTTTGCATTGTGGTGGGGCAGTTATGGCTGATGAGGAATCCTCAGGTGGGCGGATGACCAATTTCAGCCCAGAGGAGAGGGCTGTCATTATTGAGGGCCTCTCCCAACATGGGGACCGCCTCTATGTGTTGTCCAGCAAGTGTTGTTGCTCAGTTCTTTTGTAACGCTGCTGCTTTAGCTGCTCTCCAGCTGACCTCTGCAAGTTTGGTGCAAAGTTACCCCTGCTTTTATGAGGTGTAACTTTGCACCGGAAATTTCAGCTCCGCTCACCGGGAGTAGCCTGCGCCGGTCAAGCTTAAGTTGATGAATCGGCCCAAAAACCTCATTTGCATATTTAAAACACAAAAAACATGGCCGCGCCAGATCCGACCAGCGTAAATCTGCGCCAACGCCGCGCCGGCGTGGAAAGGTTACACCGAGGCGATGAGGTCTATTTGGAGGCGTAATCTGGTTCTCTGGGTAAGGCGCAGCGATCCGCCGGCGCAAATCTGCACGCCGTGCATCTACCAAAAAAACGGTGTAAGTGCTTCATGAATCTGGCCCTGTGTGTTTATTTCCCATATATTTAAATGGAAGAACCTAACAAGTTTGTAGTAGTATTCAGCAGACTATCAGTGAACTTCAGAGTTATTGTAAAGATTTTAATAAGTAAAAATTATTCTGCCTGACTGGTGCACCCTCTGCCTCTGCATTTTTTGTGTGCGGATTATCCAGTGGGATGGAAGCAGTCCACACCAACAACACTGTATGAAGTTTACTTTAAATCTTGTATTATATTTTTTGGACGCGATAAATACTCCCACTAATAGAAATACTGACCAATTATTCACTTTCTGTAATAAATTCTGCATTACATTAACCATACAACTGTGTCAGCTTACAGCTTTTTTGACTTATGTATTTGGTCTTTACGTATTTATGAAGTGTTTTTGTTTATATTTCTTTTAGTGATGGCTGGGCAGACAGAGATGAAGTTATAGATGGCTATGAAGCTGAAGCCAGTGGTGGAATTACTATGAAGCTTCGTTCACCAGAGGTGAAGTCCTTTGATGAGTATTTTCTGAATCTGCGCTTGGATAATAATTCTCGAAATCCGTGGTTTAGTGAGTTTTGGCAATATCGATTCCAGTGTCGTATTCCAGGGCACCCACAAGAGAATACTAATTTTAAAAAGATTTGTAAAGGTAACATTATTGATAGTTTGATCTTTAACCTCTTGTTTAACATTTTATTGCAGCTATATAAAAAAATGCCTGTTGCTATACTCTTAAAACCTTAAGTATTATGTTATTCATATAGAAGAAGTGGTGATAGGGTGGGGAAAATGTATTGAGAAAGAAGATACGAATTGAATGAGCTAATGTCTACTAAAAACTATATGTGTCTGTTATTTATCAATGGGGCTATGCAATTTTTATATGATATATGTTTTTTTCTGTGTTCAGTTTACATACATGTATTCAAAATTTGGTAGTGTGTTCAGCCCAGGGCACACTATATAATAAATCCAACCTATGAAGCATTAAAATTGTAAAGTCAGACTCTGGCCTCACCAAAATTCCTAGTCCTTGCCAGTAAATGGATTATACTAGAATAATGTGTTATATAGTAGTGTTACTAATTACTAATTCTGCATATTACAATCTCACCATACAATCCTGGTACATCGTACAATCAACTTTAGATTACAAAAGAAATACATGAAATGTAATATAAGGACCTACCTAAACAATCAAATCTATCTGTAATACATAGTTGTTGGTAAATCCAAAGAATATTGTAACGTCATTGTCAATGTGTGAACTTTAGAGCGATTAATGTATGAGTCTGTAGAGAAGGTGAGGTTTCTCTGTTGAAATACTGCAAAATTAAAGGACCCTCAAGGTAATGTCTAACACGAAATCGTATTGATCAAAAAAGTTCAAAAGAAAACAAACTTAATTGAATTATTGAAAATAAATGGAGTGGGAGCCATCGGTAAATGCATAATCAGAACTGAGAATAAAAAAAACATCAGTGACAGGACAGTGTACACAGCTTCCTGTAATCGGAAGCTGTGATCACTGTCATGTCACACATAGCCCCCCCACAGTTAGAACACATCCCTAGACACACTTAAACCTAGTGGTTAACCCCTTCACTGCCAGTGTAATTTTCACATTAATCAGTGAATTTTTTAGCACTGATCGCTGTAAAAATGACAATGGTCCCAAAAATGTGTCAAAAGTGTCCGTTGTGTCCGCCATAATGTTGCAGTCACGATAAAAATAGCTGATCGCCACCATTACTAGTAAAAAATAAATATATATATTAATAAAAATGCCATAAAACTATTCCCTATTTTGCAGACTGTCATGGACATGCAATAATGTCTGGCAGCTTACCTTCTCCTTCATGTGTCCATTAGAGGCCTGACTCTCTTTCTGGCTGCCTTTTATCACCTCTCCTGGGGCTCCACCCCAGGCCATCACAGGAACTCTATATTAAACTAGTGCACTGCAGGTAGGGTTTCCACCTCATCCCTTTAAAACCAAACACATATTAATTACACAGGTTCTGTGGCTAATTAAGGTGGTAATTAGACTCATTTGGTGCCTTACCTGCATTAAATTAGCCTCATAACCTGTGTTATTCATATGTGTTAGGTTTTAAAGGGATGAGGTGGCAACCCTAACTGCAGGTGTGCTTTGCTGTTCAACTTTGTTTGTTAGCTTGTGTTCCTGTTTGCAGTGTGCTACGTTAACCTTTCTGTGTACCGATTTTGGCTTGTCTCTGACTACTCCTGTTTGCCGGTTACCCTGACCTTTGGCCGGTCCCTTGGTTACCCTCGTCTGCCTGTTGCCCCGACCCTGGCTTACCCATCACTATCCCTTGTGTCCTGAGTGGCTGCTTCCCCTCTCTCCCTACAGAGCGTGACCTGGGGGACTCCAGGGGCCGCGACCTGGGTTTAGTTGCAGCGAAGGCCATCCTCGCCGCTAGAGGCTCTGGTGAACACCTGCTGGACCTTAGACTCCGCATCCTGGGGAATCTTGGGCTCGCGTTTCCTGTCCATCCGCAGCAGTCTGCTATTGGGTTCACTACCTTGCGGTGCACCCCTGTCTCCAACAGGTGACCTGACAGTTTGAACAGCCATGAACCCAGCCGACGTACCACTCCCGCAGTCGATCCATTACAGGGCATAGTTCGCAGACTCGAGACTCAAGAAGCTAATCAGACTCAGGTGATGCGATTCCTACAGGATCTGGCTTCCCGCTTTGAACAGCTTCAGACCTCGTTGGGAACCCCCGAATACGCAACCCCAAGTACAACCAGTGGCTGCGCCTGTCGCACCAGTCGCAGAGTCGCATTCAGTAAAACTACCATCTCCAATACGTTTTTCTGGAGACTCCAAGGCCTGCAGGGGTTTTCTTTGCCAATGCACCATTAATTTTGAGCTTCAGCCTCAAAACTTCCTGTCTGATCGGGCAAAGGTAGCCTATATTATTTCCCTCCTTTCCGGTGAAGCCTTAGCCTGGGCTGCCCCCCTATTGGAGAAGAATGATCCGGTAGTTTCCAGCCTTTCCAATTTCTTGAAGCTCATTCGTAACATCTTCAAGGAGCCGGCTCAGGTTTCTTCAGTGGCTAGTGCTCTTTTACGTCTCTGCCAAGAATCCCGTTCAGTGGGACAATATGCTCTTCAGTTCCGTATCCTCTCTGCTGAATTGAGCTGGAACAATGAGGCCCTGGTCGCTACCTTTTTACAAGGCCTCTCTGACCGAGTGAAAGACGAATTAGCGGGAAGAACCATCCCTGGATGGTGGACGATGTCATCTCCTTATGCAACCAGATCGATATTCGTTTTCAGGAGAGGTCCATAGAAAAAAGACACCAACACTCCCTAGGCCCTAGCCAGTCTGAGCTCCCCTCACTTCATCCCATGGAGCATCCTCTGCCTGCTGAGGAACCTATGCAGCTGGACCGGACCAGACTAACCCCCGAAGAATAGGATAGAGTTCAAACATTCAATGACGTTTGCGGATTTGATGGGTGCATAGGACCTTATAAGACCTTGTCTCATGCCCTTAAGGATTGTTACAATACAATTTTTTTTATATATATAATAAGATCGAAAATAAAATTAACCAGATAATATAGAAAGGTAACTGGAGTCCCGGGGGGAGGGGTAGGAGGGGGGCGGGAAGGGGACGGGGGGAAGGGATACAATAATTAAGGAAGAAAAGTTTAAAGCTCTGTATAAGCAAACAAAATACATACTGGTTCTCTGTTATATATGGAGCTTTATAAAGCATAAATTATATATTAAAAAAAATAAAAAAAAAATAAAGTACCCACAAATGATGCAAAGCCTAGATAGAGACATAACAAGCAATTTGATTGTGAGCAAGTCTCGTGGTCGGTGGAGTCTGAAATGGGGGGAAAAAAAACCAGAAGAACAAGCTAGGCGCAGAACTCTGAGCTTGTGCCTCTATTGTGGAGGCAAGGGCCATTTTCGTGACTCCTGCTCGATTCGCCCAGGAAACGCTTGGGTCTAATACATTTAGAAGGTGGAGTATTGGACCCAGAAACATCACCTTCCCGTCTTCTTCTTCCGGTGTCCCTTCATGTAAGCACTTCTCCCCAATCGACCCTTGCATATCTGGATTCCGGGGCTGCCGGCAACTTTATGGACTGGAGAACTGCTTCTTCTATGAAGCTCACCCCTCACTACGCCGTTGGTAGTCTCGGCAATTGATGGCACTGTTCTCCCAGGGGGCCCTATTCGCTTCCAGACACTACCTATTAGGATGTCGGTAGGGATTGTCCACCAGGAGTGGATATCCTGTCTCATCCTACCCAAAGCCTCTACCCCTATTGTATTGGGCCTTCCTTGGCTACAGCTCCACTCTCCCCATGTGGACTGGGTCTCTGGGCAGATCCTGGCTTGGGGTCCCTCATGTTTCTCGTCATGTCTTTCCAAGGTGATCCCCAAGGAGAGACTTCCGGTTGCTACCACATCGGTATCTTCTGATCTTCCCACTGGATACAGCGATTACCATAATGTGTTCTGTAAGAAATCAGCTGAGGTGCTTCATCCCCACAGGTCTTTTGACTGTGCCATTGACCTTGTTCCCGAAGCAACTCTGCCCAGGGGTCGTACCTACCCTTTGTCCATCCCAGAGACCCAGGCCATGTCTGAGTATGTCGCTGAGAATCTTGAGAGAGGTTTCATCCGGAAATCCTCATCGCCTGCAGGAGCAGGGTTCTTTTTTGTTGCCAAGAAGGATGATACCTTGAGACCCTGCATCGATTATCAAGGTTTAAATGCTGTTACTATTAAAAATCGATACCCCTTACCCTTAATATCTGAGCTATTCGATAGGTTGAAGAGTGCCTCCATTTTCACCAAGTTGGATCTCAGAGGGGCGTACAACCTCATTAGAATACGAGAAGATGATAAATGGAAGACCGCGTTTAACACTCGAGACGGCCATTACGAATACCTGGTCATGCCTTTTGGGTTGTATAATGCCCCAGCCGTGTTTCAAAACGTTGTCAATTAAATCTTCAGGGACCTGCTGTACCAGTTTGTTGTCATCTATCTGGATGACATTCTTATCTTTTCGGAAAATCTGCGTGTCCACAGAAACCATGTCCGCACTGTACTCCAGCGCCTTAGAGAGAATAATCTCTATGCCAAGCTGGAGAAATGTTCCTTTGAATGTTCTGATGTCCTATTTCTGGGATGCTTTGTTTCAAGTTTGGGTCTTCGTATGCATCCTGGGAAGGTCTTAGCCATTACCAACTGGCCTCTTCCTGCTAGCCTCAAGGCCACACAGCACTTTCTTGGCTTCACAAATTATTATAGGCAGTTCATAAGGAATTAGTCTTCCATTGCCGCGCCTATTATCGATTTGACCAAGAAGGGTGCTAATGCCAAAGACTTTCTCCCCAAAGCTGTCTCTGCGTTTCACGATCTGAAACAGGCCTTTGTCTCTGGACCTCTCTTGAGGAGACCAAATCCTGGGGATGCATTCTTTATTGAAGTGGACACTTCTTCAGTGGGGGTGGGAGCGGTGCTTCTTCAACTCTTTGAGAAGAGACGTCAACCATGTGCGTTCTTTTCCCCAAAAAATTCCCAGGCAGAGAGAAATTATGCCATCGCGACCGGGAACTTCTCGCAATCAAATTGGCGCAAGAAGAGTGGCGTCATCTTTTGGAGGGTTCCCCTCACTCCATAACAATCTTCACCGATCACAAGAATTTACAGTACCTACAGAATGCTAAACGTCTGAATCCCAGACAGGCCAGGTGGAGTCTCTTCTTTTCCCATTTTAATTTCACGATTACGTACAAACCTGGTTCCTGCAATGGTCGGGCTGATACGCTCTCTAGGTCCTTTGACACTTTGGACGAGGAGTCCACTCCTGAACCTGAGCCGATCATCCCAAGAGCTAAGATCCTTCATTGGGGACATGATTCCAAGGTGGCGGGCCACGCTGGATTCCTCCATTCCTTCTTACTCATCAGTCGTCACTACTGGTGGCCTAATCTCCGCTCGGAGGTCAAAGACTATGGCCCCATACACACAAGAGGATTTATCCGCGGATACGGTCCAGCGGACCGTATCCGCGGATAAATCCTCTCGAGGATTTGCGCGGATTTCCATGCGATGGAGTGTACTCACCATCGAATCGAAATCTGCGCTGAAATCCTCTGGCGATGACGTGTCGCGCCGTCGCCGCGATTATGACGCTGCGACGTGCGCGACGCTGTCATTTAAGGAATTCCACGCATGCGTCGAATCATTACGACGCATGCCGGGGATCCCTTCGGACGGATGGATCCGGTGATTCTGTACAGACCAGCGGATTCATCCATTGGGATGGATTCCAGCGGATAGATTTGATAGCATGTCATCAAATATTTATCCGCTGGAAATCCATCCCAGGGGATAAATATCCGCGGAAACAGATCCGCTGGAGTGTACACACCATAGGATCTATCCGCTGAAACCCATTCGCTGGGATTTTTCACCGGATGGATTCTATCGTGTGTATGGGGCCTATGTCAAGGCTTGTCATGTCTGTGCTCAGTCTAAATCCTCCACACAAGCTCCTGCTGGTCTCCTCATGCCCTTACCCATTCCCAAGGAGCCCTGGACTCATATTGTCATGGATTTTATCAAAGATCTCCCACTGTCTGATGGTAATACGGTCATTTGGGTGGTAGTCGATCAGTTCTCCACCCTTCCTGGTCTTCCTTCTGCTCCTGCCTTGGTTCCCATTTTTATTCGAGAAATTTTCCGCCTCCATGGGGTTCCTTCTCATATTGTTTCCGACAGGGGTGTTCAATTTACGTCTCGCTTCTGGAGAGCCATTTGCAAATCCCTCAATATTGCCTTGGATTTTTCCTCTTCTTACCATCCTCAATCCAATGGGCAAGAAGAAACACAATGCAGCGCCTTCTAAGCGTAGCAAGTAAGTTTAATGTAGAGAAAATGGTTGAAACATATAAAAAACCTACTCACATTCCAGATGTAGGTAAAAGCATGGAAATATAGGGTGTATCATCCGCGGGACTCCCGGAGACAACGATGTGTCCTCGTGCAGACATATGGAGCTGTCCTTGCTAGTATACAGCGGCGGCGGCAGGAACCAAAAGCCCTCGGAACTGTCGTGAAGGGATCCGGTCTCCACTGTGTGCTGCGTGTTGGACGTCACTTCTGAGCGCGGGAGGTGCGCACGTTCGAGACTTTCAAGTCTCTTCATCAGGCTTAGCTCATATAGACAAGTGACATGATGCACGTGTACAGAATGCACATAATACTCTATGTGATAATGCTCAAAAGAAACACTGTCGAGAAGGGATTAGACAAGTACAGTGTAGCCCGCCACTTTAAGGAGCATCATGACCAGTCTCCCGAGGGACTTCGTGTATGGGTCCTTGAAGCCATATCCAGATTTCTCCCCTCAGCTGAACGCTATAAGCGCTTATGCGAGAGGGAGAATTACTGGATATATACCCTCGATAGTCTTTCACCTGGTGGCTTAAACGAGGGTATAGAGATCAATATTTTATTATGAACATGTCTTCCTTTATTTCAAGACATCTGGTTGAGATAACAATCCTTTTAATATAGTATATGTATGTGTGTCTAGATACGCATATATGTATATCTATATTTTTCTCTAGAGTAGTTTTCAAAATACTCTACATATCATAATACATTTTTATACAGTCACTTATCTTATAACATGTCATCTTTTAGAATATTGCCTATTATGGTATTGTCTAATTTGAGATTTTTGATGACGTCAACATCATAGTCTCTCTTAGCCATTTTAATATTTTAATATTTTTATCAAAAAATTGTAATATTTTAAATTATTAACCAATCTGATTTATATTATGGTTATGTAGCGATAATAATATTACCAGCTCATTTGAGCATTATCGCATAGAGTATTATGTGCATTCTGTACACGTACATCATGTCACTTGTCTATATGAGGTTAATATAGTAGGTTTATAATGAAATGATACCCATATCAGGGTGCCTCGCATGCAGCAATTGTGTGTATCCCTTTTATCTTTTCCTATCTAAAACCCTTTATGCATGGCTATAGAGCTTCTTTTTTTATTATATTGCTCTATCACAATATTATTAATAATTTTTGTTAAATATGGTTCTTCACCAACATATTTTGTATTGTTCCTGTTTTTTTACGTGTTAGTCTAGTGGGCGGCATCTTCTGTTCCACAATTAGGATTCTGCCAATAAGAATACAATGGGCGGGCCGACTAATGGCTATATTGCCCTTCAGTAAAATGGCCACCGCTAAGCCTGATGAAGAGACTTGAAAGTCTCGAACGCGCGCACCTCCCGCGCCCGGAAGTGACGTCCAACACGCAGCACACAGTGGAGACCTGATCCCTTCTCGACAGTTCCGAGGGCTTTTGGTTCCTGCCGCCGCCGCTGTATACTAGCAAGGACAGCTCCATATGTCTGCACAAGGACACATCGTTGTCTCCGGGAGTCCCGCGGATGATACACCCTATATTTCCATGCTTTTACCTACATCTGGAATGTGAGTAGGTTTTTTATATGTTTCAACCATTTTCTCTACATTAAACTTACTTGCTACGCTTAGAAGGCGCTGCATTGTGTTTCTTCTTGTCCTTCTACAGATTGCTTCATCTGCTAACTGGCTGCCATCAAAGCAAAGCATTACTAATATAGTGCTATGGACATTATTGAATTGGACTAGTGTATTTCCATAGACCATTTCATTGAACTTTTTTTTATCCCATCCCCTTTCCATTTCCCCCCCCCCCCCCCTCCCCTATTCCAGGTATTGTTCATGTAGATATTTATAGGGAGTGCGCTCAATTATCGTGTTTTTTGTCAATCCAATGGGCAGACAGAGAGGGTTAATCAGGAGTTAGAGGTTTTTTTTCACACCTTAGTCTCCGCTCATCATGACGATTGGTCCTCTATACTTTCGTGGGCGGAATTTTCTCATAACAATCATGTAAATACCAGTTCGCAAAGAACACCCTTTTTCTCAGTTTATGGAAGACATCCTCAACTTTGGCTTCAGCTCAGGAGTCCTTCAATTCTATCTGGAGTGACGTTCATGATTTCCTCCGGGCAGCTGTCGACAAATTCTTCGGGTTTGCTGACTGCCGCAGGCGTAAAACGCCTTCTCTTCAGCCAGGGGACAAAGTCTGGCTCTCCACCAGGAACATCAAGCTCCGAGTTCCTTCTCTGAAGTTTTCTCCAAGATTCATTGGTCCATACACTATAACTTCTGAACTTAATCCTGTTTGTTTCAAACTCCAGATTCCCAAAAGCCTCAAAATCGCTAACTCCTTCCATGTTGCCCTTCTGAAGCCTTTAGTCCTCAATAAGTTCTCTCGTCTTCTCCCTACCATGGCGCCGGTCTGTGAGGATAATCAGGAATACGAGGTCAGTCAAGTTCTGGATCCCCGACTCTGTAGAGGCGCTCTTCAGTACCTTGTTCATTGCAAAGGGTTTGGCCCTGAGAAGAAGTCTTGGGTCTCTGCATTTGAGGTCTTTGCACCTCGTCTGTTAAAAAAGTTTCATCTGAAGTTTCCCTCTAAACCCGGGCCCAGGCGGGGAAGGGGGAGGCCTCGTAAGAGGGAGGGTACTGTCATGGACATGCAATAATGTCTGGCAGGTTACCTTCTCCTCCATTTGTCCATTAGAGGCCTCACTCTCTTTCTGGCTGCTTTTTATCACCTCTCCTCCCTGTATGCCTCCACCCCAGGCCATCACAGGAACTCTATATTAACAAGTGCACTGCAGGTCTGCTTTGCTGTTCAACTTTGTTTGTTAGCTTTTGTGACTCTCTGCAGTGTGCTACGTTAACCACCCGGACCAATATGCAGGTAAAGGACCAGGCCCTTTTTGCGATTTGGCACTGCGTCGCTTTAACTGTCAGCTGATCAGCGATTTTTTTAATTACTGCGACATTATGGCGGCTATAAAAATGCATTGTTTACTGTGAAAATGACAATTGCAGTTTGGGAGTTAACCACTAGGGGGCGCTGAAGGGGTTAAGTGTGACCTCATATGTGTTTCTAACTGTAGGGGGGCGGGGCTGGACGTGTGACGTCATTGATCGCCTTTCCCTATATCAGGGAACAGACGATCAATGACAGTGCCATTGTGAAGAATGGGAAAGGCTGGGCACTTAAAGGGGAGGTACAGGTACGTGCTTGTGCCCAGCCATGCCATTCTGCCGACGTATATCGGGGTTAGGCGGTCCTTAAGTGGTTAACCTTTCTGTGTACCGATTTTGGCTCGTCTCTGACTACTCCTGTTTGCCAGGTTCCCCTGACCTTTGGCCTGTCCCTTGGTTACCCTTGTCTTCCTGTTGCCCCGACCTTGGCTTATCCATCACTATCCCTTGTGTCCTGAGTGGCTTCCCCTCTCTCCCTATGGAGCGTGACCTGGGGGACTCCAGGGGCCGCGACCTGAGTTCAGTTGCAGCGAAGGTCATCCTCACCACTAGAGGCTCTGGTGAACACCTGCTGGACCTTAGACTCTGCTCCCTGGGGAATCTTGGGCTCACGTTTTCTGTCCATCCGCAGCAGTCTGCTATTGGGTTCACTACCTTGCGGTGCACCCCTGTCTCTAACAGACGCTATAACAGACGCTATAACTTTTGCACAAACCGATCAATAAATGTTTATTGCGTTTTTTTTTACCAAAAAATATGTAGAAGAATATGTATCGGCCTAAATTGAGGGGAAAAATGTTTTATATATTTTTGGGGGATATTTATTATAGCAAAAAGTAAAAGATATTGATTTTTTTTCAAAATTGTCGCTCTATTTTTGTTTATAGCGCAAAAAAATAAAACCACAGAGGTGATCAAATACCACCAAAAGAAAGCTCTATTTGTGGTAAAAAAAAGGACGTCGATTTTGTTTGGGAGCCACATCGCACGAATGCGCAATTGTCAGTTAAAGCGACGCAGTGCCAAATCGGAAAAAGTGGCCTGGTCTTTGACCAGCAAAATGGTCCTGGGCTTAAGTGGTTAAATTGTTTTTAAGTTGTTCTATGTAATAGGGGACATGTAACAAATATAAAGTGCATGCTATCCCAATTTGGCTGCAAAAGTGGTAATACACTTTAAGTGTGAATTTACTTGAAACGGGGTTAATGGGGTGCATGGGAAAGAATAGTTTTTTTTTGCAACTCTAACATAAATGATCAATCTCCCAACCAATTGACAGGGTAAAGAGTGGGGTAGAGAGAGTGAGAGGAGAGAGATAAAGCAAGGAGTAGTGAGAGGAGCGAGAGAAGGGGAGAGAGAGGAAAATGGAGTGGGAGTAAAAGAAATGAAGGAGTGGATTGAAAAGGGTTAAGGGGTCCAGGCTTACCAACAAGAAGATGACTAGAAGCAAAAACCTGAGTATGACATGAAGTCTGTATTCCAACTAGTCATAGATGAGAAGCATTGTATTCCACCACTTTCTCAGCTAAGGTCTGCTCATCAAACGCATACGTAAGTCACTCCCACAAATGTAAATATGTGATGTATCGCCACGATCATTAGAGCGAGAGCAACAATTTAGCAAAAGACCTCCTCTGAACCTTTAAACTGGTAATCGATAAAAATGTTTAAACGTCACCTATGTAGATTTTTAAGTACTGTAGTTTGTCACCATTGTGCGTTCAATTTTAAAGCGTAACATGTTTGACTCAGTTAACTCGGTGTAACATCATCTTTCACAACATGCAAAAGAATTGGCTAACTTTACTGAATTAATTTTTTTTAACTAAAACATTTTTTTTTCTCCAAAAACATTGCGTTTGAAAGACTGCTGCGCAAATATCAGGTGACGTAAAATTTTGCATAGTCCGCTTATGTTATTCTCTGATTATACTAATTTTAACTTGTAAACAACAAGTGTTAAAAATAGGCTTGAAGTGGTTAAACTAAAATTCAGCTTTCAGGCTGGGTTCACACTGATACTACACGACATTCATACAACTTTCATCCTACTTTGCTCTGCGACATCAGTCCTACATTGATCCTACATTGGTCCTACATCCATCCAACTTTCATGAACAGGATACTACTTTGATCCAACTTTGTGATAGTCTGACTTGTCCTTTGACCAATCAAAACAATCCCAGTGTGATATAAATTCCTTTTACTGCAGCTGTAATCACAATGTCGGATGTCAAAAGTCGGATGGTAAGGACAAGGATCCTACTTTGGTCCGATTTCAGTAATATTCAATGGGCTGAAGTAGGATCAAAGTTGGACCAAAGTAGTACAGGGAGCATTTTCAAAGACGGACCGACTTGTGTCGGACCAGTTAAGATGGCTCCCATAGGGAAACATTGATTTTCACACGTCATGCGACATGAGCTCCCAATGTCGGAGCGTTTTTCGGACAAGTGTGAACCCGGCCTCAAGCTTGCTTTAGAGCCGGTTCAAACTGGGGCGACCTGTCAGGCGACTCAGCCGCCTGATAAGTCGCGGTCCACAGTAGTCAATGGAACCGTTCTAATAGGAGCAACGCAAGTCGCTCCGACTTAGAAAAAGGTTCCTGTACGACTTTGGGGGCGACTCGGGGCGACTTGCATTGACTTCAATACTGAAGTCATTTTGCAAGTTTCCTCTCAAGTCGCCTTGAGATCGCCTTGCCGAATCTTCCCTAAAGTCGTGCCGCCTGTGTGTGAACCGGCTCTTAGTATTTGTATTTAGTTGTACCTGAAGAAGCTGCTGCTGACAGCACCTCTGCAACATTGATCAGGACCAGGACTCATGCTGATGGCAGGTTCAAGCAGCTAGGTATATACCCTTTAGGTAAAGCCTCTATGACACCTGATGTATGAACTAGCTCCTGGTTAAAGGATTAAAATAGCATTAAAATTCCCAAATTATATTTATTAAGGATTAGATGTTGATGACAAACTGGGTGTAATACTCCGGTCCTTTACAGTGGTCATGAAAAAGTATAGGCAGTTAGACAAATAAAAGGTGTAAGAAACATATCATTACTGTTATAAAGATATAAACAGGTTCCAATTACAGAAAGTTATAAGGAGGATAATGAAACTGTACTGTCAAAAAAGTGCTCTAACACAGACATACACATGAATTCAAATTGACTTTCTAGAATGTACACTCTACTTCAAGTATCTAACAAAGCCATAATTCATCTATTTACTCATTCACACAGTTAAATATAGCAAGGTTATCAATCAGTAGAATGTTCTAATGGATGTTGTATTATTCAATCAAGGTTCATAGTCATAATGGAGTCTAAACTTTCTCAGAACAAACAGCCGTGGATGCTTTGTCCTCTCTCATAATCATGGGACTGTACTCTCTTTCTACTTTATCCCACATAAACCTCTCTCCAGTTAAACTATATTCGCATTTAAACAAATGAAGGCTTAAGCTGGTCGTACAGTTGCACCAATTTCCGCTAATTCTTGTGAATCAGCTGCAATTCGAGCCATGGATAGCCTTTCCAACACCCACAGCCAAAAAGTGACTACAGCAAATCAGCCATCTGTCAGAATACAATAACCAGAAGTGACTATTTATGGCCAGCTTAACCACTACAATACCAGGTACTTTCGCCCCTTCCTGCCCAGGACAATTTTCAGGTTTCAGTGCTGTCACACTTTGAATTTTCTTCCCACAAATAGAGCTTTCTTCTGGTGGTATTTGATCACCACTGGGGTTATTCTTTTTTGCTAAAAAAACAAAAAAAATCGGAAAAAAAAAAGTTTTTCTTTGTTTTGGTTATAAAATGTTGTTTTCTCCTTCACTGACGGGCAATGATGAGGTGACACTGATGGGCACTGATAAGGTGGCACTGATGGGCACTGATGAGGAGGCACTGATATGTAGAATTGATGGGCACTGATAGGCAGCACTGATATGCAGCACTGATGGGCACCAATAGGCAGCACTGATATGCAGCACTGATGGGCACTGATAGGCGGCACTGATGGGCACTGACAGAAGGTACTAATGGGTACTGACAAGCGGCTGTGATGGGCACTGACAGTCGGCTGTGATGAGCACTGACAGGCGGCTGTGATGAGCACTGATTGGAACTGATTGGCGGTACTGATTGGCACTGACAGGTGACACTGATGTGCAGCACTGATGATGAGGTAATGATGTGGTTCTGACAGGTGTTACTGTAGGGCACTGATTGTCACTGTGATGGGCACTGATTGTCACTGTGGTGGGCACTAATTGGCACTGATATGGATACTGATTGGCACTGTGATGGGCACCTACAGCTGTTTCTGATGGGACACTGACTGGCAGCTGATGGGCACCTTTTTGGCAGCTGTGGTGGCACATGTGATGGGGCTGTGCTGATAATCAATGTGCTGATTATCAGCACATACCCCCCCCCCCCCAGACAGGAAGAGCCACAGATCGTCTCTTTCTGTTAGCACGAACCAAGGAATGCTGGTTACCGGCACTTCCTGGTTCACACAATGATCAGCTGTGATTGGTCACGGCTGATCACGGGGGGAGGAAGCCTCGCCAGAGGCTTCTTATCACGATCGGAGATGCGGCATGTCAGACTGACATGCCACACTCACAATCACCAATCACGAGCACGTGTTGACATGTTATCCTGCTAGACGTCATATGACGCCCAGTCAGGATAACAGTACCACTTCCCGGCCGTCAATCTGGGAAGTTGGTAAAGAGGAGGTCCAGCCTGGGTGAAAAAAATTAAAAGTCAGCAGCTACAAATACTGTGGCTGCTGACTTTTAATATAAGGGCACTTAACTGTCCAGGGAGCCTGCGATTTCGTCACCCTGCGCAATCTTTGGATCAACTCCTGGGTGCTGCCGCCACCATTCCTGTTAAGGGAACCCAGTAGTTTCCTACTACACATGCGTGAAGCATGCTGCGCTTTCTAACTGGCCCAGCAGTGGGGGAAGGAGGGGGCCTGAACGTCCAAGAGGGGGCCATGGCCCGTCTCTGGAAGTGGGGAAGGAGACCTTTCAAAAACAGGTCCCTCTTCCCCCCCATCCCCCTGAAAGGTAGCAAATGTGGCACCAGAGGGAGGGAGGAAGCATATAAACGAGAATTCAACTTTTCGGTGGAACTCCACTTTAAGCTAAGTTTCCCTGAAATTTAGAAAGCCCTTGTAATAGAAGCTAGATGATGCATGAGGCAACAATGATCCCCCCAGGATCATAAGCTCCTTTAGATCAGAGTCCCATTTTACATTAGAGTCCTAGTTAGATCAGAGTTCCCTCTTGTATCAGAGTGTCTCCTAAATTAGGAGTCCCCTCTTATATCATATTCCCCCTACATAGGTGCCCCCCTTAGCATAGAGTGTGGCAGCTGGATGGGAGCAGCTTTGCACAAAGGAAGTTCCATCCCCATATACATTTTGGGGGCCCATTTTATTGAATGCTAGAATGCTGGGGACCCTAGCAACCAATGATGGAAATGATGACAACAGCAATGGAGGGAACCTCTGTTGGATGGGGAGGGGGGATATCAGAGACCACAGGCAGCTCTTGCTGACAGGAATACTCAATTTGTGTAGTGTGTGAGAGCATAATGAGTCCCATCTCCCTTGAGCCCCATGTGCTCAGTGCACACTGTACACATTGAGGATACACTACCATCACAGTCTCGTAAAGCTGGACACCACTATAGGAGTTGTGAATTTGTTTAAGCAATCAAAAACTGCTTATATCAGTGAGCTGCCTGACCACATTGCTCAGATTTATATGGGATGAAGGGCTATGTGCACTGGGTCCCCTGGATGATTATTTAAGAGTTAAAAATTCTAGTGATACTTCTTCCTTAATATCTCTAGATAAGCAATTCATAGAAAAAGTAAAGAAATTTACAAAAAACTGAAGGTATTAAGTACATACACCACAGTATTGAAAGTAAAAGGTATAAAACTTACAGAAAAGGCATTTCTCTGGCTTCAGAGGTTGGCTCGAACTCACAGATCATACCCCCCATCATTGATGGAACTCATAACCAAGATCTGATTGCAGATCTCCATTTTTATGCCTTAAAAATCAAAGTGAGTTGCACTCTCTCAGACTATACAGACTATACAAACGGATGCCATGGGCTGGTCATAGCATCTTACCCAATTAGGACATGTAGGACAGGTAGTTAATCAAGTTGAAAAAAGACACAAGTCCATCTAGTTCAACCAATAAAAAATGCAATCCCATATACACAATCCTTCACCACAGTTGATCCAGAGGAAGGCGAAAAACCCCAGCAAATCATGTTCCAAAAATTCCTTCCTGATCCCCTGAGAGGCAATTGAATTTTCCCTGGATCAACTTTACCTATTAATGTCAGTACCCAGTTATAGTATGTACATTTGGGAAATAAGCTGGGCCTTTTTTAAAGAAATCTACTGAGCTGGCCAGAACCACCTCTGGATGGAGTCTATTCCACATTTTCACAGGTATTATTGTAAAGAAACCTTTCCGTATTTGGAGATGAACTCTTTTTTACTCTAGACGTGACCTCTTGTCCTCTGTGATGTCCTTTAAAGTGAATAACTCAACACCAAGTTCACTATATGGACCACTTATGTATTTGTACATGTTGATCATATCCCTCCCTAATCTCCTCTTCACAAGAAAGAATAAATTCAGTTCCTCTAATCTTTCTTCATAGCTGAACTCCTCCATACCTCTTATTAGTTTGGTTGCCCTTCTCTGCACTTTCTCTAGTTCCCCAATTTCCTTTTTGAGAAATGGTGCCCAAAACTGAACTGCCTTTTCCAGACGAGGTGATTGATCTTTACAAGCCTGTAAACGTTACCTTACATATTGGCTGTGTGCAGGGAGCTGTGTCTAACGCTTTTGTAATATCCAAGTATACCACGTCCACAGCCACCCGTCTGTTCAAGGTTTGTTGGACAGCTTCTGTTTATAGTTACTTGGTAAAGACATTGATCCCTGTTTAAATATGGGCACCACATTGGCCCTACGCCAATCCAGGGGTACCACTCCAGTCATTAACGAGTCCCTAAAAATTTGAAACAACATCTGCTCCAAGTGCTTTATCCACCTTTATTCTGTCTAAAAATGTCTGGTCCATATCACTTTTGAGCCATTGTGTAACATGGCTATTATGGACATGAGCTCTCCCATGCTCCTTTGTATAAACAGAGCTGTCCCCAGTCACCCACTCTAGATTATTTTGCAAAGGACCTACATGCTCAGACCTGACCTTTTTACTATTAATATATTTGAATAATTTTTGGAGGTTTGTCTTACTATCTTTTGCAATCTGCCATTCATTTTGAATTTTTGCATCCTTTATTTCCTTTTTACATATTCTGTTATATTCTTCGTAGCATTTAAACGATCATAGTGTTCCTTAATTTTTATATTTTTTAAGTTATTTTATTATTACTTATAGACAATTTTTTATTTTGGCTTTGAGCCACACGTTTTATTTTTAGCCTTTTAAACTTATTGGCCATGGGAATATACTTTGCAGTGAGTTTGCATACAGTCTTTTTGAAGAATTCTCATTTCTGTTCTATGTCCATTAATGCCAATCAATATTTTCTCCCAGTCTTAGTCTTGGAGAGCAGCCTTAAAAAGTTTGCGCTCTTATAGCTGGATTCAGAGAGAGCGCCACATCTTTAAGGCGGCATAGCGTATCGTATTTACGCTACGCCACCGTAAATTAGATCGGCAAGTACTGTATTCACAAAGTACTTGCCTCCTAACTTACGGCGGCGTAGCGTAAATGTGGCCGGCGTAAGCGCGCCTAATTCAAATGAGGATGGGGGGACGTGTTTTATGTAAATGATTGGTGACCCGACGTGATTGATGTTTTTTACGAACGGCGCATGCGCCGTCTGTGTACATATCCCAGTGTGCATTGCTCCAAAGTACGCCGCAAGGACGTATTGGTTTTGACGTGAACGTAAATGACGTACAGCCCCATTAACGGACGACTTACGCAAACGGCGTATATTTTTCAAATTTCGACGCGGGAACGACGGCCATACTTAACATTGACTAGGCCAGCTAGGGGGCAGCTTTATCTTTACGCGGCGTAACTCTTACGGAAATGGCGTATCTTTACTGCGCCGGGCGCACGTACGTTCGTGAATCGGCGTATCTAGTCATTTACATATTCTACGCCGAACTCAACGGAAGCGCCACCTAGCGGCCAACGAAAGAATTGCACCCTAAGATACGACGGCGCAGGTCGTCGTATCTTAGATAGGTTTAAGTGTATCTCAGTTTGAGAATACACTTAAACTTACGACGGCGCAGATTCCGAGTTACGTCGGCGTATCTCTCTGAATCCAGCTATTAAAGATACGTTTTTTAATCTTTCTCGTATATGTGTTTGTTACTTACAGCTAACATTTAATCAAATCATGTTATGGTCACTGCTACCCAGATGTTCTTTTATATAAATATTGATAATAAGCTCTACATGGTTTGAGATTACCAGGTCCAGCAGAACGTCATTCTTAGACTGGACCATACAATTGTTTATACTTTTTTGCCCTTCAACTGTCCCAGCCGTGCCAATACTCCAGTGAATTTCCAGGTAGTTAAAATCCCCTATTATTATCACTGTCCCAGCCCTTGCAGCCCTTTCCATCTGTGCAAGGAGCTGAGTCTCCACCTCCTCATTAACACTGGGAGGTCTATAACAAACTCCAATGATAACGCACACCGATGTACAATTTCACACATAATGCTTCAGACTCCTCACACTCTCCATAAACTAAGTCCTCTTTCACACTCACTTTGAGATCACTTCTCACATAGAGACAGTCTCCACCACCCCTCCGTTTTACTCTGTCTTTCCAAAAGAGAGCACAGCCAAGAATAGTAATAGCCCAGTCATGAGAAGAGTGAAGCCAAGATTCAGCAATACCAATTAGATCATAGCTCTCCTCATGCAAGAGAGCTTCCAACCCACCTATTTTCTTGGCAGACTTCTGGCATTGGTGAACAAAACTTTAATTAATTGTCACATTTTGCAAACGTATGTTGCATATTTTTTATTTTAGTACAAATAGTACCATTTCCAATGGTTGTTTGTAACATAGGAACCTTCATATTATCTGCCATAGCCCTCCCCTCATATTTCCCCATTCCACCCCATTCCTCATCCCACCCACCAATAGGATCAAAATCTTCAAACACTCATAGCTGTGTTGAGTTAATGATTGATCCAAATTTAGAAAAATGGTCTTGGCTGTTGTTCTGCTATGCGTAGACACCAAAAATGGACATAAATATTAGTACCAACTTAAAAAGACCACAATATAAATAATTCTCGCATATTTTACAATAAAGATAGCATATTTGGAGTTTAACATCTTGCCTCTGGGCAGCCAGGCTTGTACACAAAGATTTATAATTGTGCACTGTACAGTGTGGGAGTTATGGATTATGAAACTTTTCATAATTTTCTGCATTCACATACAAACATTTGTCTAGGTTAGAACTTTATATCTAGCCTGAGCTCATTTGAAATGCAGACGCATTGACTGGTGTCCAGTAAGGAACACACAGTATCTAAATGACCCTCACTGTGAAGAACACACATTAGGCATTTGGCCTTCCTTCAACAATGTATTGTTAAAATCATGGTATAATTGCCATTGCTATAGTTACACTCTTGAAAGTAAGTATTAGTCTTAAAACTTTACAAGCTAACTTTTATAAGGTAAACAGCACAGAGGCATAATGCAGTAACTTATAGCCAACCAGAGTCCTTCTGTAAGTAATGTGACCTCAGTGAACTGAAATCGAATTGTCTGCTATGGTTTACTGCACACTGCACATCATTTTTGTCTGATAGAGCTCTATGAATAATCACAGCACAGGACCTTCTTTAATAATTAGTCTTTCTCAAAGCTGCCAGAGAGAGGTGCCTAGACCTCACAATGCATATCTTCTGAATGTGCACAGAGCTCAAACATTGCTTATTACAGGTATTATCTGCACAAGACTGTAGCTTGGGTATTTATTTAATGGGAGATGTCAAAAAATTATATTACCAGTTTTGGTTTATCTTTCATGTATGGTTGGTTAATAAGAACTTTTCAAATATACAGTACATGATTACTGCAAAAGAGCACAGCACATAGAGCAGTAATTGCTACAAAGAGAGCTGCTGCTGTATTTGAAATACATTGTAATATGAACTGAGCCATATCCAATTAGTTGTTTGAAATGTAGTGATCCATAACACCCCATGCATTCTTGATTTATAAAAATGTTCCTGTGCATCAGTTTAATGCTCAAACATTTTTATATGCTTGCTATTCTCATATGCTAATACATTTAAAAATTAAACTTTTGTTGAGGGAAAAAAACAACAGCCATTTTCTATGTCAATTGTATACACTGCAAAGATTTTAGCAAAATTTAGTGCATAATAATGCATCCGGCTTAAAAAAACTCTTACTATAAACAAAAAGTAAAAAATCACCAAGTTGCAACTTTACTATTATTTAAAGTTGTCTCCATTATGTTTGTCAAAGCCCTTTCAGTTATATAATAAATACTTTGTGATTTTGACAATCCACAGGCCATCTTTCAACATTGTGACAATAAAATTTTACTCGCAGTGAATTCATTCCATTTTCGCCTTGTGAATCTGTGTTCTTATGTATGGTGAGGTGAAGGGTTATCAGCATTGCCACTGCTGATACCTCTCACTGCCAATAGGCACTGCCCCTGGACAGGGCCATCTTAATGCAAGGGCACTCCTGGGCACTGCCCAGTGGCCCCAGGTACATGGGGGCCCCACAATAATCTTGCATTACATCATACTTGCCAACTGCCCCGGATTTGCTGGGACAGTCATGCTTTTTACTTTTTTTTTTTTTTTTTGCTTTTACTAAACTGTCCCGATATGGTCGTGTCCAGGAACATATTCTCTGCCCTCCTGATCCCAGTAATGCTCCCTCCTGCCCCCCCTGTACTGTGCCCAACTGCATTACCCCCTGTACTGTGCCCTTTGTGTTGACTAGTCTTTTATCTATAGAATGCTTTCCTTTTGTAAAATCGATTTTATTGAAAGTACTAATAAATATATGTTTAATTCTATCAACTATTTATACTTTATTTCTTGAAAGTAGGTGTGTAAATTGGGGCAAGCTGGTAGGGGCACCAGTGCATTACATTGCCCAGGGGCCCATGATGCTATTAAGATGGCCCTGCCCCTGGATGAATCACATCTAAAGGACGTGATGAAGGTTGTCCTCTTGGGTCCAGCTTTCCGACTCTGCCAGAGAGGAAACCTTGGCAGCTCCTGTTATGAGTTTACGGGGATATGAAAAATATTTCTTCATTTATCTGGAGGACAGGTTAAAAAATGCGGGATGGCTTTTACAGGGGGAGAAAAAGGACATAAGGCCATGAGGCCTCATTCACATGGGTGCTTAGGCCCATTTGCTGAGAGTGTTTTTTTTTACAGGGCATCTAAACTGAAGGTGCTATGTTCAGGCAGCCCAATTAAGTCTATTAGGACACAGTGGCTGCATGGACACAGCAATCCATCTGTGTGAATGAGGCCTAATACTGGAAAAGTTATTAGAGGAAGCAAGTATTCAATCACATGAGCAGAAAATTGCTTTTTGAGAGCGAAGCATTTTTTTAAAATTTTGTCAGTTAAAAAAAAAAGAGATGGAAGGGTAATAAGTACAAGCAATCATGTTTCCAATATCATTTTTAGTTGAAATCTGGTTATCCTTTAGAATTTTTCACCTAAAACAGAACATTTACACATGTAACAATTCCCTAAGACAGTTAGGCATTAATCTTCAACGTCTGCCAATGAGGGTATTGCCGCCTTTGTCCCTTTTGTACAGAGGCACCTACAGATGTTTACTTGACAGGGCATGTCTTTACAATAGGTTATTTCACCAAGGTTAGTTTCAAATGTTATTTGCCAAAACAATTTTTATTATCAGCTTTGTCATTTTTTGCTTCTTATTGGCTCTGATTGCTGAATCTCTCAGTAGTTATAGCTTAGTGAACTGAGCCTAATGCTTTTTAAACAGAAGCAATAATCACAGCATGGGAGGATTGGACTAGTGGGAAGGGGGGAATTTGCCACCTGAGCAAATACAAAAGATGTGTTGCTCAAAACAAGACCTGCAGTCAGGGTGTGCTGCTGGGTGTTACACAGCTACATGCTCCCTTTTCATATCTGTAATTACAGTGCATGGAAAAGAAAAGCCTTAAAGCACTAACTTCCTTTGCAGCTAAGGCCCCGTACACACGATAGAATCCATCCGCTGAAAAATCCCAGCAAATGGGTTTCAGTGGATAGATCCTATGGTGTGTACACTCCAGCGGATCTGTTTCCGCGGATATTTATCCCCTGGGATGGATTCCAGCAGATCGAATATTTGCTGACATGCCAAACAAATCCATCTGCTGGAATCCATCCCAACGGATGGATCCGCTGGTCTGTATAGACTCACCGGATCCATCCGTCCGAAGGGATCCCCCGCATGCGTCGTAATGATTAGACGCATGCGTGGAATTCCTTATATGACAGCGTCGCGCACGTCGCAGCGTCATAATCGCGGCGACGGCGCGACACGTCAACGCCAGAGGATTTCGGCGCGGATTTCAATGCGATGGTGTGTACACTCCATCGCATGAAAATCCGCCGAAATCCTCGAGAGGATTTATCCGCGGAAACGGTCCGCTGGACCGTATTCCCGGATAAATTCTCTCGTGTGTATGGGGCCTAAGAGTTGTCAAGTGATCAAAATTCAGAGAGCTCCAGAAGAAGCTAATCCTAAATGACGTCCTTCTGCCAGGTTCTGTGCCACATTAAACCATGTATTGTAAACCTTGCGACTTCCACAGTTGACTAAACCTATCTATCACTTTTGGAGTATAACGCACTTTGCATGGTACATTTTTTTTTTAGCACACAGGAAACCAATTTAAACATAAACACAGTCAGTGGTATTTGTTCCTCAGGCCAACAGCTCCCAGTTCCCAGATATCTCTTGGAGGAGGGTCTATTTCAAGGAGGTCTATTTCATGCAGCTTGAAAAATTTCTTTGGTAAACTGTTATCATTACATATCTGATAAAATGTTAATTGAATAGCATTCTCTGTGCCACAACCACTGTATGGCAACACAAATCAAAGAACAGGGCTTCTCCAGCACTTGAAAAAGCCCTCACTCATGGTAGCTAAGGATAAGAGCATGTTCCCAAGTTAGGTTCACAAGGATTTCATAGACTCCTGTGTGAAGTTTGAAAACTATGGCCCGGATTCACAAAGCACTTGCGCCGATGTATCTCCAGATACACCGCGTAAGTGCAAATGTGCGCCGTCGTATCTGTGCGCCGGACCCACATACTAAGATACGCCTAAAAACAGGCTTCATCCCACCGACGTAACTTGCCTACGCTGGCGTAGAGTGGGGGAATATTTAGGCTGGACGCATTTGGCGCTTCCATTGATTTTCCATTCAAATATGCAAATGAGGGAGATACAGCAAATCACGAACGTACATGCGCCCAACGCAAGTGCGCGTAAGTTATACGTCCGTCGTAAAGTTATGCCCCATAAAGGAGGTGTAACTCGGCAGCATCCATGCGAAGGGCTGCACCAGGGAACACAAGCCGGCGTATTTTACGTAGTTTACGTTGGACGTGAATATGGCTGAGCGTAGGTTACGCTCACGCCGTAGGCAGTGATCCGACGTATCTTAGGGAGTAGTTCCGACGTGATTCTGAGCATGCGCACTGGGATGCGTCCACGGGACGGCGCATGCGCCGTTCGTTATACGTATCTGTCTGGCACTCGGCCCATCATTTGCATGGGGTCACGCTTCTTTTGCATGGCTCACGCCCACTTCCACCTACGCCGGCTTACGCCTAGGAAACCCAGCGCAGTTTTGGGAGCACTGGCTTTGTGAATTCAGTGCTCGCCTCTCTGCGCTGCGTCGGCGTAGCGTACAGGAGATACGCTACGGCGGCATAAATGTGCACCGCTGTCTGTGAATCCGGGCCTATGAATTTAAAATTGAATCCCATTGCAATACATAAGCAGCATGTAGAGAGATGGGGAGCAGAAGAAGAGCACTTTGTCATTTAAAGGGGGTGGCATGGGGAGTTGTGCAAATATTACAGAGATTTAATGCGCTTTTTTTTTGTTTTGCCCAGACATACACTTTAACTACCTTACAAAACCAACAAAAATGGAATTTGAGCAGGAATGCCAAGGAATTTATTATAAAATATTGAAATTAGAAACAGCCATTAGGTATCAGATATTTTGGAATAAAAAAGGTGTTTGTAAAGTCTCATTTTTTTAAAGTTAAAAATAACAAACATGTTATACTTGCCTGCCCTGTGCAGTGGATTTGCACAGAGCAGCCCAGATCCTACTTTTATTGGGTCCCTCTTTGGTGCTTCTGGCCCCTCCCTCCTGTTAAGTGCCCCCACAGCAAGCAGCTTGCTATCGGGGCACCTGAGCTGAGTCACAGCTCCGTGTGTCCATTCAGACACAGAGCCGTAGCCCAGCCCTCCCCCTTTCTCTTCTGATTGACGGACTTTGATAGCAACAGGAGCCAATGGCGCCTTTACAACCACTTTAAAGTGAGAGGGTGAGGTTCTGCCTTTGGAGGTAGTATTTTATGTTTTATGTTTTTTTCTTTTAAACAGTATTTACAGATTTACATTATTGCCATTATTTTACATTTTTTCCTGGTGAAGAATTATACAAGCAGGAGTAGGAAAGGGTAGAATCCTACAGCCCAAGGCTGCCTACCCTTCCTCAAATCTTTTTTTGGCAAATCAGAGAGGCAGCCTGTCCTAGACTGGTTTGTGGCTAGTATATACAAATATGTTACACATTTTATTATTTACCTATTTTAATGTATTTTTTTTCCTTATAAAAGAATTAAGAGACCACTGGGGACACCGCAGAGCAAAATTGCCCAGCAGTAGGACAATTTTAAATAGCAATGTTACACCCAAATTTACAACAGCGCAGGTAGGGGTTTTACTAAAAGAAGTAGAAGACTACAGATGGCACAGAAGTGTAGAACTGCCCATTGTATTTTATTTTATCTACTTAAAAAAGAAGGGGTGTTTGGTGAATGAGAGTGGTGTAATGTGAGGTGGTTTAGGTGCACACTGTTCTGGCACTGAAATAACTCCATATAATAGAAAAGAGTTGTTAAAGGGGTGTGTTCTTTCACCTAAATGCATAGGATGCATTCAGGTGAAAAAACTTCTGCCACTGAGCAGCCCCCTAGCCCCCCCCCCCCGTTTTACTCCCCTGAGCCCATTGGTTCCCACCCTCTCTGGCCGGCGTCTCTTCTCTTGATTGGATAGATTGATAGCAGTGCAGCCATTGGCTCCTGCTTCTGTCAATCAAATCCAATGACGCGGGTGCAGGGGGGCAGCTTTCTGTGTCTATGGATGCAAAAGCTAGACTCTGGAGCATGCCTGCATGGGTACCCGCAAGGAGAGCACTTCTCCTAGGTGGTTTCCAGATGCGGAGAGGAGATACTACCGCCGCCGGGGGACCCCAGAAGAGGAGGATCAGGGCCACACTGTGCAAAATGTTTTGCACAGTAGAGGTAAGTATGACATGTTTGTTATTTAAAAAAAAACACAAGGGTTTAGTAACCCTTTAAGGTGTCAAAAAATCAAGAAACTAGTTATCAATCAGTTGTTGCAAACAAGCAATGGTCCTTAAAAGGAATGTTGGGAGTAAAGATTTGTGCACACAGGTAGGGCACATAGCTTTAACAGATTATGACACTGATATAAAAGTCCTTGTTTGGGCACTTCCTGTATGGAAATATGAAGTGGTTTCCCTTTGGCTCCCCCACAATCCCCTGTCCAGACACTGGAAAACACACAGGCATAGATACATAAAGATTATAATTTGCTGAGGCCGATTTAGGTGAATTGCTAATTCTCTTTAAGGGTTTGGAACTGCAAAACCCTAGGTAAATGTGTTCAATTATTTCCTCTTCAAGTAAAATTTTACATGCACATAGATCAGGAGGGAAGTTACCCTGGCAACCAACAATTTCAGTGTATTCCAAAAGAGGTTTAAAGATTTTTGATTCAAGAGCATGATGGTAGTAATTGCAAATCTCTTTTGATTTAGCAGTTTAGAATTGGCCTTGTTTAGCATTGTGCCAGTTGAGTACTTTTTAACCTGTTGTATCTTTGTGGAAATTACATATGGTAGAAATAAAAAGTTTTTCCTCTTGTATGTAAAGTGGGTTCTCCTGATTTTAACAAGGTTCAAGCTGATTTTATAACAAGATGTAGAATTTAGCAAATTAAACATGACTATATTACACCAAGACTGAACCATACATATGTAAGGTTTTTTTTTTTTTTTTTAAAAGCTATACATTACATCACATACCATCTAACAATTCAAAATTAAGAAATGGTACACCTTACCCCCCAAAATTGAGAAATGGTACACCTTACCCCCAAAATTGAGAAATGGTACACCTTACCCCAAGACACAGAAATACTATAGTGCTATATTATTGCGGAGGGGACTGTGACTAAAGCCCCGTACACATGACCGGTTTTCCTGCCAAGAAAACTGCGGGAATCCCGGCGGGAAAATAGAGAACCTGCTCTCTAATTTCCTTGCGGTTTGAAACTCTGCGGTTTTCCTATAGGGAAACACTGCGATAGAGCATACACACGCCAGGATTCCCGCAGTTTTCCCGATGGGAAACCGGGCTGTGTGTACACGGGGAAACTTACCAAGCAGGTTCTCGGTTTCCCTCGGGATTCCCAGCGGACTTTATACTGCCTGGAATCCCGGTCGTGTGTACAGGGCTTCAGCCTAGGTTCACGCTGACAGCAGAATTAAATTGTGTGAGTTTAGCTGAACTCACACAATTTTATTCCCACATGTCAGTCCCGACGTCACAATTTCTGCACAGATGTCTATTGGAATTGCACCACAAAGTCATCAAAAGTAGTACAGAAACTACTTTTGGGAATCCACGGGGGGCGCCACAAATATACAGTATATCAGATATAACACAAAAATAAGTCCTTCTGTAGCTGATAAAGTGACTGGTGCTATTTTAAAGGTGCTCCAAATCCATGTAACATAAGATATACATCTTTAAGGATGCCTTATTAAACACTTCAATACATGGCACTTATACAACTTCCTGCCCAGACCAATTTTCAGCTTTTAGTGCTCTCACATTTTGAATGACAATAAGTTATGCTACACTGTACCCAAACAACACTTTTATAACTTTTTTTACACAAATAAATCTTTATTTTGGTGGTATTTAATCACCATTGGGTTTTTAATTTTTTGCGATATAAGAAAAAAAAGAGCAAAAATGTTGAAAAACTATTTTTTTTTTTGTTTCTATTGTAAAACGTAGCAAATACGTAATTTGTCTTCATAAATTTGGGCCACAATTTATAATGCTACATATTTTTGGTAAAAATAGCCCAAATTAGTGTATATTATTTGGTCTGTGTGAAGGTTATAGAGTTATTAAGCTATGGTGCCAATCATTTAAAATTGATCACACCTGATGTACTGTTGGCATATCTCATTTCTTGAGATGCTAACAAGACAGGAAAGTACAAATACCCCCTTTTTGGAAAGTAGACAGTCCAAGGTTTTTAGTAAGAGGCATGGCACATTTTTTGAAGTTGGAATTTTTTCTCACAATTCTTAGTAATTTTTTATTTCTTGCATGAATCTGTGTATTGCCGCTGCCACCGACTATTCAGATGGCTGGCCCCCTGGCAAGCGCCGGCCATCTGAATAACGGCAGCTGTTTGGCCTGAGGGCTGTAATAGGCTTCTAAATACTTATCCGGGGACGCACGGGGGGTGCGTTCCTTGGATAAGACTGACAGGCGTCTCAGCCAATCGGGTTCACCAGTTCTGGTTACCGGTAACCTGATTGGCTGAAGCGTCATCGAGGGCGGGAGAAGACATCGAGGGATGGTAGAAGCAGGGTGGCTGACCCCAGAAAGGTAAGTGCCAGGCGGGGGGCATTTTACAGGGCACAGTGGCAGCATTTTACAGGGCACAGTGGCAGCATTTTACAGGGCACAGTGGCGAAAATTGATCGGCACAGTGGCGACAATTGATGGGCACAGTGGTGACACTTGATGGGCACAGTGGCGACACTTGATGGGCACAGTGGTGACACTTGATGGGCACAGTGGCGACAATTGCTGGGCACAGTGGCAACAATTGCTGGGCACAGTGGCGACAATTGATAGCACAGTGGCGACAATTGCTGTGCACAGTGGCGACAATTTCTGGGCACAGTGGTGACAATTGCTGGGCACAGTGGCGACAATTGATGGCACAGTGGCTGTGTTAGATGGCATGGCATAGTGGTGACAATTGCTGGGCACAGTGGTGACAATTGATGGCACAGTGGCTGCGTTTGATGGCACAGTGGCTGCGTTTGATGGCGTGGCACAGTGGCTGCGTTTGATGGCACAGTGGCTGCGTTTGGCATGGCACATCGGTGACAATTGATGGGCACAGTGGCGACAATTGATGGCACAGTGGTGACAATGGGCACAGTGGCCACAATTAATGGCACAGTGGCTGCATTTGATGGCATGGCACAGTGGTGACAATTGATGACACAGTGGTGACAATTGATGACACAGTGGCGACAATTGAAGGCACAGTGGTGACAATGGGCACAGTGGCAACAATTGATGGCACAGTGGCTGCGTTTGATGGCATGGCACAGTGGTGACAATTGATGGGCACAGTGGTGACAATTGATGGCACAGTGGCGACAATTGATGGTACAGTGGCGACAATTGATGGCACAGTGGCAACAATTGATGGCACAGTGGATGCGTTTGATGGCATGGCACAGTGGTGACAATTGATGGGCACAGTGGTGACAATTGATGGCACAGTGGTGACAATTGATGGCACAGTGGTGACAATTGATGGCACAGTGGCGACAATTGATGGCACAGTGGCGACAATGGGCACAGTGGCGACAATTGATGGCACAGTGGCTGCATTTGATGGCATGGCACAGTGATGACAATTGATGGGCACAGTGGCGATAAATGATGGCACAGTGGCTGCGTTTGATAGCATGGCACAGTGGCTGCATTTGATGCATGGCACAGTGGCGAAAATTGATGGCAAAGTGGTGACAATTGATGGCACAGTAGCTGCATTTGATGGGCACAGTGGCTGCATTTGATGGGCACAGTGGCTGCATTTGATGGGCACAGTGGCTGCCTTTGATGGGCACAGTGGTTGCCTTCGATGGGCACAGTAGCTGCGTTTGATGGGCACAGTGAGGCTGCAATTGTTTTTTTTTTTCATTTGTTTGCGCCCCCCCAACAATTTTGAGCACCATGAGTATGACAAAACCACATGTGTGATACTTTTACACAGCCCAGCCACATACAGAGGCCCAACATGCAGGGAGCACCATCAGGCATTCTAGAAGCATAAATTACACATATCATTTCATGACAACCTATCACACTTTTGAAGGCCCTGGAGCACCAGGACAATGGAAACGCCCACAAAATGACCCCATTTTGGAAAGCAAACATCCCAACGTATAATCTATGGGGCATTATGAGTCTTTTGAACAATCCAGTTTTTAGAAACGTGAAAAGAAAAAGAGAACTTATTTTTTACACAAAGTTGTCAATTTTCTCTGAATGTGAGTCGGAGATTGCCCTGTAATCCATCTACCTATCTGCCTCAGCCAACCATAGGAAGCTTTGTATTCATTCATAGAATACAAAGCTTCCTGTAAATAGCTCAGACTAACTTGATTTTGTTTGATTTTGAAGCATGACTGGAAGTTCCTGGTCCGCATCTAGAACACAGTGCTGTATATAGTATATACAGTCCCACAGGGGGCACATCTAGTAGTGATAGTTTGTTTGGACAAGCTTGGTCCAAACAAACAATACAAATTCTCTAAAAGCTGGTGATCGGCTTTAAATTAGGTTTTATTGTATGTATAAATGTATACAAAAGTGAAGAAATAAATATTCTAAATTATAAAGGCTTCAGGCCTCAGAACATCTGATTCTGTGCAGGGCAAGGCTTGACTCTGTGAGGCTAGAGGATAATCACCCCAGAAGTATCTAGTACTGAGTTGACTAGATGTCTATCATTGGGCATCCTTCACTTCATTTGAAGAGAAGTAGTGAACCACATTTGCATCCCCTCCCGCCCAATGCCCATTCTCATATGACATAATATATACTGTAATCAGGGCGCCACAAAAGTCAGGAAACAGGGACTGCCATTGTGTGACAGCTGGTACCTTGTTAATAAGCCAGGTTGCTAACATATGAGATCTTATATGCTGGAGGAAGAGTGGTCTTAGCACATACATGAAATATAACACTTTGCTCCTCCAGGGTCAATCAACATTAGTTGCCAGAAGATGAGGGTACAATAACACAATAATTAATTAGATGCCAGGATAAACAATATTAATTTGCTGGATTCCAGGAAATAAGAATGATTTAAACCATTGTATGTGAAGCGAAAAGAGATACAAAATTATAATAGGGTATCTTTTTTACCAGTCACAAACAAGCTGATTGCAGCATTACTGCAAATGCCTGAACTGCATATTAATGTCAGAATGCACAACACAAAGTAATGAAATACTTCTTCACATAAGTAATAAACACCTGCAATAGGACATGCTGTATCAAAATAATGTTGCACAGATACTGGTCTATTTCTTTTCACAATATGTTGTAATTGCTGGTAAATTATGTCTTTTTAGAAATATTACCGGAGAGTCCTTTGTTGTTCGTGTCAAGCTGTTATCATGGGCACATTGCTATGTACTGTTGGCAATTAATACAAATTACAGTATTGATTTGTGTTTCCAACTGCTTGCTTAAAATTTAGTTTTGTTCTGCTGTGAGAAGTTTGTTATGCATAGTAACTATATATAAAGAAAAGAGTATATTTATATATTCACCGGCGACTTTATTAGATACACCTTTTTGGTAACATGTTGGACCCCCTTTTGCCTTCAGAACTGGGGTTGTAAAGGAATTTTTTTTTTCATAATAAGCATCCTTTACCTGAAAACATTCCTCTTTTCACTTCCTCATTGTTCGTTTTTGCTCAGAAGTTGCTCTATTTCTTCTCTGTTCTGTTCACTTCCTACTTGTCTGATTTTACTGACCACCGTGAGGGGAGGGTTTACTGCGGTGGTCAGTAACGTGCTCACCCCCTCCTGGGAACTACATCTGTGTGGCAGGACGCTCTCTACGTGTTAGAGACTTCAAGGAGGTGTGAATTACTGGGCGTGCCGCAATTCATACTGGGAAATGTAGTTCTTACTTGAACGAACGATGCAAACCAGGAAGTGAATGAGAGAACAGAAACTAGAATGCCGGAGGTGATATAGATGAAGGAATTTAATAGGTATTTACTTGTTTTTTTAACAGAATCATTACACTATTCTGTCTGTCTACCTTGCAGACATTAATTTTAGGCAAAAATGTTTTATCCTTTACAACTCCTTTAATTCTTCATGGCATAGATTCAACAAGGTGTGGGAAACATACCTCAGAATTTTGGATCATATTGACATGATAGCTGGATTGAGATCTGGTGACTGTGGAGGCCATTGGAGTACAGTGAACTCAATGTTATGTTCAAGAAACCAGTTTGAGATGATCTGGGCTTTGTGACATGGGGCATTATCCTGCTGGAAGTCGCCACCAAAAGATGAGTAAACTGTAGTCATAAAGGGGTGGACATGGTCAGCAACAATACTCAGGTAGGCCGTGGCGTTTAAACGAAGCTCAGTTGGTACTAAGTATATACAGTATATATGTTGTATAGTTTCTGTACTCATCATTAACTAAAAAAAACATTATGAAAAATGCAAATTGTTGATTTCCGTCAAATCTAATGTCATTTACTAATGCCATAGACTACTCCCCAACTTCTACTAAAGCTGGGATTGACACTTTTACCTCTTTCATATCACATTATAAAATGATATAGTTGCTGCTACATATTTTACTTGTTTACAGTAATGGTTGAACTGTTGAAGAATTTCCCCCTGGCAGAGATGAGCAAGTGATGGAAAATCTGTTGCGCTGGTGAATATAGGTTCACGTCTCTGCATTTTGTGCAGGTGAATTTTCACAGGCACAGTAGCCCATTGATTTGAATGGGCTGCACTACCAGAGGGAAATATGAAGGAGAGGTCCCAGATCCTTTTCCCAAAATGAACACGCAGGGCAGTCGCATGGAACAGGATGGTGCTGCAGCACCATGCAGCTTCTCGCACCTGAAAATGCATCTAATGGGCCCCTACGTGTCTGCTAAAAAGAAGCGTGTTTTGGCTGCTGGGGCCTGTTAAAAATAATGGACTTACTCAAATGAATACAGAGAATAATACACCACACAAGTCCGGACACTTTACATGTGTTCTCACACCCACATACAGTATGTGTAAACCAAAGCTGAAGCAGAATCCAGTGCTGACTCCACCTGGCAAATAGTCAGTTTGTTTGACATGCTTGCGAGCTGTTAAAGAGTAAAGCCTCGTACACACGATCAGTCCATCCGATGAAAGCGGTCTGAAGGACCGTTGTCATAGGTTAACCGATGAAGCTGACTGATGGTCCGTCGTGCATACACAACATCAGTTAAAAAAACGATCATGTCAGAACGCGGTGACGTAAAACACAACGACGTGCAGAAAAAACGAAGTTCAATGCTTCCAAGCATGCGTCGACTTGATTCTGAGCATGCGTGGATTTTTAACCGATGGTTGTGCCTACTAACGATCGTTTTTTTCCCATCGGTTAGGAATCCATAGGTTAATTTTAAAGCAAGTTGGCTTTTTTTTAACCTATGGTTAAATAACCTATGGGGCCCACACACGATCGGTTTGGACAGATGAAAACGGTCCATCAGACCGTTGTCCTCTGGTTAACCTATCGTGTGTACGAGGCCTTATTCACCCGTGTTTTTATTTTAATAAAAGTCAGTAACTGCAAATACTGTAGCTGCTGAAACAAAAGAACACAGTGTTATGAGAAAACGATATTAATGTATGAAATGTGTTAACATTCATCTCCTTTGCGCTCTTTGTGCTGTCATATTTTAAGTTTTGATACTCACCAATAAAGAATTCATGTCCTTCCAGAGTGTGTGGCCACCTACCTTTTTTTTTTCCTGCTGTTTTCAGAGGCAAGCTGGGCAAGCACCTCTGTTTTTGGATGTGATGCATGGGTACTTTGCCCACACACCTTGAGCAGTGTACATCTCTTGCTGGACTGTAGCTACTGACTTTTTAAAATCAGGTACTTATCAGTCCATGTAGTCCAGCGCTTTCTTCCCACAACCAATTCTTCTTACTGCTGCAGGTCTCCGGTGCCACTATATTGGATTAGGAAGTAGGCTGTGACTTCCTAATGAATCACAGTCAGCTTTCCAAAGAACATGCTCAAAATGGAGTCATGCCATGGGACTGGTCCTGCAGCCCCCTAGAAAAGGTGATGTGTCCCAGAAGGCTGTGGGTGGGGAGTGGGGTGGGATAGGCAATGTCATTCGTATCTAGATGAGAACTGCGAAAGTGGGAGCAGGAACCTGTCAAAAAATGTACCTGCTCACCATCAAAACCAAAAATAAATAAAAATGTGTCGGGGGGGGCAGGGGTGGGAATGAGGATGAGTGGTACTTTCACTTTTGTGTAAAGGTCTACTTTCATGAGCAGTCCAAAGGACCACTTGCTATTTCACTAAATGCAGAGTGCAGCAACCCCATGGGGAGTCACAGAACAAGACAGAATTGTTTTTTGACTCCTAGGTCACCACCAGCCACCTGGCAGGATCCTACAGGGATACCACTTTTCACATTGCAGGGGCTAATGGGGTAAGAAACCCCCCGTAAGATCATTGGTCTAATAGGGATTAGGGATTAGTCCTGCTTGGAGGGGGTAGGGAATCCTGCTATCATTCTTCATTATGAAAATAATCCAGAAAGTTGTCCTTTGAATCACTTTATCAATTCAGGCACTTCACCCAAACTTCTATACAGAGTACACCGGCCAATCCAGTTGTGCAAGCTTTCTCATCATAAAACAGTTTATCATTTACATTTAAATCATTCACATTGTGATCTGCAGAGTGAACCTTTCATGTCTGTGCGAGTGCTAGCATCTGACGGATACATATTCAATCCTGATGGTTTCTTTGCCAAGTCACAGTTTGATGAAATCCATCAACATTCAAAGCAATGCTTATTGCTTATACTTATCTGATATTACTGCAATAAAGAAATTCTAAACTAATTTTTATATTGTTTTATGATTTCTTGGTTTGTTGTTGGACTTTTGCTTTCAAAAGTTTTTATTCTTTTACAAATCGACAAACATGTAAAACAAAATATTCACAAGGCAATGAGCCTGTCTCTATAAGCAGAGTATGAAAAGACAACAGAAATAGTAAGGCTAAAAATCTTAACACTGTACCTGTATCATAACCAAATTCTCAAACCTCCATTATACCAGATCCAGGATCCTGGTGAGACCGTCCCAGCACCCCAGGTGGGCACATACTTTGCTAGGATAAGCCACCCCCGCGACCTCAGAGTATAACCGTCATCATGGGCCAACCATGAATTTTGTGAATGTAAGAGTGGTTTAGGTACCTAGCCCAGTGTTTCTCAACTCCAGTCCTCGGGGCGCACCAACAGGTCATGTTTTCAGGATTTCCCTCAGATCAAACTGCTGTGGTAATTACTAAGGCAGTGAAACTGATAAAATCACCTGTGCACAATAATGGAAAGCCTGAAAACATGACCTGTTGGTGCGCCCCGAGGACTGGAGTTGAGAAACACTGACCTAGCCTATATTCCTCGATGGGGGGCCCCATGACTTAATTACCAAGAGGTAACTAGTCTACAATTTAAATTTGATTGTAGTGGGGGCCATAATACATACTTAAAGAAGGAGGGGAGGGAAACAGAACAGAAAAGAGAAGAGAGGAAGAGGAGGAAGAACCAATCAGCAGGGCGCGACCCAGCCTTGTAAAGTGTGTTTGTTATGCCAGAATCCCCGGGCAATGCCCATATGATGGGCCCAGGGCTCCCAGGTGGAATCAAACAGATCTTTAGAATCATGCAAACCGGTCGTCAATTTTTCCTGGAACATAATCCATGAGATTTTGTATTTGGCGGCTAAAAACGAAACCCTGGGCTGTTTCCAAGCCTTAGCTATCGTCAGCTTGGCACCTAACAAAATGAAGTGGATTAAATTGAGGATGAATTTGTGAGTCTTGGGAATGAAAGCGTTAAGGAGAGCTACCTCGGGAGTTCTTGGGATCTGAAGGTATGTCACTTTAAGGATTAGATTGAACATCCTTTTCCAGAAAGGCCTAATTTTGGGACATTCCCACCAGATGTGGGCCATAGATCCCATCATTTCGCAACCTCTGAAGCAGAGAGGGTTCACGGAGGGATACATGCGTGCTAATTTGGCGGGGGTGAGAAACTATCTGATCGTTGTTGGACTTTTTATAATTCCTGACAACTTGGTAACATTTTGTCATCTCCCCTAAGCAGGCCTGTCTTCTCTCTTAACATGTTATTCAAATAGCAACATAGGGCCAGATTCAGATACATTTACGTTGCTCCACGGCAGCGTAACGTATCCCATTTATGTTACACCGCCGCAGGTTTACAGCGTAAGTGCCTGATTCACAAAGCTCTTACCTGTAAACTTGCGGCGGTGTAACGTAAATCCGCTTGGCGCAAGCCCGCCTAATTCAAATGGAGCAGGCACCATTTAAATTAGGCGCGTTCCCGAACGTACTGCGCATGCTCCGTCGGGAAAATTACCCGACGTGCATTGCGCTAAATGACGTCGCACGGACGTCATTTGTTTAGATGTTAACGTAAATGGCGTCCAGCGCCATTCACGGACGACTTACGCAAACGACGTGATTTTTTAAATTTCGACGCGGGAACGACGGCCATACTTAACATGGCTTAGAACACCTAGGGCTCAGCCCTAATTTTACGCGGCGTATCTCGATGGAAACAACGTAAAGTTAGATCGACGGGCAGCGCGGACGTTCGGGAATCGCATTAACTAGTCATTTGCATATTCTACGCCGATCGCAATGGCCTCGCCACCTAGCGGCCGGCCTAGAATTGCATCCTTAAGATCCGACAGTGTAAGTCAATTACACCTGACGGATCTTAGGGCTATCTATGCGTAACTGATTCTATGAATCAGCCGCATAGTTAGGACGGGCGGATCACAGAGATACGACGGCGTATCAGGAGATACGCCGTCGTATCTCCTTTGTGAATCTGGCCCATAGTGGCTAAGTGGCTTTTGCCTTGCAGATTTCTGAATTTCTGGATTTTATTTCAAAGGACATTATGTGGTCTATGCAAGTTGTCACTATGTTGAGTGGGTTTACTCTAGGTGCTCGGGTTTGGCAAAATAGCAAGACAAACTGGCAGTTTAATTGGATTTCACCCAAATTTAGCCCTACAATGTGCTTCATTGTTCTCTGTAAAGCAAACATTCATTGGTGGTTCATTGTTCTCTGTAAAACACAAAATAATGTGTCAGCGCTATATAAATGTGTAAAGTAAATAACAATAAATAGAAATAAATATTTTGTGATCTAGATTGACACACACAAAGTTATTTTTATACTGCAGTTATTATTAGACTGTATAATTTAACAACTCGCCGTTAAAGGAGAGAAAGGAGATAATTATAGGATAGCAAAGAGACTGACAAAGCAGAACAAATCTGTGCCACATGTATAAATTTAACTGTATTACTTTTAGTGGATCTGTTAGAGTACCTATTATTCATTGTTGCTACTGTTCTTCATGCTGAGAATATAAAGAAAAGATATATTGGTACTGTTGTATCAATATAATATTTTATGATTGTCATTCAAAAAGCTAGATAAATATATACAGTGTGTTGCAAAGGTTTTAAGCAGGTGTGAATAAAAGCTGTAAAGTGAGTATATATATTTTAATTATTTGTTTATCAATTTACAAAATGCAAAGTATGCAAACAAAAGAAACATCTAAATCAAATCAGTGATTACCCTTTGTCTTTAAACCAGCATACATTTTTACACTTGCACAAACTCAGAGATTTTGTAGGATTAGAGTCATCTAACCAGTTATACCATGCAGGTGCTCATGATCATCAATTTCATATGTAGGTTGAAATACGGTAATTAACTGCAACGGAAACAGTTGTGTAGAAGGCTGCTACAAGCGGCAAGACACAAGGTAGGTATACTGCATCAGCAAGGTCTCTCCCAGGCAAAGATATAAAATGCAGACTGGGGTTTTAAGATGTGCTGTTCAAGCTCTTTTAACCACTTCCTTACTGGTCACTTAAACCCCCTTCCTGCCCAGAGGACTTTTTGCGATTCGGCACTGCGTCACTTTAACTGACAATTGCACGGTCGTGCGACGTGGCTCACAAACAAAATTGACGTCCTTTTTTCCCCACAAATAGAGCTTTCTTTTGGTGGTATTTGATCACCTCTGCGGTTTTTATTTTTTGGGCTATAAACAAAAATAGAGCGACAATTTTTTAAAAAAAAATGTTTTTTACTTGTTGCTATAATAAATAGCTCAATTTTTTTTTTTTTTTTTTTTTATCCTCAGTCTAGGCCCATACGTATTCTACATATTTTTAGTAAAAAAAAAAAAAATCGCAATAAGCGCAAAAGTTATAGCGCCTACAAAATAAGGGACAGAATTATTATTTTTTATTATTATTTTTTTACTAGTAATGGCGGCGATCTGCGATTTTTATTGCGACTGCGACATTATGGCGGACACACCGGACACTTTTGACACATTTTTGGCACCATTCACATTTATACTGCAATCAGTGCTATAAATATGCACTAATTACTGTATAAATGTGACTGGCAGGGAAGGGGTTAACACTAGGGGGTGAGGAAGGGGTTAAATGTATTCCCTATATAGTGTTCTAACTGTGGGGGAAGGGGGGTGACTGGGGGAGGTGACCGATCTGTGTCTCTATGTACAAGATACACAGATCGCTCTCCTCTCTCCCTGACAGCACCGCTGTCTGTGAGAGCCGGCAATGAGAAATGATCTCATATGTAAACATATGAGATCATCTCTCATTGGCCGCACAGATCGCCTAGCAAACGGCCACTCCGATTGGCCGTTCACGGCGATCTGTGATTGGCTGTGTCCAAGGGACACGGCCAGCACAGAAGTTCCCCGCTGCGCGCTCGGGAGCGCGCGCGGGGAGAACGCGGAAAGGGGCGGACGTCAAATGACGGCGCCCCAGAAAAGTAGAACCACCCTGCGGCCGTATATAGTTGTACGGCCGTCGGGAAGTGGTTAAAAAGCACAACGAATCGGGCAATATTGATAAGCATAGACACAGTGGTTGGCCACGGAAACTTAATACAGCAGATGATAGACATCTTGTTTACTTCCCTTCTTACTTTAGAAGATGTCCAGCAGTGCCATTAGCACAGAACTGTCAGAAACCATTGAAGCCCAGGTGCACCCATCTACTGACTGGAGAAGTTTGGCCGGAAGTGGTCTTAATGGAAGAATAGCAGCCAAAAAGCCATACCTTTTGGAAAGAAGACTAAGCCACTCAACTATACACAAAAACCTAGGAACTGGGATGCAGAAAAATGGCAGCAGGTGCTCTGGACTGATGAGTCATTTTTTTTAATATTTGGCTGTAGCAGGAGGCAGTTATGAGTGTCCGCAGACAACAGTGAAGCATGTTAGAGGTCCCCTGCAAATTTGGAGCAGCATTTCTGGAAATAGAGTTGGAGATTTGGTCAGGATCAATGGTGTCCTCAATGCTGAGAAATACAGGCAGATACTTATCCATCATGCCATACCATCCAGGAAGTGTAGGATTGGCCCAAAATGTATTCTGCAGCAGGACAATGACCCTAAAGATACAGCCAATGTCTTTAAGAACAACATTTAACTTAAAGAAAATGAAGGAGTTCTGGAAGTGATGGTTTGGCCCCCACAGAGCCCTGATCTCAAGAACATCGAGTCTGTCTGGGGTTACATGAAGAAACAAAAGGATTTGCGGCAGCCTACATCCACAAAAAATCTTTAGTTAGTTGTCCAAGATTTTTGAAACAACCTACCTGCAGAGCTCCTTCAAATACTGTGTGCAAGTGTACTTAGAAGAATTGATGCTTGTAGGCATAGAGTAGTCATATCTTTACCCTTAGAAAAAAGTCACATGGGTGGGGACAAAATATGTCATGGTGGAGCCTAGTGATGTCATCACGCTACTCGGAATTAGCTGCCAGATTCCTCACAGAGATGATGCTGGGGTCTCTTTATCTTAAAGGGAGCATGTACTCTTTATGGTTTAACGCATTTTTAAGGTGGTGCACTGGTGAAGGTGCACTGCTGGATTTAGTGCACTTCTTATGTGAGTGGAATATATATTGATTTTAATAAAGTGCCTTTGGTTTTAAATGATAAAACACTATATTGAGCTTGTATTCCCTATTAGCAGAGGTGCCAGTTGCTGTGCGTTTTTGTCAGGAATTGCCTGAACGATAATTATAATGAGTTGTTATACCAATCAAATTTATTTTTAAGAACACACATCAAACAGTATTAATACAGACTATATATGGAATATTTATTCACTAGACATGTATTCACGATAAATAGTTTAATTATGGTTTACATAAATAAAATGTTACATAAAATGCAAAATTATTTGTAACACTTGCTAATGGGTTTTGATACAAAAGGAATGTAATGAAAGGATCAATGTCTCCCCCTGTACACAATAACTATATATATATAGCGCCAAACAAAAGATGGTAACATTTTGAAAAACAAAAATAAAGTTAAAGAAAATGTTTAATTGGTTATGCGATAGGGAAATAATAATCGTATATATAGTTTAAATGTACAGATATTTATAAATAGGCTATCCTGTGCACA
Source organism: Rana temporaria (assembly GCF_905171775.1). Lineage (NCBI taxonomy): Eukaryota > Metazoa > Chordata > Amphibia > Anura > Ranidae > Rana > Rana temporaria. Next base: position 358,084,718 of record NC_053492.1, read on the forward strand.
GTGCAGTAAGAGTTGTTAAAATGTGGACTAAACCCATCAGGAACTAGTTCTGGTCAGCTCAGTTGAATGAATTAAGAAAGAGCTGGATGTATTCCCAAATATGGGCTTTTTTAGACTGTTGTAAGAATGGGGGCAGTATGGGGGGGCTACGTGCTGTTACATTTTATATTGGCTATCGTTTGGGTTAACGCCACCTCATGGTCGGATGCCAAACTGCTTCACCGGGCCCAACCCACATAAGTATCATGTCTTATCACCTGTCAGTGACATCTGTCCTGCTATTGATTACAAAGCTATTTTGAGGGAAATAGTGTGAAACACTGATCTTCCTTCACTAGTTCTTAACACGTTACACATTACACTTTAACCTGAGGGCACAGAGGAAAACTGCTGTATACTTTGCAAGGCCTCGCACACTCATGGTCAAGGCCCAGTCCATAGGTAAGTTCCTATGGACAAGTGGGTTTAAACGTCTACCTCTGGGTCAGATCCTGTCTGCTTAAAAAATGGAAGGGGAGCAGACATTTTTGTTTAGGATTGAAGGGTAGTCTGGTGTAACTCTAACTGTGGGTACCTGCCACAGGAAGGGTAGAGCATACAGTCACCAATCCACCTCTCCAACAGAGCCTCTATCAATGACCACCACTGTTTCCCAAACTGGCTGCTTCTGCATCTTTTACTCATCTTTCTCCTATAATAAAAATATTATCATATAGGTATGCACTTCATTCCCCATTCCCATATACTGTTAGAATTCCGTATTCTCAGTAAATTAGACCTGATGATTAAATTAACCAGCAACTTAAATTACTGAATAGAATTCCATGGTAGTACAACTTCTCTTCATACAGTTGGTTTTAGCATCTGCACGGCATTGCAACAGGTTGATGAAGTAACAGCATTCCATGACTACAGGACTGTGCTGTGGTGTGTCAATCCTTTTAACTTGTATAAACTCCCATCAAGTGGCTTGCTGTCCACGATCCCAGTTCAGGATCCCACAGAGAGGAAACTCAATTTAGTACTTACTACATCTTTTTGAGTGTGGTTTCTCTCAGTCCCAATGCCAATCTCTAAAGAAAAGCCCAGGGGACCCACCCCCTCGTGCTTTTAATATCCCAACTATGTGGAGCTCCACACTACAGACACCACAGCAAGTTAATGCCAACACTACCAAAACCGTAACTCACAATTGCAGTGCATCAGTAATACAGATGGCACCTGCCCACAAGATGAACGACCGGATGGAAATTTTGGACAGCCGCACTGCAATAAAAGGTCTATGACTAAGCATTGGTTATCAATGTGAAACTAGTTAGCTCTATTACCCCACTGTTTGCTGTTTTGTTCTTGCTTTTGTAGTATTTTTTACCAGAATAAAAGGCAACACCTTTTTATCTTTTATTGGAGTGCGGCTGTCCAAAATTTCTTTCCTCCCATTTATGCTCTGTGCATTGCCTGCACCCACTGGATTTTGGATTATTTTATTTATCACTGAGGTACATCATCTGGAGCGGCGGTTCTTTCTTTCTTTCTATGAACGACCGGATGGGGTGGCTGTGCCATGACTTTAACACCCCCCATCCATCCACCTTATGTGTAACAATGGTGTCTGACACATACCACGACTGCAGCATTTTTAACTAGATGTGCATGGTTTGACTGAGTGAATGTTTGACTTATGCCACGTACACACGATTGGTTCATCCAATGAAAACGGACCGATGGATTTTTTCATCAGATATCCGATGAAGCTGACTTTCATCAGTCTTGCCTACACACCATCAGTTAAAAATCCGTTTGTGTCAAAACGCGGTGATGTAAAACACTACGACGTGCTGAGAAAAATGAAGTTCAATGCTTCCGAGCATGCATCAACTTGATTCTGAGCATGCATGGTTTTTTACCGATGGACTAAAAAGAAGAAATTACCTCTTGGAATCTTGGGATTTTGTGGACAATGAAACGAAAAATTTAAAAATTTAAAAAATATATATAATTTAATATACAAAAAATTACAAAAAATATATCCAAATCACATAATACATATACCACACAGTGGTGCATTAAAAACAGTACATAAATAAGATGACAGTGCATGTATACTACGAATAAGTGGTGTTAGACAAATGGACCTCAAGAACCTACAAAAAGAAGGCTCATATGTATAGATAGCTGAACCAACGCGTTTCGACTTGTGAGTTACACTGAATTAGGTTGATTCTGGTAGAGTTAGGCCGGCTTATCAGTAGATAAGTCGACCTAACTCAGAACTCCAGGCCGACGTATGTTTAAGCGTATGCTCAAACAGAGATACGCTTAAACATATCTAAGATACGACGGCTTGCGCCGTCCTATTTTAGATTTCAATATTTTGGACGGCCGCTAGGTGGCGCTTCCATTGCGGTCGGCGTAGAATATGTAAATGAGTTTGTACGGCGATTCACGAACGTACGCCCGGCCGCCGCAGTCGATTTACGCCGTTTACGTAAGGCCTTAGGAGGCCTAAAGTTATTCCACCTATTAGGTGGAATAACAATGTTAAAGTATGGCCGCCGTTCCCGCCGCGAGATTCGAATTTTTAACGTTGTTTGCGTAAGTCGTCCGCGAATCGGTATTTACGTCGTTTACGTCCATGTCGAAATCAATAGGCCCGTGCGGCGTACGTAACCGCAATGCACACTGGGAAATGTAGTCGCCCGGCGCATGCGCAGTGAATAAAAAACTTCAAAAACGTGAGGTCAAGCCTCATTGCCATTAAACACGCCCCCAACCCATTTGAATTAGGCACCCTTATGCCCGCCGCATTTACACTACGCCGCCCTAAGTAAGGAGGCAAGTACTTTGAGAATACAGTACTTGCCTCTCTTACTTAAGGCGGCGTAGTGTAAACACGCTAGGCTACGCCGACCTAGATTTGCGCGCCCCTACCTGAATCTACCTAACTGTCTTCATCAGGAAAAGACAGAATCTCTGCAATTGAAAAAACAGCCAAATAATACATGTACTTAATACAGAAAATGGACAATGATAAATGGTCATAAATCGATACTCTGTGAAAATATAATTTAAATACAAAAAACTAGAAGAACTTACATGTGCATGCGTCTGTCATCAAAAAATCTAAAAGAACCATTCCCCTCCAATGGAACCCGCATAGATCTCCCTCCACAAAGAGTAGAGTTTTAACCGATGGACTTGCCCACAGACGATCGTTTTTTTCTATCGTTTTTTTAACCATCAGATAATTTTAAAACAGGTTCAAAGTTTTTTCACCGATGGGAAAAAAAAGATTGGGCCCACACACGATCGGTTCCTCCGATGAAAACGGTCCATCGGACCGTTTTCATCAGACGAACCGATCGTGTGTATACGGCATAACAGTTGTGGCACAGTCCAGCAATGTAAAAATATTTAAAAATAGAAGTAAAAAAAAAAGTCTGTCCGGAGGTGGCAGTAGTGCCTTCTAAATGCCTGTCAGCCACTGCTATGCTGCAATCTGAGAAGTGATCCACTGCGCATTGCTTTTCAGCAGTAAGCAGTACTGCGAGTCTGAAATAAGCATTATGGCCCGTACACACAATCCAAATATCGTACGACCGATCGTACGACTTTTTTCGCTTAATAGTCAGAAGTAGAAATTTAATAGGTTACTAAAGTCAGGAAAATTCTTGTACGGCAGAAAAAAAAAATCAGAAGTGATGTCATGTGTTGTAATATATTTTTATTGTATTTTTGAACGACAGCTATACTAACTAAACGTAAATTGTACGATCTGGTATCGTACGAGGAAAATTTTCATGCTTATCCGATCTAATAATATCGGATGAACTGTCATGATCGGCTCTCAAAAGTGGTGTACACGCGATCCGAAAATCGTACGATCCTTCTTCAGACGATCGTTTTTGTCCGATATTCAGATCATGTGTACGGGCCATTAATCTGGTTATTAACACTTGTTGATAATAACAACAGGGATTGTTTACCCAGGGATATCCTTGGTGGATCAAGGGGTAATGTTTTTTCCCCACTAGAACAAATTTGATTACAGTAGATTGCTTTATAGGGTTTTTTGCCTTCCTCTAGCTCAGCTGTGGATATAGGGTTTTCCGTTTATGTATTCATTTTTTTCTGTTGTACTAGATGGACTTGTGTCTTTTTTCAACCTGGATAACTACTGTACTGTATATAAGTATGTAACCAATTTAATTTCAGTTCACTGTTGTCAGATAAAGATCTGATTTCCAGAGTTTAACACATTTCATATTCATCATAAAGCCTATATTATTGTCTAGGGAGATGCCATATGTTTAGTGTGAAATAAATATTGTATTTTCACTTTTTTTAGGTGATGAAAGTTTGAAGGAAAACTATGTACAGGACAGTAAAATGGGTTTTGTCATTAATGCAATATATGCAATGGCCCATGGTCTACATAACATGCATTCAGTCCTATGTCCGGGATTTGTTGGACTATGTGATGCAATGAAACCTATTGATGGAAGCAAACTCCTTGAATTTCTAATAAAAAGCAGATTTCCGGGTATCTCTGGAGAAGATGTATTTTTTGATGAAAAAGGAGATGCCCCTGGAAGGTATGTGAAAATGTTGATCTCCAGAACAATCCTCTACAGGTAAACTATGTATACTTTGCAAAGTTTCTCTGCAAACCTTTTTCAGATCTCTACCAGCCTCTGATCTGGAGCCACTGATGTCAACATTGGTAGCACTTTTTAAAACTGACTGATAACCAAAAGTTCCTTTACTTTAGCCATCTAATTAGTCTCAATGTTGAAAAAGCTCCTCCAGCTTGCTATTCCCTAAATGTAAAAGGGTTTTGAAAAGTATCCTTATAAAAATGTAACTTTTATTGCAAGGATGTGTTAAATTGGCATTCCATTTTCTGTGCAGAATTCTAGGAAACCACTTAAAGCGGGGGTTCACCCAAAAAAAAAAAATGTTAACATTACATTCAGCCGAGTTGTCAGAATGACAATCGGCTGTTTTTGTTTTTTTTATCCCCGTACATACTGTATTTTCACTGCCGCTTCCGGGTATGTCTTCTTCGGGACTGGGCGTTCCTAATTGATTGACAGGTTTCCAACCGTAGCATACAGGGCGTCACGAGTTGCCGAAAGAAGCCGAACGTCGGTGCGGCTCTATACGGCGCCTGCGCACCGACGTTCGGCTTCTTTCGGCAACTATTGACGCACAGTATGCGACGGTGGGAAGCCTGTCAATCAATTAGGAATGCCCAGTCCCGCAGAAGACATACCCAGAAGCGGCGGTGAAAATACTGTATGTACGGGGATAAAAAAAAAAAAACCCGGCTGAATGTAATGTTAAAAAAAAAATTAATTTTCAAATAAATTATGTGAAGAATGGAATGAAAATGCAGCCGTGTTTGGTAACAATGTTGCCATGCAAATAAAACACACTGGCTTAAAAAACCTTGCTTCTACAGCAGCTCAATGGTATCCTATGTGTCCATGCACATTAGGACATTAATGCCTTGTACACACGATCAAAATTTCCGGTGGAAAAAGTAAGGCCGCATACACGCGATCGGTCCATCTGATGAGAACGGCCTGATGGATTTTTCCTTCAGTTAACCGATGAAGCTGACTGATGGTCAGTCGCGCCTACACACCATCGGTTAAAAAAACGATCGTGCCAGAACGCGGACACGTAAACCATGTATGACAGCACTATAAAGGGGAAGTTCAAATCCAATGGCGCCACCCTTGGGGCTGCTTTAGCTGATTTTGTGTTAGTAAAAGACGTTTTGCGCTTTTCTGTCTGTTACAGCGTGATGAATGTGCTATCTCCATAACAAACGCTAGTTTTACCAGAACGAGCGCTCCCGTCCCCTAATTTAGTCTGAGCATGCGTGGATTTTTAACCGATGGTCGTGCCTACTAACGATCATTTTATTTCTATCGGTTAGGAATCCATCGGATAAATTTAAAACAAGTTGGCTTTTTTTTAACCGATGGTTAAATACCGATGGCGCCCACACGCGATCGGTTTAGACCGATGAAAACGGTCCATCAGACTGTTCTCATCGGTTTAATCGATCGTGTGTACGCGGCCTAAGACGGAATTTTTTCATCAGATATTCCGACCGTGTGTGTGTGCTCTCCATCTAAGTTTTGCCCAAAAAAATATATCGGAAATTGCGTTAGTCTGTATGAAACTCCGACGGAGAAAAAAACACACATGTTCAGAATCAAGTCGACTCATGCTCGGAAGCATTGAACTTCATTTTTCTCAGCTCGTTGTAGTGTTGTACGTCACTGTGATTTGGACGGGCGGAATTCGGTGTGACAGTGTGTATGCAAGACAGCTTGAACGGAGTTTATCCCAACAGAAATTCCGATCGTCTGTACGGGGCATAAGAGGCATTTTGAGTTTAATTATTAAAGGCAAAAAAAAAAATATCTGGTTCGCGTTTCTGATTGGAGCTTGGAGGCAGAAAAAAATGGAAAACTCTCCTAAACTCATCTAAACTTTGTACAAAAAATGCTCTATATGAGCGTTTTTTACTCCCGAAAGAACAGAAGTTTTTAAGCCCAGTGTGCATGGAGCCAAAGGCCCCGTACACACGAGAGGAACGATCCACTGAAATTGATCCGCGGATATATTTCGGGCCGACCGATTTCCAGCGGATAACAATTTCTTAGCATGCTAAGAAATCTATCCGCTGGAATCGGCTCCAGCGGATCGATCCGGTGGTCTGTACAGACTCACCGGATCGATCTGTCCGAACCCATCCCTCGCATGCGTCGTAATGATTCGACGCATGCGTGGATATCCTTATATGACAGCGTCGCGCACGTCACCGCGTCATCATCGCGGCGACGGCGCGACACGTCACCGCGGTGTCAATTCGGCGCGGATTTCGATCCGATGGTGAGTACACTCCAGCGGATCGAAATCCTCAGAGGATTTATCAGCGGAAACGGTCCAGAGGACCGTATCCGCGGATAAATCCTCTCGTGTGTACCCGGCATAAAAGTTTTAGAAAATATGGATTCCAATAGGTTGAAAGTAACAATTAACTTTTAATAACATTAAATTGTAAAAATAAAATTGAATTCTCCTTATTTTTTTCCTACATTCCTTATTATGTTCAAATAATCACTTGAAAATTTAATTTATTGACAAGAGTCACTTTAAAATAACTGAAACGGTAATTGAGGACATAACAAGAGTGAGAAATTATGAAAATAGTACAGAGTGGGTAAAGAGATTCATTTTTTTTAATTCTCAGTACTATGGGAATTATGGGGAGGCCTATGGGGAGGCCATTTAATTTCATGAAAAGAAATTAAGTCTTTTCTGTGCATGAGTGGAATGGAGCTTAGTAGCACAAGTTCAAGCTCAAATTTAAATTTAAATACAAATTAAGTTGCTTATCCCCTCTCTTCTCTCTCATGTTCAGACTGGAGATCCAGAATTGCAATTAGAGAAAGAGAGTCAGCTTTTGCCTTTTCTTTGTAAATATCTATAAAGCTCTGTGGTCCCAATTTCCACCCTTGTATTAAATACACCCAAAGACGGTATGGCGCTAACTCAATAATGAAATCATATATCATAAAGAGCAAAGTTTTGTACCATATAATGTGATAATCAACATAAGGCCCCTTTCACATGGGGCAGTGGAGGTGCGGTGACGATATAGCAGCGCTATTTTTAGTGCTGCTATACAGTCGTATTTACCGCCATATATGTGGTATATATTTGGCCGCTAGCGGTGTGGTTTTAACCCCCGCTAGCGACCGATAAAGGGTTAATACCGCCCGCAATGCGCCTCTGCAGAGGCGCATTGCGGGCGGTATTACCGCGGTTTCCCATTTCAATGGGAAGGAGCGGAATAGGAGCGGTAAACACCCCGCTCCTATACCGCTCCAAAGATGCGGCTAGCAGGACTTTTGGAGCGGTCCTGCCAGCGCACCGCTTCAGTGTGAAAGCCTTCGGGCTTTCACATTGAAGCCTGCAGGGCACGATTTTTTCAGGCGGTATAGCAGCGCTATTTTTAGCGCTGAACCGCGTGAAAAACACCTCAATGTGAAAGGGGCCTAAATCAAAGTCCAAAGAATAGAAGTTACACAGTTACAGTCAGGTTGAAAAAAAGACTACCCAGTTCACCTCCAGGGAGAGTCTATCCCACATTTTCACAGCTCTTACTGTGAAGAAACCTTACCACATTTGGAGATGAAATCTTTTTTCCTCTAGATGTAAAGAGTGCCCCCTTGTCCTCTGTGATGGTCTTAAAGTGAATAACAAGTTCACTATATGGACCCCTTATGTATTTGTACATGTTGATCATATCCCTCCTTAATCTCCTCTTCACAAGAAAGAATAAATTAAGTTCCTCTAATCTTTCCTCATAGCTGAACTCCTTCATACCTCTTGTTAGTTTGGTTGCCCTTCTCTGCACTTTCTCCAGTTCCTCAATATCCTTTTTTAGAACTGATGCCCATAACTAAACTGCATATTCCAGATGAGGTATTAATACAAGAAAGTACTTTGCTTGCTTTGGAAACCACAGCTTGGAATTGCATGCTATAATTAACCACTTCCATACCAGGCACTTACGCACCTTTCTGCCCAAGCATATTATTAGCTTTCAGCGCTGTCGCAATTTGAATGACAATTGCGCGGTCATGCAACACTGTACCTAAACAATTTTTTTATCATTTTGTTCCCACAAATAGACCTGTCTTTTGGTGGTATTTGATCACCTCTGTGATTTTTATTTTTTGCACAACAAATAAAAAAACACCGACATTTAAAAAAAAAAGTTTTTATTTGTTTCTGTTAAATTATTTTTTAACTTACATACGTTTTCTTTTTCAATGACTGCCACTGATATGGCTGCACTGACTGGCACTGATAAGGCGGCACCGATGGGCACCAATGAGGTGGCACTGATAAGCACTGATGATGGGCACTGATAGGCGGCACTGATAGGCGGCACTAGTATGCGGCACTGATAGGCACTCACAGGCGGCACTGATAGGCACTCACAGGCGGCACTGGTGGGCACTCATGGGCGGCACTGATGGGCACTCATGGGCGACACTGATGGGAACTCATGGGCGGCACTGATGGGTGGCACAGATGGGCACTGATGGTCACTGATAGGTGGGCACGGATGGGCACTGATAGGTGGGCATGGAAGGGCACTGATAAGTGGCACTGAGGGATACTGAGTGGCACTGATTACTGGTGTGCGGCATTGCTGGGCATCACTGTTTTAACTACTATACTGTTGTGCCAGTCAGTGCCCATTTGTGGGCACTGATTGGCATATTTTTGGCATTTTTAGGAACATGTGGATGGCCATGGGGGATGTACCTGCCCATCCACATGTTGAAGGCTTCTCTGGTGGTCCTGGAGGCTTCCCTGGTGGTCCAGTGTAAGCTTATGATTTACTAAAACCGCCGGATCCTTCTCCACTATAGATTCACCCAGTTGTACGCCCCCTAGTATGTATGATGCATGCATATTCTTATATTCAAAGTACGCTCACCATGAATCCAAGTTGCAGCGTACGTTCCAAAATGCCAACTGTAGGAACGCACGCCGCATCTCGGATAGATGGCGAGCGTGCTTTGAACTGAGTTGTACACATTGGTACTGACTTATAAACCCTTAAATGTAAGTGCAAATTTTTTATATTTCTGTGATCTGCATTTTGTAATAAACTTACTGCAAGATGATAGTTTTATATGCTTTTCCCGAATCCTATTTGTTGCAATAATATATGGAGATACTTCTGGGGTTAAGAGTAATCACCAATACTGGATCCCCTAGGGCAGGCATGTCCAAATTACGGCCCGGGGGCCAGTTGTGGCCCCCTTGGTGATTTGATATGGCCCCCCTGGGGATTTGGTTATATATATATATATATAGCCATTGCAGCTTCACATGTGCCCTGTGCCCTGGGGGCCACAAAATATATATACCGTATTTATCGGAGCTGCCTCGGAGGGGACAGGACGTGCGCCGTCGGATTACATGAAGAGAATCTCCCGTTTACTCAGCGGCGTCTGTAATAGGAAGTCCCGTTTCCTGGGGTGCCATTGCATGACTGTTCTGTTTATCATAGGAGGTGGGGCTTTGTATTAAAGAGGCCACTGAGTAAACGAGAAATTCTCCTGTTTGTAATCTGACGGCACTTGTCCCTCCCCCTTCCTGTCCCCTCCGAGGCTGCAGATGGGCATCGATCAGGCTGCACTGATGACAATGGTAAGGCTGCATTGATGGCAATGGTGAGGCTGCATTCATGGCAATGGTAAGCCTGTGCGTGTTATACGCTGATAAATACGGTATATCCAAATAACACGCCCAAGCTCATCCTTAGTCCTGAGTCTCCACAAAAGAGATATATACACATAGGCGTGCACACATAGGGTGTAAGGTGTGCCTGGGCACACCCTAATCATCCCATACTGTGCAGATTCCCCCTGCTGCCTGGCTGCAGGGAAAGGGAATGGGGAATCTCTGTCCTCAGTGCCTTTCTTTGTCTCAAAAGTTAGACATCAGGGGTCTGTTTAGACCACTGATATTTCACCAAAGCCCCCCAAACAGGGCTCCTAAAAAAATAAAAAATATATAATATATATATATATATAATAATATAAAAAAAATTGTAAAAAAATAATAATAATAATACAAATAAAGATAAACTACTGACACCGATCTCTGCCCTGCTGACAAAGCCCTACTGACTTGCCCACTGCCAAATATGGTATATTACACAGGCATGTGTGTTTGAGCTTTGGTGTGCACACCCTAATACAATAGGCTGCGCACACCTATGTATATACAGGATATCCAAATAAAACCCCCAAGCTCATCTCTTCATCACACACAGCCACAAAGGCAAGAGAATTATTGTTGGGCAGTGTATTAGTGCTCGGACGAACACACTTGGATCAAATTTTAATGATTCAAAGAATGTCAGGCAAAATAGTCGGCCCTCGAGCATGTTCACTTCATCAAATGTGGCCCTCTTTGAAAAAAGTTTGGACACCCCTGCCCTAGGGGCTAATGATTAAGGGTCTGGAATTATTATAAAGCGTATCTAGCTTAGACAGTTGGTTAGTGTGCATTTCCCACACACTGTTTGCGGTGGAGCATGACTTATAGAAAATTAATCAAGACACTTTATCTTTTTATCACCGTGACTGGATCGTTCAGTGAAGCTTTTGTTATTCCTTATATGGAACTTCGAGTTCTTTGGACTGTTTTATTCATGTTGATTATCACATAGTACAGGACCACCCCTGGACCAGTAGGCCCCAGAAACTCCTAGGCCTACTCTCAGTTGCGAAGCCTCGGGCCAGCAGGCCCTGAGACCGGAAAAACTGTCAGCACATCCCTGAGGCCAGGAGGACCATCAGGTCATGATCGGAAGACCCCGCCAGAACGGTGTCTGTCCCTTAAATATCCTCCCCCAATGCACCCAGCCTATTGCATTTCCAACCTTGACTCCCGGTGACAGCGACACCTGCAAGCAAGGGGAACATACGCAACACAGCTGGACTAGAACAGAAACCCACAATTTGGTAATCCTCTGAGCTAAACTACAGCTCAGGTAACTAAATTTACAAAATAGCGCCTACTCAACAGGAGCAGGGCGCTACATAAATAAATAAAATACAGTACATAGTAAAACAGATATAAAACATCAGTATAAAAATCAGTATTAAAAAAAACTACCAGATCTGAAATTAGGTAGTTCAAGAAGAGTGAAGGAGGAGCTAACCTCCAGTGACTCTGGAGTTAATACTTTTTGGACCTGATGCAGAACAAACAAAAGAACCTCTAACGAACCTCTAATGTTGGCTTTCACTACTCCATACAAACTGCTAAACCAGTGACCAGAGCAGCATGCATGTTCCTCTGTTACAATACATTTTAAAGATCCTATTTCATTCCAGACAAACCCCAGTTAAAAAGTCTAGTGCCCGATGAAGGAGCCCTTGTACGCTTGAAATGTATTGGTACATTTTTAACATCTTCTGCCCTGTACACACGTTTGGAATTTCCGATGGGATAAAATCCAATGCAATTTTCCGTCGGAATTCTGTTCAAGCTGTCTTGCATACACACTGTCAGACCAAATTCCGACCATCCAAAACGCGGTGACGTAAAACACTACGACAAGCGGAAGTTTCACATAAACGATCGGAATTTCCATCGGAAAAAAAATAAAACATGTTCTATTTCTAAACTCCGATGGAAAAAAGTCAGATGGGGCTCACACACGGTCGGAATATCCGATGAAAAAATTCCATCTGACTTTTTTCAGCAGAAATTCCGATCGTGTGTACAAGGCATTACAGTTGATAAACGTCATCTACACAATAAGAACCCTTTGGAACTCTTTTAATCATAATCTAAAGAACAATCAGGTTCAAGCTTACTTTGATAAGGACTGGTGATACAGACAGCAAAAAGAGAGAGGATGTCACACAACATAGGTTTAAAAACGTAGACACTTGGGGGCAGATCCACATAGATCTGCACCCGCGCAGCGTATCTGAGATACGCTACGCCGCCGTAACTTACCCGGCTTTGGTTCGAATCCATAAAGAATTTGCTCCGTAAGTTACGGCGGCGTAGTCTATCTCTCGCGGCGTAACGGCGCGTAATTCAAATCGGCGAGTAGGGGGCGTGTTTCATTTACGTGTTTCATTTACGAACTGTGCATGCTCCGTTCCTAAATTTCCCGCCGTGCATTGCGCTAAATGACGTCGCAAGGACGTAATTTTTGGTGACGTGGACGTAAATTACATCCAGCCCAATTCACGGACGACTTACGCAAACGTAATTACATTTTTAAAATTATACGCGGGAACGACGGCCATTCTTAACATTGAGTACGCCACCAAATAGCAGGTTTAGCTATACGCCGAAAAAAGCCGACTAGAGACGACGTAAAAAAATGCGACGTCCGCTTGTATGTTCGTGGATCGTCGGAAATAGCTAATTTGCATACTCGATGCGGAAAACGACGGGAACGCCACCCAGCGGACGCCGAAGAATTGTATCTTAGATCCGAAGGCGTACGAAGACGTACGCCTGTCGGGTCTAACCCAGATGCCGTCGTATCTTGTTTTGAGGATTCAAAACAAAGATACGACGCGGGAAATTAGAAAGTACGCCGGCGTATCAGTAGATACCCCGGCGTACTCTCTTTGTGGATCTGCCCCTTGCATTCTATCTTTGAGAAACTTCGGAAAATCTGTCTGTGGTGGATTACATAAAACTTAGACCAAGATGAGGAGACTTTCTGATTTTAGCACTGTTAAGCCCCGTACACACAATCTAAATTCCGACCGTGTGTATGCCCCATCTGAGTTTTTCCATTGGATATTCTGAGAAATTCCATCGGAGTTTAGATAGAGAACATGTACTCCAATAGAATTCCGTCTGAATTTCGATGTGAGTTTGGCCGGGTAAAAGCCAGATTGTGTGTACGAGGCTTTACAGTGCTTGCTAGATATTGTATAGCATTTATTGCTTTAATTTGAATATAGTACTAAAATGAAAAAAAATAATACAAACTCATGTAAAATTTGCCTTTTAGTAACTTTTCACATGTGCATGCATAAATACCCAAGATGTTAAAATATATGGAAACGGTGTAAAAAAATAAAAAAGATGTATGTAATAATAAAATGCAGATGGTGAGCTTCTGTCAAATAATTTTGCCTAGACAGAGATGATTTGAGAAGTCTCCTCTGCCCCAGTGATTAGTTTCACTTTTATTGAATTATTAAATATTGCATTTTAAATAGTAAATATTTTAAGTATTACATATTTGAATATTAAATACATATGACATTATTAATTAAATCATTGAATGTTTAATACTTAAAGTGGAGGTTCACCCAAAAACCTAATTTTTAACATTAGATTGAGGCCCGTTTTGTCAAGGGGAATCGGGTGTTTTTTTTCAAATCGAAGCAGTACTTACCGTTTTAGAGAGAGATCTTCTCCGCCGCTTCCGGGTATGGGCTGCGGGACTGGGCGTTCCTATTTGATTGACAGGCTTCCGACAGGCTTCCGACGGTCGCATACATCGCGTCACGATTTTCCGAAAGTAGCCGAACGTCGGTGCGCAGGCGCCGTATAGAGCCGCACCGACGTTCGGCTTCTTTCGGCTACCCGTGGCGCGATGTATGCGACCGTCAGAAGCCTGTCGGAAGCCTGTCAATCAAATAGGAACGCCCAGTCCCGAAGACCATACCCGGAAGCGGCAGAGAAGATCTATCTCTAAAATGGTAAGTACTGCTTCGATTTAAAAAAAACACCCGATTCCCCTTGACAAAATGAGCCTCAATCTAATGTTAAAAAAAAAATTTCGGGTGAACTCCCGCTTTAACATACATAAATTAAGCAAAATACTGTATATCTGTTACTAGGCTAGATACTAGAGAAAAAAAATTAAATACCATGTAAAAGCTAAAATACATGGGCCCAGATTCACATAGAATCACAGGGGCGTAACGTATCGTAGATACGTTACACCGCCGCAAGTTTTCATCGCAAGTGCCTGATTCACAAAGCACTTGCAAGGAAACTTCCGCCGGCGGCCTCCGGCGTAAGCCCGCGTAATTCAAAGGGGCGTGTGCCATTTAAATTAGGCGCATTCCCGCGCCGGACCTACTGTGCATGCTCCCTTTTGAATTTCCTGCCGTGCTTTGCGTGAAGTGACGTCATTCTTTCGAACGGCGACGTGCGTAGCATACTTCCGTATTCCCGGACGTCTTACGCAAGATGGAAAGATTTTCAAATTTCGACGCGGGAACGACAGCCATACTTTATACAGCACATACGTGTGCTGTGTAAAGTTAGGGCAACAAAAACGATGACTAACTTTGCGACGGGAAACTAGACTAGCAGCGACGTAGCGAACGCGAAAAACCGTCGTGGATCGCCGTAACTACTAATTTGCATACCCGACGCTGGTTTACGCCGCAAACTCCCCCCAGCGGCGGCCGCGGTATTGCATCCTAAGATCCGACAGTGTAAAACAATTACACCTGTCGGATCTAAGGGCTATCTATGCGTAACTGATTCTATGAATCAGTCGCATAGATACTCTGAGAGATACGACGGAGTATCTGAGATACTCCGTCGTATCTCGGCTGTAAATCTGGGCCATGGTTTGCATTTATTTGCATTAGCTGTTCTGTTCATTTGTTTGTGAGCTCGTTGATAAACATTTGGATGAGAATATAAAGTAAATAATAATAAGAGTGGCTAATGAGAGGAACCTTAAATTAAACAATAATTTTCTTTTCAACTTTAGATATGATATCATGAATCTTCAATTAATTGAGCCAAGCGGATACGATTATGTTCTTGTAGGAACTTGGCATGAAGGAAATTTATCCATTTATGATGAAAAGATGCAGATGAATAAAAGTGAAATGGTTCGATCAGTGTGCAGTGATCCTTGTTCTAAAGGACAAATAAAGGTAGGTTTTTTCTATATTTAAAAAAAATGGGCAAAAGTAGAAGTTGTACAAATATTTATTTAGAACTGGGACAATGTTTGTCTTATATTTTAAAGCGGAGTTCCACCCAAAAGTGGAACTTCCACTTTAAGTACTCCTCGCCCCCTTACATGCCACATTTGGCATGTCATTTTTTTGGGAGGAAGTGGGTGGGTACTTTTGAGTGGGACCTCCTGTCCCACTTCCTCCTTTCACCCATGGGCCACCTAGGCGACTCCTCCTCTCTTCCTAGCCGGCCCCTTCCTCTTGGCAATCTTCTGGGACATCTTCCCAGTGTGCATGCTCCAAAATGTGTCGCAAGCATGACAGTGATGCCATCTCACACATCGCTGCGTTCTTGCCCTCTCTATCGAACCTCCACTGCGCTCAAATCCTCGGTTTGGATCCCGCTTGAGCGGGTGGGATCCCGCTGGACAGGACTTCCTACCCCAACTGGATATGGGAGGTGCGATTCCAACACACAGCCTGGATTGTTGTTAGCGTGGCTCACTGGATCCATATGTGCCTGTATACAGATACTTCTATGAGTTTTTAATGCACCTTTTTCATTAATATTACAGTCAATGCTCAGAGGTGCCTGTGTTTTCTCTCTCTCTCTGCATGTTTGGAGTCCGCTTCCACTTCCCCTGCAAGGCTGGCCCTGATACAGTGGACTGTCTCGTTACACGGAGCTGATTAGCTCAAGGGACTTTTGTTTTATTTAAACACCTAATAGGCTGCGCCCTACCTATGATTGGCACCTGTGCTTAGTCGGGTAGGTTTTTTAAAATCTAAGCAGTACTTACCGTTTTAGAGAGCGATCTTCTCCGCCGCTTCCGGGTATGGGCTGCGGGACTGGGCGTTCCTAATTGATTGACAGGCTTCCGACAGGCTTCCGACGGTCGCATACATCGCGTCACGATTTTCCGAAAGTAGCCGAACGTCGCTGCGTAGGCGCCGTATAGAGCCGCACCGACGTTCGGCTTCTTTCGACTACTCATGATGCGATGTATGTGACCGTCGGAAGCCTGTCGGAAGACTGTCAATCAAATAGGAACGCCCAGTCCCGAAAACCATACCCGGAAGCGGCGGAGAAGATCGCTCTCTAAAACGGTAAGTACTGCTTAGATTTTAAAAAAACTACCCGATTCCCCTTGACAAAATGAGCATTAATCTAAGGTTAAAAACCGTGCAGTACTTTTTTCACTGAAATGGATTGTAGCACGGTATACTACAGTGCAACGCCGCTATGGTGAATTGAACTGAATGAAATGTTACAATCTAATATTTTTGCAATGCAATGTGATATTTTCAGCCACTGCTGGTGTGAACTGGCACTAAAACCGTAAAAAAAAAAATTGGGCTACATCAACATTCAGCTGTTGTAGAATCAGTCATAAAGCAACAAGGAAAAAAACATTTTTTATCGACTTGCCCATGGAATTATGTTATAGCGGTTGCTTGTGATTCTAGCGATAGTTCAGACAGAAGTGAGAACAGGCTTTACCTTGGTGTGAAAACATTTTAGTATATTAATTGGAATAGGAATTGGAATAGGAATTGTAGTAATATTTTAGCTATGTGATTTCTAACACTGAACACCTGGGCATGCAACGGGACAAGTTAGCGCTACAGACACAGTTGGACTGTTTGCTAAACAATAGGCTTCATTCCGCTGTTGGCTTATCAGTTTGATGGTCGCGAACATCACATAACGCGCACACATTATTTCACTAGCTAACTTTTCTATGTAAGCATTGCCAGCAAGTCCTCCTACTCAATTCCCAGGTAATCTGTATAATTGGATAAGGAATAAATAGTGATTAGTAGTCAACTGCAGCTTGGTGTTTACTACAAACACTTTAATTAACCAATTCCCCTTTGGAAAAATAAAATTTTCAGGGTATCTATATAAAGTTCTAAATCACCTGTCAAATGCATTTCTTATACTTACTAGTCTTTTATAAACCCTCCACAAGGGTCAGTGGCATTCAACTTAACCACTTGCTTACTGGGCACATATACCCCCCTCCTGCCCAGGTGAAATTTCAGCTTTCGGCACTGCATCGCTTTAACTAACAATTGCGCGGTCGTGCGACGTGGCTCCCAAACAAAATTGACGTCCTTTTTTCCCCACAAGTAGAGCTTTCTTTTGGTGGTATTTGATCGCCTGTGCGGTTTTTATTTTTTGCGCTATAAACAAAAAAGTGAGACAATTTTGAAAAAAATACAATATTTTTTACTTCTTGCTATAATAAATATCCCAATTTAAAAAAAAAATAACATTTTTTTTTCTCAGTTTAGGCCGATACGTATTCTTCTACATATTTTTGGTAAAAAAAAAAAAAAAATCGCAATAAGCGACTGGTTTGCGCAAAAGTTATAGCGCTTACAAAATAGGGGACAGAATTATTTTTTTTTTATTATTTTTTTTACTAGAAATGGCGGCGATCTGCGATTTTTAATGGACTGCGACGTTATGGCGGACACATCGGACACATTTTTGGCGCCATTCACATTTATACTGCGATCAGTGCTATAAATATGCACTAATTACAGTATAAATGTGACTGGCATTGAAGGGGTTAACACTAGGGGGTGAGGAAGGGGTTAAATGTATCCCTGCTTAGTGTTCTAACTGTAGGTGGAGGGGGGGGTGACTGGGGAGGTGACCGATCTATGTCCCTATGTACAAGGGACACAGATCCGTCTCCTCTCCAGAGACAGCACCGCTGTCTCTGTGTAAAACGGCAATGAGAGATGATCTCATATGTTTACATATGAGATCCTCTCTCATTGGCCGCACAGATCGCCTCGCGAACGGCCACTCTGATTGTCCGTTCGCGGCGATCTGTAATTGGCTGTGTCCGAGGGACACGGCCAACACAGATTTTCCCCGCAGCGCGCTCTGGAGCGCGCGCGGGGAACGCCCAAAGGGGCGGCCGTCAATTGACGGCGGTTTGGAAATTGGGATCCGCACTGTAGCCGTCAATTGACGGCAGGCGGATCCCAAGTGGTTAAAGGGGCCAGAGGGCAACATTTGTAGCCACATCTAAATCAACCATTATTTTTCAATTTCTAATTTAATATCATAATTGATGGCCTCATAATAAAACCGGGCAAAGGCATGCATATAAGGCCACTTTCACACTGAGGCGCTTCTAAACTGACAGTAAAAACACTGAGCGTTTTTGAAGAGCTTTTCAGGTGCTTTTGAAGCGCTTTGCATTCATTTCCATTTAAACCAATGAATGCTTTCACACTGGGGCAGTGTGCTGGTAGGGCGATGAAAAAACTCCCCTCTCTATTGAAATGAATGGAAAGCTCTTCAAAAGCACCTGAAAAGCTCTTTAAAAGCGCTCAGTGTTTTTACTGGCAGTTTAGAAGTGCCTCAATGTGAAAGGGGCCTTATATTCACTTCTTACACCATCATATATGGAACTGACACGCTGCCACTGACACAGCTACGTAAAAAGTTCCTGGGAAGTGGTCTTCAGTTCAGAGAAAAATCAGTAATAATATTAATCCTCTACCTCTTCATTAGTGTCAGGCCTCGTACACACGACCGAGGAACTCGTCGGAAAAGACACATCGTTTTCCTCGACGAGTTCCTTGTTAGACTTGTCGAGAAACTTGACAAGCTTTCTTTGCGTACACACGGTCAAGACCAAATCTCCTTGTTCTCAAACGCGGTGACCTACAACACATACGATGCCAGGGGAAGTTCGATTCCACTGGCACAACCCTTGGGGTTGCTTTTGCTAATCTCTTATTACTGCGTGTTAAGTAAAAGTTTGGTGAGAGACGATTTGCACTTTTCAGTCTGTTACAGCGTGACAAATGTGCTATTTCCATTACAAACGCTACTTTTACCGAAGGTGCGCTCCCGTCTCATACTATATTCTGAGCATGCGCGGGTTTCTAAGCATACACACGAACGTGTTTCTCGTCGAAAACTAGCCCAACGAGGAACACGACAAGGAAATTGAGACTCCCGTCGAGGAAAAAGAGAACTTGTTCTCTTTTTTCCTCGTCGAGTTCCTCGACAGTTTTCTCGATGAAAAGCATACACACGACCGTTTTCCTCGGCAAAAAAGCTCTGCCAGCAAGTGTCTTGATGGATTCTGTTGAGGAAAACGGTCGTGTGGACGAGGCCTCAGTGTGGCAACAATATTGGCAAATATGCTTTGCATACTTGCACAGTATAAAGAAAAAGCAGCAGACCAACAGTTATAAGCATAAATATATATATTTTTTAATATTGACCTTCTCTATGAAATTAGCTATAAATTTGATGGTTCAAGTGTTTTTACCCCAGCATTATAAATTTCTGATATGTGACTGCTGTACCATGTACTTGTATGAAAATGTATCCTGTTATTTTAAATATTTTGCTTCCTTTATGTGAAATCCCTGGTGTTCCCTCTGTTGCCTGTCCCTCTGTTTTGTCTGTTAAAACCTGACCACACTAGGCAGGAGGGCTCATCGTGGTCAGTTCCCCTAGCTGTGATGGGAACTCAGTGTTCTCTCCTCCAATGATCAGACTTGTCCTGACACGCCCCCCTGCACAGGCTTTCACTGGAATGATCAGTGTGCTGTTGCTTCTCCTCCCCCAGCTCCTATGCAGCTGAGAACAGAGGGAACAGGGGGGATGTGTTCACTTATAAAAAAAAGGGGAAAAAAGTATTGATAATGTTTTTTTTTTTATTATTTATTTTTTATCTATACACATATGTTTGCCTTTTCATTTCAATTTTAAACTGACTGGGTTGTTTTATAAGGTGATTATTTACAATCAATTTAAGGAATTGAATTAATTGTTGGTTGCTGACGATGTAACACTAATTTTGTATTCATGTAAAAAAAAAATCCACAACTTAAGTTTTGGGTATTC
This sequence comes from Rana temporaria, assembly GCF_905171775.1. Taxonomy (NCBI): domain Eukaryota; kingdom Metazoa; phylum Chordata; class Amphibia; order Anura; family Ranidae; genus Rana; species Rana temporaria. Next base: position 358,105,133 of record NC_053492.1, read on the forward strand.
AGCCTTAAAGACATTAATTTAAAAAGGATTGTTCGTTATCATATTTGGTCAGAAATCTGAATTTCATTTTCTTCTTTCTTCGACCTTGACACAGGTTATAAGGAAAGGTGAAGTTAGCTGTTGCTGGATTTGTACCCCTTGCAAAGAGAATGAGTTTGTGCAAGACGAGTTTACCTGTACAGCCTGTGATCTAGGGTGGTGGCCTAACCCTTATTTAACAGGTGGGAGGTCTTTATATAAATGAATTGTGATTATTTTATTTTACAGGAATGTTTAATAATTAATGGAAAATTGCTGCAGGGAATAGTTTGTGGTAGGTACTTTATTTTTAACTTGCCTAAGAAACGTGTGATTTGTCCAGCTTTTGTTGAAATGTACATCCTAAAATTACGCTTTAGACCCCTTTCACACTGAAGTGTTTTTACAGCATTTTAGCGTTAAAAATAGCGCTATTAAAACGCTCATAAAACGCTCTCCATGCATCTCAATGGACCCTTTCACACTGAGTCCTGCAAGCAGCATCTTTGGAGCAGCTTGTGGGCGCTGAAAAAAACACTTCAAAAACGCCCCTCTCTATTGAAATGAATTGAAAGCGCTGTAAAAACGCCTTACCCTTTCACACTGAGGCGTTGCACTGGCGGGGAGTTGAGAAAAGTCCTACAAGCAGCATCTTTGGAGCAGCTTTTGGGCGCTGAAAAAAACGCTCCAAAAACACCCCTCTCCATTGAAATGAATTGAAAGCGCAGTAAAAACGCCTTACCCTTTCACACTGAGGCACTGCAAAAATGCCCTAAAATGTTAGGGTCTTAGCGGTGCTTTACCAGCACATTGGGATTGCAGATGAGGCTTTGCTCGATTAACGCTCCAATAACGCTCGAAAAACGCCCCAGTGTGAAAGGGGCCTTAAAGTCATAGACAGAGGCCCAGATTCACAAAGCACTTACGCCGACGTATAACACGTTACGCCGATGTAAGTGCCAATATGCGCCGGCGGATGTGTGCGGCAGACCCACGAACCAACATGTGCCTAAAAACAGGCTACACCCCGCCGACGTAGCTTGCACGCGCCGGCATAGGGTGGGCGCACATATGAGCTGAGCGCATGGTGCTGCTCCCATTGATCAGCCATTCAAACATGCAAATGAGGGAAATACGCCGATTCACGAACGAGATGCCTGAATGGAACAAATCTGCATGAATTTGTGTTTTTATACCTGTCACCAGTTCAGCTTTTTTTTTTTTACTTTACTTTGTGTCTGTTTTTAACTCCTGTAAAAAACTATAATAATGAGGCAAACAAGGGATTGTTTTTTAGAGCAAGAACAGGTGCAGTAGAGTTGAAATGAGCTTCTAAAGCTTTTTGTTAATGCTTGTAGCAAAATCTTTTTTGTCTTTTTCTTTTTAATGTCACATTATGAAAGCTGGCATTTTTGATGCCCCAACTAGAAATCATTTGATTTTGAAGATTGTTTTAAAGTGGTGTACAAGGAGCTTTCTTCATAACTGCTTATGTAAGTCACAAAAAAAGACTCACATTGGGATGCTATAAAAACACCATAAGGTAGCATCGTAGTAAGCGCCAAGCAGATGGAGATTACCTTCAACAAACTGTTTGTTAAAGTGGTGAATTTAAATTGTACAATAAATATGTAAATGCTGTTTTCCTTCTCTGTTTTGCTCTGCAACAACATATTTGCTTAATGTATAACGGATCAAAAGGATCTGCTACGCAATGATTATTGTTTGTCCTAAAGTTAGACATCTCGTTGACTGTGAACCTTAAATAAACCTTATGTGTTTCTGCTAGATTGCGGGCAAACATCTAAACTTAATGAATTATATTATGCATTTTTTTCATCAAATACCTCATAAATAAGTGGTAAAAAGTAAAATTTTTAGAATTAAGATTAGTAGTAAGATACCTATAATATTTCATAACTGCCATTTTTATTAGAAGTAATATACCATCAATGCAGTTCCATGCAGTTCCAAAAACATGAAGGTGTATTTAAAGTTAAAGGATCCTTTTTTTTGTTTGTTTAAATAACAAACTTGTTATACTTACCTCCTCTGTGCAGTTGGTATTGCACAGAGCAGCCTGGATCCTCTTCTTCTCGGGTCCCTCTTTGCTGATCTTAGTCCCTCCCTCTTTTGAGTGCCCCTCAGCCAGCAGCTTGCTACAGGGGTCACCCAAGCTGAGTCAGAGCTCTGTGTATCCATTCAGACATGGAGCCCCGACCTGGCCCCCTGATTGGCTGAATGACTTTGATTGACAGCCACAGGAGCCAATAGTGCCACTTCTCTGTCTCAGCCAATCTTGAGGAGTGTACTGGATGGCTTAGGGCAGTGGTTCTCAACTCTTGTCCTCAAGACCCACTAGAAGGCCAGATTTTAAGTACTAACTTGGGGAGATGCAGACTAGAATACTGCAATCACTGAGCAGCAAATTATATCACCTGTGATATATTTCAGTTATCTTGCAAACCTGGCCTGGTGGTGGGTCCTGAGGACAGGAGTTGAGAACCACTGGTTGAGGGGTACGTGGACATTGCTGGAGAGAGAAGGAGCTCAGTTAGGTAATTTTTTTTTGGGGGGGGGGGGCTGGGGAGGCTGCTACACACAGAAGTTTTTTTTATATAGGATGCATTAAGATAAAAAAAATCTCCTGCCTTTACAACTCCTTTAAATTAAATACAGAACAATAAGAAATTAAATGATGGTGGCTTTGGGCTACTAGCAATTATAGCTTGATGGCCAGTGTTATTAAATGATAGCATTATTGTAAGTAGGGTTTAGTAGATGTTAGCTCATACACTTCTGGTACAAAAACAAAGATTTGGCTCACCACCAGCATAAACCTGTCCAGCAACATGATTTTCTGCCTGCTCCAGGGGCCCCAAAATTTCAAAAGAGCCAAGCAAAGTCTCAGTAGCCAGGCAGCTTACAGCCCTCTCAACACCTCATGGACACCTGCTGGCTTCTCCCTGCCCTTTTCAGCCCTCTCAAGTGGGTTAACCATTTTTAGGGCCAAAGTATCTGTAGTCAGGGTTGGAGGCTCTTTCCCACCCAAAATTTGTAAGAGTCTCAAAATTTCAGGACTCATACAAGGACTTAAAGTGGATGTAAACCCTCTACTATACCCAGTGAAGTGAACAGCCTCAGATGATACACAAGGATGAAACAAATCTCCCTACATAAGTTTTACATGCACATCTGCTATCTTCAGCTTTATATACTCTTTAGAAAGCGCACATTATGTTAGAGATTTATCTTCCTGCTCAGCATACAGCCAAGACAGCCTGATTGGGGGAAAGGCACACCCCCCTCCACATAGGCAACATTTACAAAGCTGTGCTGTGACAATCAAGCTCTCTGCTAATATGTTTATAGCAACCTCCCTTTACACAAATTTCATGCTGGTTTTATCTTGGTTGATGGAGAACTTGTCAGAAGTTATCATGCTGATAACAGAGCAATGAAACAGCAGAAACACATGGGACTCAGGGCTTTGGAGAGGGAGAAGAAAACACTACATATATATGTGCTTAGGTCAAATTTCATGAATCGGGTTTACATCCACTTTAATAATCTGGGGTAAACTGCAAGTTCCTAGCTAAACCCACTCACCCTGAACAGTGATCCCGAGTACTCTACACTGCTTTTTGTCATCCCCATAAAGGGAACACAAACCAAACATCGGGAACACATATCTCACATACAGGAGCCAACCCTGGAAGCCTGTACAATATACTAAATGCAAATTGAACTTTGAAATTGAAAGCCTATTTGTTTTTAATCACAAGGGGCAGTACCTACATCCAATGTGAAGTGTCCCTTGTGGTGTTGGCTGCTCTCCTTATTTAAAACTGAAGTCCTTTGCCCCCACCCATGCAGGAGGTGTAATCTTCTTGTGATGCGGGATTATTATGATCAGCTGAATCAGTGCCCGATCCCACGCCGGACGTACTGCGCATGCTCCCGTTGCAAATTTCCCAACGTGCTTTGCGCGAAATTACGACGCGCCGACGTTTTAAGAATCGCGATGTGATCAAAGTACTTACGCCGGGAAAAAGAAAAAATTTAAAAAAATTCAAAAGCGACGCGGGAAAGACGGGCATACTTTAACATGGTGGAGTACTTTTACACCATATTAAAGGTGCCCTATCTCTGCGACGGAAATCTAACACTTGCGACGACGTAACGACTGGAAAAACCTTCGGGGATCGCCATGACTCCTAATTTGCATACCCAATGCTGGTTTACAGTCGCATAGATACTCTGAGAGATACGACGGAGTATCTGAGGACACTCCGTCGTATCTCTTTTGTGAATCTGCTCCTTTGAGCTAATGTCTTTCTTTCTATACAGGCAATGCTAACACAAAAATAAGCACCCTAGGGGCTCCAGATTGGTACAGATTACCCATTAAATGTTTTAAATTATTATCAGAAACCCAGATTGTTGACCAAACAACATTCTGAAGCAGACACATTTTTTTATTTATTTTTTAAATCACATAAAATGGGGAAGAAAACACAGTTTATACATAGATTGAAAATCTTACTACATTAAATTTCTGCATCGTGGACAAAAATTGGGTTACTTAGGTAGTTGGTAGAAACAGATGGGCCAAATTCTCAAAAACTGTGCGTAACTTAAATTTCAGCAGTTAAGTTACACTGACTTATAATTTCTACCTAAGTACCTGATCGTCAAAGCACTTAGGTAGAAATTACACGCTGTGTAACTTAAGTGCCGCCGTCGTAAGGCGGTCCTCCTCTCCTGGGGGCGTTTAAAATTTAAATGAGGCGCGCTCCCGCGCCGGCCGTACTGCGCATGCGTGTGACGTCATTTTCCCGACGTGCAGCGCGCGAACGTAATTAACGCCGGTCGGCTTTGAGAATTTCGACGGGACACTAAAGTTGCGACGGCTGAAAAAAAAAGACGCGCCGGGAAAACAATTAATTATAAAAAAAAATGACAGCGTCGCTCAGCATGCATTCCTGAGAGGGTGAACTCCATGCCAATTTTCCAAGAAAAAACCGGCATGGGTTCCCCCCCCAGGAGCATACCAGGCCCTTAGGTCTGGTATGGGTTGTAAGGAGACCCCCCCACGCCGAAAAATAGACGTAGGGGGTCCCCCTACAATCCATACCAGACCCGTATCCAAAGCACGCTACCCGGCCGGCCAGGAAGGGAGTGGGGACGAGCGAGCGTCCCCCCCCCTCCTGAGCCGTGCCAGGCCGCATGCCCTCAACATGGGGGGGTTGGGTGCTCTGGGGCAGGGGGGCGCACTGCGGGCCCCCCCACCCCAGAGCACCCTGTCCCCATGTTGATGAGGACAGGACCTCTTCCCGACAACCCTTGCCATTGGTTGTCGGGGTCTGCGGGCGGAGGCTTATCGGAATCTGGGAGTCCCCTTTAATAAGGGGGCCCCCAGATACCGGCCCCCCACCCTAAGTGAATGGATATGGGGTACATCGTACCCCTATCCATTCACCTGTAGGCAAAAAGTAAAATGTAGTAAACACACAACACAAGGCTTTTTAAAATATTTTATTATTCTGCTCCGGAGGCCCCCCCTGTCTTCGTTATTAGCTCAATTACCAGGGGGGGCTTCTTCTTCCGCTCTCCGGGGGTCTTCTCCGCTCTCCGGGGGTCTTCCGCTCTCCGGGGGTCTTCTCCGCTCTCCGGGGGTCTTCTCCGGACTCCGGGGGGGCTTCTCCGGACTCCGGGGGGCTTCTTCCATCTTCTCCCCTCTTCCGCTCTTGACTCGGCGAACCCCGGTTCTTCTGCAGCTCTCCGGTGCCTTCTTCTTCAGCGCTGGCTGCCTGCTATGTTTGTGTGTTAGCTCGATTTCAAACAGGCAGCCGGCGCGGTCTTCTGTGACGCCAGGGTCTTCTGGTCTTCTGTTCTTCCGATGTTGCCTCGTCGCCTGTTGTCGCTGTAATGATGGAAGCGCGCCTTGCATCACATTTATAGAGGCATCACCGTCCCATCATGCTCCGGTAGGTACCCACGTGGTGGGTGCACGTGGGTAGGCACCCACCACGTGGGTACCTGCCGGAGCATGATGGGACGGTGATGCCTATATAAATGTGATGCAAGGCGCGCTTCCATCATTGCAGCGACAACAGGCGACGAGGCAACATCGGAAGAGGGGAGAAGACCCTGACGCCACAGAAGACCGCGCCGGCTGCCTGTTTGAAATCGAGCTAACACACAAACATAGCAGGCAGCCAGCGCTGAAGAAGAAGGCACCGGAGAGCTGCAGAAGAACCGGGGTTCGCCGAGTCAAGAGCGGAAGAGGGGAGAAGATGGAAGAAGCCCCCCGGAGTCCGGAGAAGCCCCCCCGGAGAGCGGAGAAGACCCCCGGAGAGCGGAGAAGACCCCCGGAGAGCGGAGAAGACCCCCGGAGAGCGGAAGAAGAAGCCCCCCCTGGTAATTGAGCTAATAACGAAGACAGGGGGGGCCTCCGGAGCAGAATAATAAAATATTTTAAAAAGCCTTGTGTTGTGTGTTTACTACATTTTACTTTTTGCCTACAGGTGAATGGATAGGGGTACGATGTACCCCATATCCATTCACTTAGGGTGGGGGGCCGGTATCTGGGGGCCCCCTTATTAAAGGGGACTCCCAGATTCCGATAAGCCTCCGCCCGCAGACCCCGACAACCAATGGCAAGGGTTGTCGGGAAGAGGTCCTGTCCTCATCAACATGGGGACAGGATGCTCTGGGGTGGGGGGGCCCGCAGTGCGCCCCCCTGCCCCAGAGCACCCAACCCCCCCATGTTGAGGGCATGCGGCCTGGCACGGCTCAGGAGGGGGGGGACGCTCGCTCGTCCCCACTCCCTTCCTGGCCGGCCGGGTAGCGTGCTTTGGATACGGGTCTGGTATGGATTGTAGGGGGACCCCCTACGTCAATTTTTCGGCGTGGGGGGGGTCCCCTTACAACCCATACCAGACCTAAGGGCCTGGTATGCTCCTGGGGGGGAACCCATGCCGGTTTTGAATTTCAAAATTGCCGTGGAGTTCTCCCTCAGGAATGTATACCAAATGCCGTCGCTGGAATGGGCCTTTACAAGGTTTGGCTAACTTTCCACATTGTAAAACCAGCACTAATTTTGCGCCGGCAAATTCGGAACTTAGGCAGAAATCAAAGTGCTGAAATGCTTTGAAAATCTACTTAAGTCCTCATTTGCATACGCAAAGCTGGATTTCAATGAGAAATGCCCCCAGTGGCGGATGCGGTACTGCATCCTAAAATCTGACCGTGTAAGTGTTTTACACATGTCAGATTTTCTGCCTAACTTTGGAAAAAGCCTTTTGAGAATCGTTTCCAAAGTTAGGCACAGGGATACGCAGGCTGAACAGCAGTTAAGTCTGCGTATCTCTTTTGGGAATCAGGCCCAGATGATCTTTGCTATTGACCATTTTCCAAACGTTTTTTTTCTCCTACCGGGTTGAATGTTGAATGTTGGTCATTAGATTTAAAAGCTGTCGTGTAACAAGGAAGGTAAATGCCATGGGGCCCTACAGAATTGTGTGCCTATTTCTGATTTAAAAATGTGTCTCATCTTCTTAAGGAATAGAAAATAATTGTGAGATGTGAATTAAAGATTACATTTTTTTCTGACCCTTAATGTTATTGGTTCAGTCTGTTAATCAATATTCATTGATGTCAATTAATAATAAGGCTATTATTTAAACAAATATTACTGTGTCTTCCAAGCTAAAGCTAGAAATGATTTATTATATATATTAGAATTCGAATAATATTCCTTGCTAAAAAAACTGCCTATTGCACTACGCCGACATAAAATAGAGAGGCAAGTACAGTATTCACTAAGCACTTGCTCCGTAAGTAACGTCGGCGTAGCGCAAATGGGCCGGCGTAACCCCGTATAATTCAAAGTAGGCATGTAGTGGGCGGGCTACATTTAAATTAACCGTGACCCCATGTAAATGAAGGCCGTTCGTACGGCGCATGCTCAGAATCGCGTCGCAAATACTCAATGCTTTCGACGTGAACGTAACCTACGCCCAGCCCCATTCACGTACGCTTACGTAAACGACTTAAAATACGACGGCTGTTCCGTCGTCCATACCTTGCATGGGCTGCGCCATCTTTTTGGTGGTTTATCTTTACGCTGGCGTATGTCTTACGTAAACGGCGTATCTTACTGCGACGGGCGTACGTACGTTCGTGAATCGGCGTATCTTGCTCATTTACATATTTGATGCGTAAATCCAAGTACACGCCCCTAGCGGCCAGCGTAAATATGCACATAAGATACGACGGCGTAGGAGACTTACGTCGGTCGTATCGTGGCCAAATTTAAGTGTTTCCTGAATACACTTAAATATACAACAGCGCTTATTCGGACTTACAGCGGTGTATCTGCTGATACGCCGTCGTAAGTCTACGTGAATCTGGGCCAAACTGTGCAGCTTTAACTTAAAGGAGAAGTCCAGCCTTAGATTTTTAGGCTGGGCTTCTCCTAATGCCGCGTACAGTAGGTGACCGTGAAATTGTGTCAATCTCGCTCCCTTTCTCGGCGAGATTGACCACCTACGAGCCCCATCGCGGGAGCCAGCGCCGAGCTGGCTTGCCGCGATGGAGACAAAGCCGCCATAGAAGCGACGGGAGATCCGACTTGGATTCCCGCCAATTCTAGCTTTTGGTATGCATTCCTGAGAGGGAGAACTCCACGCCAATTTTTAAATAAAAAACCGACATGGGTTCCCCCCCCAGGAGCATACCAGGCCCTTAGGTCTGGTATGGGTTGTAAGAGGAGACCCCCCCTACGCCGAAAAACCGACGTAGGGGGTCCCCCTACAATCCATACCAGACCTGCATCAAAAGCACGCTACCCGGCCGGCCAGGAAAGGAGTGGGGACGAGCGAGCACCCCCCCCCCCCTCCTGAGCCTTTGGGCTGTTTTAGCCGATTTTGTGTTAGTGAAAGACGATTCGCGCGTTTCTGTCTGTTACAGCGTGATGAATGTGCTTACTCCATTACAAACGGTAGTTTTACCAGAACGAGCGCTCCTGTCTCATAACTTGCTTCTGAGGATGCGCGGATTTTTCACGTCGTTAAAGCCCACACACGACCATTTTTTACAACCTTAAAAATAACAACGTTAAAAACGTTGTGAAAAAATAGAGCATGTTCGGGAATTTTTTGGCCCGTTTTTTAGAACCCCGAAAAATGCTCTCAAGCCCACACATGGTCGTTTTTAATGACATTAAAAAAAAACTTCATTTTTTAGAACCCGAAAAATTGTCGTGTGTACGCGGCATAAGGGTCACAGGAGTGCAATTGGTTTTGCACTCCTGTGACCCGTTTTCAGCGGGGAGCGGTCTGAAGTCCACTCTCCGCTGATGTCACTTTCATCAGTTGGGGGCAACGTGTCATCACGACTTCCAAGTGCGTCAGCTGCCCTGATTGATGGCAGTGTCAGTGGCTCAGTGAGCCGCTGAGACGCTGGGACAGCCTTTCCCCGCCCCTCCGCAGCTCAGCGCTCCAATGAGCGTGGAGAAGCTGAGAGGAAAGATGCTTACTGACAAGCAGCAGCTTTCCTTTCGGGGGTATGGGTGAGAACCGAGCCATCGGCAGTATTCGGTGGCTCAATTCTCAGTGCAGAGACGTCGGGGGAAAGATGGAGCATCGGTCTGATGCTCCATCCACCGAGGTAAGTATGAATCTAAAAAAAAACTGAAAACCCATAATTCTCTTTTAAGAACAATGTCCTTACTATAGGAGTAAGACCATGTACGTACCTCATGAAGCTTGTCTGGAAAACTCACAGGATGTTGCTAGAGCATTGCTAATGGACGTCCAGCTATTACTGCCCTCCTCCACCATCACAGGAATGTCCATAAGTTTTATCTACAGACATCCCTTATCTGCATAGGTAGTTTTTTGGTAAACTAACCCTTTAATAAACATTTGTTAAAAATTATGGATATGTCACATTTTGGCTACAGGCACCAGATGACAATGTTTTATATAGTAAGAATTCTAAAAGCATTTCTAACAGTAACACTTATTTATTTTGTCTAACAGGTTGTCAGCCAATAGTTATCAAATATCTACAGTGGAGTGATATTGAGTCTATGATTGCAGTGGCCTTCTCCTGTGTGGGTATCCTTATCACTATGTTTGTCACATTGATCTTCATACTTTACAGAGATACTCCTGTGGTTAAATCTTCCAGTCGAGAACTTTGTTACATTATACTAGCTGGGATTTTCCTTGGTTATATATGTCCTTTTACACTAATAGCAAGGCCCACCACTACATCTTGCTATCTGCAGCGACTCTTGGTTGGTCTCTCTTCGGCCATGTGCTACTCTGCTTTGGTAACCAAAACCAATCGTATTGCTCGCATACTAGCAGGAAGCAAGAAGAAGATCTGTACTCGAAAACCCCGTTTTATGAGTGCCTGTGCCCAAGTTATCATTGCTTCAGTTTTGATCAGCCTGCAACTAACAGTGTTAATCACTTTAATTATCATGGAGCCTCCAACGCCAATCCTATCCTATCCAAGCATTAAAGATGTCTACTTAATCTGCAACACTAGTAATTTAGGACTGGTGGCTCCCCTTGGCTATAATGGACTTCTTATCATGAGCTGCACATACTATGCATTTAAGACTCGCAATGTTCCAGCTAATTTCAACGAGGCTAAATACATTGCTTTCACAATGTACACTACCTGCATTATCTGGCTAGCATTTGTACCCATTTATTTTGGGAGCAACTACAAGATCATCACTACTTCCTTTGCTGTCAGCCTTAGTGTCACTGTTGCTTTGGGCTGTATGTTTACTCCCAAGATGTATATTATTATTGCAAAGCCAGAGAGAAATGTCCGGAGTGCTTTTACCACGTCAGATGTCGTGCGCATGCATGTTGGTGATGGAAAAACTCCTTGTAGATCAAATAACTTTTTGAGTATCTTTAGAAGAAAGAAACCCACTGCCGGCAATGCAAAGTAAGTACATGGAAATTTAGCAAGCCCACATCATATGCTATAGAGTGTAGACACATTTTTTATTATCCAGGAAATATTTTAAAAGAAAGTTTACAAAAAATATATTGCACTCAAATTTATGCGATCTAACATGTTTGTTTTTTTTGTGTTGTATAAATTCCATAAGCAGACAGTATTTCTTCTTTTAATAGCATCTAGTCTAGGAAAACGAAATGGCATATTTGATATATTTTTATTAATTTGCCACAACTTTTAAATAGTACATAGGTGGAAGGTTCATCATACTCACTGCAGTATACAGATAATGGTTGATTTACTAAGGGAGTAGAGTCTGTACACTTTGTGTATGATTACTTATATTAATAAACAAGATGATTCTGCATTCACTTTGAATCAAGAGAAATGTTGCTTGCAAATGATTGGATGATTAAAGGGAACTTGTCTTCACCTCATTCATGCAGATAAGTGAACATACACTTTTTAAAGTAAACATGCTCTATCACTCGAGTAAATCAACTCCACTGGGTATTGTTTTATGTACGTATTACACAATGTAAAACATTATTATTAAAAGAAGAGGTATGGCCAAAGCAATTTTGCCCATACTTCTCCTGTTGGGCACAGAAATTCACTTCGTTCTGCACTTTTGTAAACCCATATTTAGCTAACAGCAGGATAAAACTGTCTGTCAGTTGAAGTCAAAGCTGGTACAGGCTCTGCAGGGATACTGACAATAATGGCAGGATCTGCCCAGATATTTGACCAGCAGCTTGCTCAGTATCTCAGTTTGCTACTGAAAACCTGAGCCAGCTGCTCATACCCCCCCCCCCTATTCCCCACCACACACACACAGGCCGGTTCTACAGTGAGTGCTGGAGGGGTATGTCGCGTACATATGACCGTTATTTATGTCATGGAAAAAAAAGTTTTTCTCGACGTGATTCCTCTCATGCCTGCCTTGCATACACACGATAGTGAAAAAAAAAGCGCAGTGACGTACAACACGTACAACGGCACTATAAAGGGGAAGTTCCATTCGTATGCCTCCACCCTTTGGGCTGCTTTTGCTGATTTTGTGTTACCGCGTGTTAGTAAAAGTTTGGTGAGAGACGATTTGCGCTTTTCAGTCTTCGTGCTTTTCAGTCTCTTACAGCGTGACTAATGTACTATCTCCATTATGAATGCTTGTTTTACCAGAACCAGAACCGTCTCATAACTTGCTTCTGAGCATGCGTTTTTTTCCCCCTTGTTAAAGCGTACACACGACCGTTTTTTCAAGATGTGGAATAGAACGATGTGAAAAACGACGAGAAAAAATAAAGCAGGTTCTAAATTTTTAACGTCGAGAAAAATGCTCTGGAGCCTACACGCCCGTTTTTCACGACCAATTAAAAAAATGTCATTTTATTCGTCATGAAAAATAGTCGTGTGTACGCGGCAGTAGAGCACAGAGCAGTGACTAACACTCACCACTCTGTGCTCAGAGTGGACCTGAGAACTGAGTGATCAGTGGTCTTTATTTACTCAGTTCTCAGTGTGGAGCCGGTGGGCGACAGATAGACCCTGGATCTTGGATCAATGTTGTAGCTACCTAGGCGAGTATGATTGTTTACTATTTACTTCTCTTTTAAAATGTATTCCTCTTGGTAAATGTTGCTAAATAATTTAGGGGACTCCACTAATTGAGCCTCATTTAGCAAGAAAAATAAAAAATTTACGTATGCTGTTGCAACAATAGGCCAAGTCAGTGGAACAGAGGAAAAATATGCAGTTTATGAACACAGAGAGGCATATGATTCATTAACAAATATAGTTTGCTATGTAGAAGATGCTCAGCATCAGAATGTATACCAAGTAGTTGTACCACACCTAGAATCAAAGTGGAAAATACAATGGGTGGTAATGCAGCAATCACGTGTTACTGAATTGTGGTTACATTAATTTTGAATGGCACCACAATACACCTGCAGAACACACCTGCATTACAACACACAATATACAGGGTCAATTCTTCTTTTAGACAGTTGTTATAGGAACAGATGACCACATTGGAAGATTTACCCCCACACTTTGTTCTAGTGACAACTATCTCAGTGTGTTTGACTCTCCAAATGAGGACTTAAGCTGCAATAAAAAAAAACTTCATAGGGAGTCTAAATCATCCAAATCAATCCAAAATATTAAAAAGGAGATTTAGTAATACATGAAGTTTAAAGTGGAACTAAACCCTCCTATTCTTCCATCTGCTGAGGATGGTGCTATCTCAGCAACTATTTAGATCTGCAGTTGCCATAGTGTGATCCGCTATGACACCAGCCATATTAAGGTTTTCATTCAATAGGAAAATATACTGAGAGGTTTCCTTTAGTTGGCAGTATTTCCTTTAAGAAAATATTTATTAAGCTCTGATCCTGCATGTTATTTTCTAATTTTGCTTTACCAAAAGAGATTTAGCTTTAAGATAATATTAAATAAACTTTTAAAAATACAGCTTTATACAAAGTTTAGCATTTAAAAAGATTCTTGCGGGTTTTGTATGTATACATATATTACAATTTATGACGCATTAAAAACATAATTCCACAATTTGAAAATGTAGTGCTTGTAAGAATTTAAGAAATGTTTTAGGTTTTTACATCTAGAGCCGGGGTCTCCAAGCTTTCTAAACAAAGGGCCAGTCTACTCTTGCTTCAGAATTTAGGAGGGCCAGACTACGACACCCATTGCTGGTGTCAGTGGATGGAATAGTACCCCAAGGGCCGGATAAAGGCAAGCAAAGGGCCGCATCTGGCGCCAGGGCCACAGTTTGGAGACCCCTGATCTAGAGCTTTGGAAAATTATGTTCACTAGCTGGAGGTCCTGTGCCCCTACTGTGAGGTTCACACATTACATAGCAATTCACTCGGTACAAGTGCATGTGCATTCGTTCTGTGCCCATGGGGCAAAACAATGGACGTTATTAGGCTATTTCCTATGCTGGATTCATTTTTTTCATTAAATTAAAACAGAAAATACTGTCTTTGGTCACTAGATGATGATAAGTATTAGGCCCCTATACCGTCGCCTCAGTGTGAAAGCCCTCGGGCTTTCACATTGACAATGCTGGGGCAGGAATTTTTCAGGCGGTATTTCATCGCTATTTCTAGCGCTACTCCTCAGTGTGAAAGGGGCCTTATAGTAAGATCCTGTCATACTTTGTGTGATCTAGTTACTAGATGCTGTATTTTCCATTTTAAATCAATGAAAAAAAAATTGTCCAGCACAGAAAATAGTTTAATACCCCTTTTCGTCCTCCAAAAGGAATGTACATGTACTTTCACTGTGTGAATTGCTATGCAGATTCTATATAAATACACCCCATAGCGTTCAAGCTTCATCTCTTACTTCAAATGTGAAAGGAAAAAATAAGCAAGGTGAAAAAAGCCTTACAAACATAATAGAGAATTTTTAAGAAAATGTTACAGGACCTCTATTAAGCAGGCCATCTTTAGAGCTCAATTGCAAATAAGGGCCATTTAACCATATTGTTTTTCTTTAGAATTTTTGTATCTTTCTGTTTTTTGGCAACATCTTTAATTATATGGGTAAGCACCAGATTAATAATAGTCAAAACACTTTTTTTTCATGTATGGAATTATTTCCAAATCTTGGAATTGTCACTATTCTTGATGAAGGCAGTGATAAGATGTTTTATTTTAACTAGCATCTTAATGAAGATGAACGGGTCTACCAATTCATTAGCTTCCTCAGAGGCAAGGTTAGCTAACATCACAGTAAGTTCATGTAACCCAGAAAGCATTGTTGAGCCTGCTTAGCTTTGTGTTACCGTAAAGTCTGCCTGTTTCAGCTTTTTTCACAAGTGTCCCAGATGACTTGGTTTTTGTCTAACATATTACATTTAGTGACTGCCAACTCTACATGTTTATCTAATAGACCTCTTTCACACTGGGGTGCTTTTCAGGCGCTTTAGCGCTATAAATAGCCTCTGCAAAATGCTTGAAAAAAGCCTCCCATTCATTTCAGTGTGTCTTTTCACACTGGGGCGGTGCGATTGCGGGTCGTTCTGAAAAGTCCTGCAAGCAGCATCTTTGGGGCAGGTTGAGGCTGTTGTATTTAGCGCTCCCAAAACGCCCTGCCCATTGGAATGAATAGGCTGCCATTTCAAAGTGCCTTAAAAGGACTTTGAAAGCGCCACGAAACTGGACTTTTTACCCTTTTTTGGGGTAAAAAATGTGCAAAAGCTAATGGCCGATGCTTTCAGTGTAAAAGTAGGCTTGCATACACAGTTTTGCATTTTGCCACTATATCAGAGCACATAATTCATTAAACAACAAATAGCATGTATGCCATAATTTAATAAACATGCAGTGTGTTAAAATAGAATGCTGTTATTTTTCAACTGCTAGCAACTTCAAGCGGGATTCCACCCATGATTAAAACATTTTTTTTTAAAAGACAGCAGCTACTAACACTGTAGCTGCTGACTTTTAATAAGGACACTTACCTGTCCTAGTCGCCCGCGATGTCGGTCCGCCGACTGTGATCGCTCAGTCCTGGCATCTCCATCGTTACTAAGGGAAACAGGCAGTGAAGCCTTAAGGCTTCACTGCCCGTTTCCTACTGCACATGCGTGACTCGCGCGGCGCTTTGTGAATGGGCGGCTGCCTCCTGGGATACACACAATTCCCAGAAGGCAGCGTGGCTCATTCACCAGAAGACACCACCGGAGGACGAGGCAGAAGATCCACCGTGGTGGAAGAAGAGGCAGAAGAGCAACTTCCGCTTAACAACCGCCCTTTCAGGTGAGTATAATTTTTTTTTTTTTTAAAGATTTTTTTGGGGGGAAAAAACAGTAGAACTCCACTTTAAGTGCAAAATTAGTTTCCTTGATGTTTTTGCCTTCATAAATGTAATACACTGCAGCTTACTAATCCTTTATTGCGATGGCTGCATTAGATTTCTGTTTTTTGTCTTTTTCCCCTTATTTTCACCCCGTCATCCGGTCTGTAACACACTTCCTGTCTAAGGGTGTCTCCATTCTGGATGCAGGAGTAATGGTGACACCTAAGGTCAGCAGCATTGTCACGCTGGGGAATGGGTAGTGTTAGATGCACTAGCAGATTTAGATGTATTTAACTAACAAATTAAAGACAAACTCCAGATGACATCCTTAAGCAGTTACAGCAACAGTTTAAATTTTTCCTTTTACTTCAAAGATTTTACATAAATGTATATATTATATTTGCTGACCATTGCAAGTACCCCATCAGTGGTAAATGGTTTGTCTCAACCACCTTGTTCTGTTAAAAAAAGTTGAAAAATAACAGACTTACTGGATCACCAGGTGAAAATAAAGGAAAAAAAGCCTAAAAAAATTAAATGTAACCAAGAAATGGTATGCTGCGATATAATAATAATATATTAATTTTATATTTTGGGCTTTAATACTGTTTTAACTCCCATGATATCATTGTAACTAACACAGGTTATAATCACCAGGATCATACAAAATCACACCAGGATCATACAAAATGTATGTCTCTGAATTCATAAAAACAAAAACAAAACCACACATAAACAGTGCTTGTGAAATACACTGTATGTAATTAATACGCCAAGAATTGAGTACTAGTTTAGTAGATCTTCATATGCCATCGTGTTTCGCCATTTGCTTTGTCCGGGCTCGTGAGACATATCTAGCACTCATCTAGAGAGGGACAACATCATTTACTATATATTCCAATATTTTACATAGTGTTCACAAGCATTCAATATATGTTGCAGTCCTGTTTCTGTCATGCGAGACACACTTTAGCATAGAACCATACCAGCGCCATAGAACTCCCTGGGAAGATGCTGGAGCATCAAGGATAACCTCACTAGAGCTTAAAGGAATGACATTGTCTATAGCATTCATGTTTTCATGTATGGATCCCTACAAAGTGTATTCAGGCTTGCACATACCTACTTGGGATCTGTATATATAAAGATATTCCAGAGAAAGCAAGATTTTATATTTATAGTAAAAACATGCATGCTCACAATCAAGCAGGAGAGCCGAACTGCCTATTGAACTTCATTGATCTCGGCTCACCGTATGTGTTTTACGACACCGCGTGTCAGGTCACCTGTGGCCAGGTGACAAGTTCACCCGGTTGGGGTCAGGGATGCACCACAGGGTAGTGAACCCTATGGCCGACTGCTGCGATTAGAGAGGAAACGTGAACCCAAGATCGCCCATGGCGCGGAGTCTAAGACCCAGCTTTGTGTTCACCAGAGCCTCTAGTGGTGAGAATGGCCTTCGCCGCAGCTGGATCCAGGTCGCGACCCCTGGTATCCCCTAGGTCACGCTCCGCAGGGAGAGAGGGGAAGCAGAAAGCAGGACAAGCGGTAGTGATGGGTAAGCCGAGGTCAGGGCAACAGGCAGACAAGGGTAACCGAGGGACAGGCAAAAGGTCAGGATCACAGGCAAACAGAAGAAGTTAGTGTAGCACACTACAGACAGGAACTAAAGCTAACAACACGGTTGAACAGCAAAGCAGACTAGCAGTGCAATGGTTAATATAGGCTTTCTAGGATGGCCTAGGGTGGAGCAATACAGGGAGGAAGGTGTTAAAAGACAGTCAGAGGGAGGGTCAGGCCTCTAATGAACACATGGAGATCAGGTAAGCTGCCAGACTGTATTGCATATCCATGACACTGCATTCTTGATGGTTGGAATTTCCGACAAGATTTGTGTGACCGTGTGTATGCAACAAAAGTTTGAGCCAACATTTTGACAGAAAAAATCCACGGTTTTCTTTTAGGAATCTCCGATTGTGTGTACGCGGCATTATACAATGAGTGTAGGGTGTTTCTCAAACTTCATTTAAAGTAATTTAAAACTACTCATGGCTGTGATGAATTGTCAGGTCTTGGCAGTATAGATAAAACTCATTGAAAAAAACGGCATGGGTCCCCCCCCCCTGTCCATTACCAGACCCCTTGGGTCTGGTTTTAATATAAAGGGGAACCCCGAACCAAAATTTGCGTGGGGGTCCCCGCAAAAAATCCATACCAGGCCCTTCAGGTCTGGTATGGATATTAAGGGGAACCCTGCGCCAATAATTTTTTTTTAAATGGCGTAGGGGTCCCCCTAAAATCCATAACAGACCCTTCAGGTCTGGTATGGATTTTAAGGGGAACCATGTGCCAAAATATAAAAAATGACGTAGGGGTCGCCCCAAAATCCATACCAGACCCTTATCCGAGCACGCAAACTGGCAGGTTGCAGGAAAAGAGGGGGAACCATACCGGCCACATGCCCTCAACATGGCTACTTTTTCAATGAGTTTGAACTATATCGCCGAGATCCGACAATTCATTACAGCCGCAATCAGTTTTAAATTACTTTTTTTCTTTAGAAATTAAATTTTTCTGTGATGCTGTTCCAAACACGGGAAAACTGTGCCACTTTACAGGCATCCCCCGGGCACGATATTTAAAGGAAAAATGATGATCGCTATTAGCGCGCTTTTACCGCGTTTTTGCCGCTTTAGCGTCAAAAATAGCGCTGGCGCCCATGCATTTTAATAGCGTTTTTGAAGCGTTAGCAAACAACCCCACCCCCTGACATTACATCCTGTGCGCTTCCTGTTTTTTTGTCAGAAAAGAAATAGAACAGGGAGAAGATGGAGTATTATGAGCTGCTTTTGATGTTTGTGCTACATGTTTGGGAACATATTCTCCAACAACAGAGAACGCAATGTCGCTTTTGGGTTCATCCCATCCAACAAATGCACTCAGAGAGAGAGGACAATTTGTGCTGCTCTATCATGACCTGAGAGTGCACCCTGATAAGTTCAGAAATTACACTCGGATGAGTAACAATATCCTACTTCTCTAAACCAAGTCCCGGTAGTCCCAAACTCCCTAATTGCAGTGTCGGTAGTCCAAAACCCCTAATACCAGTCCCGGCAGTCCCTAACCTTAATCCCACCCCTCCTAGTCCCTATCCCACTCCTCCTAGTCCCGAACACCCAACCCCAACCCTAATCCCACTCCTCCTAGTCCCAAACTACTAACCCTAATCCTAATCCCACTCCTTCTAGTCCCAAACCCTCAACCCTAACCCTAATCCCACTCCTAGTCCCAAACCCCCAACCCTAATCCCACTCATCCTAGTCCCAAACTCCTAACCCTAATCCCACTCCTCCTAGTTCCAAACTCCCAACCCTAACCCTAATCCCACTCTTCCTAGTCCCAAACTAGTAACCCTAATCCCACTCCTCCTAGTGCCAAACCCTCAACTCTAACCCTAATCCCACTCCTCCTAGTCCCAAACCCAAACCCTAAACCTAATCCTACATTCCACATCCCACATAATTACAATGTAGTCCCAGTAAGATTATTAGCTGGATTCAGAAAGAGCGCTGCATCTTTAAGGTGGCGTAGCATATCGTATTTACGATATGCCGCCGTAAGTTAGATAGGCAAGTACTGTATTCACAAAGCACTTGCCTCCTAACTTACGGCGGCGTAGCGTAAATGTGGCCGGCGTAAGCGCGCCTAATTCAAATGAGGATGGGGGGCGTGTTTTATGTAAATGATTGGTGACCCGACGTGATTGACGTTTTTTACAAACGGCGCATGCGCCGTCCGTGTACATATCCCAGTGTGCATTGCTCCAAAGTACGCCGCAAGGACGTATTGGTTTCGCCGTGAACGTAAATGATGTCCAGCCCCATTCACGGATGACTTACGCAAACAACGTAAATTTTTCAAATTTCGACGTGGGAACGACGGCCATACTTAACATTGACTAGGCCAGCTAGGGGGCACCTTTATCTTTACGCTGCGTAACTCTTACGGAAACGGGCGCACATACGTTCGTGAATCGGCGTATCTAGGCATTTACATATTCTACGCCGAACTCAACGGAAGCGCCACCTAGCAGCCAGCCTAAATATTGCACCCTAAGATACGACGGCGCAGGCTGTCGTATCTTAGCTAGGTTTAAGTGTATCTCAGTTTGAGAATACACTTAAATTTACGACGGCACAGATTCAGAGTTACGTCGGCGTATCTACTGATACGCCGGCGTAAATCTTTCTGAATCTAGCTATATGTTTGCAGATGCCATAATCACAGCCTTAGCTAGTCAAGGTTGTGCTTCCTTGTCAATACGTTGCACAGACACGCTAAGATGCTTGATCAAGCATAGATATCGAAGTGTTTTCTTAAAATATAACCATACTTTTTGATTCCCTATGAGATCTAACTCAATATATCCAAGAAGAGCAAATCATGACATTATACAATGAAATGCGTTATTGTATACTACATGGAAATTAAATTACAATTTATTAGAATAAACAAATTAATATTGCTCTTTGTACTTTTTAAACAAGTGAGGTGAACATTTTTCATAGGTAAAATTAAAATGTGTTCTTTGTTATTTTGTAAGCCTTAAACTACATTACAGAAAACCGGACCACACATTTTCTGTCCTAGTTTCTTCTTCGGTTTTTTCTTCTAAACTGCAGAAGTTCTAAACACATAATCAGCCACAAAACAAGTGCAATAGCATCAAACTGCATTACACAGTCCAATCCAGTTGAACACATGTCCCTTTTTTTAGCAATGTTAAATTATAGTGTTGGAATCGGAAACAGATTTTGAATAGTGACCCAGCTGCATAGGCTCTGTAATTCAGAAATGGAGTCAGCTGGAAGGATTAAATTGCAGCTTTGGGATGTGGTTTTCAATTTTACTGTGGTTTTCAAAATACAGCATATACAGCTTTATTTATTTATTTATCAAAGAATATAATACAAATTCTGAATTGTAGTGTGGGCATCAGTGCACTTTTTACTTTGATAAACTGTAAATTGTACACTTAAATTTATAGAAACAGATAATCTGTTTCTTTCTGTGATTACTAATTCCAGCAACAAAATGTAATACCAGATTACCAGTCTTTAGATGTGTTTGACTGCATTTGTTTTCTTCTATTAGGCTAAAACATTTTCAGTGAGTACAGAAATACCATTTTATATTTCCAGAAATGCAATGTCCTTGTAAATTCCTGTGGGCTGAACTGGAATCATAATACAATGTTATTGTTCTTCTGTAAACTGCTAACCTTCATAACCCATGTAATAGAGATAAACAAATGTAAACATGTTAGGCCGCATACACACGATCAGTCCATCCGATGAGAATGGTCCGAAGGACCGTTGTCATCGGTTAACCGATGAAGCTGACTGATGGTCTGATGTGCCTACACACCATAGGTTAAATAACCGATCGTGTCAGAACGCGGTGACGTAAAACACAACGACGTGCTGAAAAAAATGAAGTTCAATGCTTCCAAGCATGCGTCGACTTGATTCTGAGCATGTGCGGGTTTTTAACCGATGCTTTTGCATACTAACGATCGGTTTTGACCTATCGGTTAGGCGTCCATCGGTTAAATTTAAAAGCAAGTTCTCATTTTTTTGACCGAAGGTTAACTGACCGATGGGGCCGACACACGATCGGTTTTGACCGATGAAAACGGTCCTTTAGTTCGTTTTCATCGGTTTTGACCGATCGTGTGTATGCGGCCTAAAAGTCCAGCCTGTGTAACAACCATGGTTTCCGCCACAGATATAGTGCAGAAAGGAGTATAGCTACCCAGGTACAGGAAGTGTGATATTTGCAGAATTATCAGATGAAAATAAAGAAAAAAGCCTAAAGAAAATGAATGCAGCCACCACATTTAGGGACTAGAAGGCTACAGTATATGACATTTTGGGGGGTTTTACACACTTTTTTAATTTTTTAAAATATGTTTTGTTAAAATTAACAGTTTACATGAACACGTTTTGACAGCATAAGAGCTGACTGGTTTTCCTAAGAGCCGGTTCACACTGGGGCGACCTGGGATCCGACTTCAAGTCACCCCAAGTCGCACGGTCGAGAAAATGAATGGAAGTGAATGTAGCAGTCTTAATGTACACTACTGAAGTCGCTTCGACTTCCGAAAAGGTTCCTGTACTACTTCAATCCGACTTCTAGGCGACCTGTACCCATTGATTTCAATGAAAGTCGCCTCCAAGTCGGATCCCCGTTCACAGTGAGGCAACTTTACAGGAAGTCGCCCCAGTGTGAACCTGTTCTAAGGCAAGCCCCTCCCTCCAACAGGGGAACTCCACGCCAAATTTTAAATAAAACCCGGCATGGGTTCCCTCTCTAGGAGCATACCAGGCCCTTAGGTCTGGTATGGATTTCAAGGGGAACCCCCTACGCCGAAAAAACGGCGTGGGGGTTAACCCTAAATCCATACCAGACCCTTATCCGAGCACGCAGCCCGGCCGGTCAGGAAAGGGGGCGGGGACGGGCAAGCGCCAGGCGGCATGCCCTCAACATGGGGGGGTGCTTTGGGGCAGGGGGCGCCCTGTGGCCCCCCACCCAAAAGCACCTTGTCCCCATATTGATGAGGACAAGGGCCTCTTCCCGACAACCCTGGCCGTTAGTTGTCGGGGTCTGCGGAAGGGGGGCTTATCGGAATCTGGGAGCCGTCTTTAATAAGGGGGCCCCCAGATGCCGGCCCCCCACCCTATATGAATGAGTATGCGGTACATTGTACCCCTACCCATTCACCTGGTGGTAGAAAAATGTCAATAAAAAAACACTACAGGTTTCTAAAGTAGTTTATTAGGCAGCTCTGGGGGTCTTCTTCCGACTTCAGGGGTCTTCCAACTTCTCCCTTCTGCAGGGAACCACCGCTGTCTTCTTTCAGCTCTTTTACCAGCGGCGGCTCGGTCTTCTACCTTCTTCCGACTTCGGGGGGTCTTCTTCCGACTTCTGGGGGTCTTCCGACTTCTCCGCTCTCTTCTCCTGCTCTCCGGTACTTTTTCTCTTCTGCCGGGGCACCACCGCTGTCTTCTTTCAGCTCTTTCACCAGCGGGGGCCCGGTCTTCTGCGTCGCAGTCTTCTCTTCTTCTCCTCTTGGATGTTGACTCGACGCTCCCTCCCGCTGTAATGCTGGGTGTGCGGTGCGTGGAGATTTATATGGGCCTCTTATGATGTCACAGTCCCAGCATGCTCCAAAGTCAGAAGAAGACCCCCCGAAGTCGGAAGAAGGGAGAAGACCGGGCCGCCACTAGTAAAAGAGCTGAAAGAAGACAGCGGTGGTGCCCGGTAGAAGGGAGAAGTTGGAAGATCCCCGAAGTCGGAAGAAGACCCCCGGAGCTGCCTAAAAAACTACTTTAGAAACCTGTGTAGAGTTTTTTTATTGACATTTTTCTACCACCAGGTGAATGGGTAGGGGTACTTATTCACATAGGGTGGGGGGCCGGCATCTGGGGGCCCCCTTATTAAAGGGGGCTCCCAGATTCCTATAAGCCCCCCGCCCGCAGACCCCGACAACCAACGGCCAAGGTTTTTGGGAAGAGGCCCTTGTCCCCATCAATATGGGGACAAGGTGCTTTGGGGTGGGGGGGGCCACAGGGCGCCCCCCTGCCCCAAAGCACCCCCCATGTTGAGGGCATGCCCCTGGTATGGCTCAGGAGGGGTTCAAGTCGTGTTGTGGGTCGCGTTGTGATTCATACTCAAGTCGTGTTCAAGTTGCCTCCCAAAGTCGCTCTGAAAGTCGCGTTGCCCCTGTTTGAACCGGCTCTTATAGTTTGTTTTGTTAAAGAAAAATTCATTAGCTTATCTAATATAATAATAATAATAATAATAACACCTCCCTCAAATAGTGAACAGTATCTACTAATTAGGCATATATCAAATCTGAGATCTCTGTACATTTTTTATTACATATTTCTTTCAACTTTATGTTCCAGAAGCACACTTTGTTCTCAAGCATGTTTGAGCATAAAAAGTGAACGTGAGAAATGAATTAACAAGTAAATGACTGATAAAACTAAACAGTCACTTAGAGGAAGCTCCACAGGAAGCTTGTAAGCATCATTATGCATCATTTAAGGTTTCCACGCCTCATTTCACTGTACCTCGAGATTTTACCCCGCTGCGTTCTACCAGGCTTATACATACTAGCTTTCCCTTAAATCAAGAACTGTGAAAACTAGATTTCTACCATCACTCACTGAGACATACAGTAATAGAAGATCTTTTGTCAAACAGTCTGCGATACAGGAACATAGATGGCCATTTTATGTTAGGTCCTGTTGCAACTAGTTTCTTCTTTGATTCTTGTATTATATTATTTTACTCTTTTCCAGACTGAATTTGAGTAAGCATTCAAGTCTTCTTACAGTTCAGTTTTGAAAATGTCCAATTACAGTTAGAGAACAACACATTTTCCTATAATTTTTCACAATTTATTTTGTTGAAATGACAAAGGTCTCTTTAACATTCCTGATTATCATTCTTCAGTTGGCTGGTACTGCTGACACACAGCATACCTAAAAAAAAAAATATTTTTAACACTTTCTCTACCGAGTCATTGTAAAATGACGTCAGGGGGAACCCTCCCTCCCTCAGAGTGGACGTCATATGACGTCCTTGCATTCCCGGGCGGCTAAGTGGCGCACGCACGCCGCCGGCGGCACGCGCACATCACCGCCACATTGCTCGGGACCCGGTGTGCATGCCCATCGCCCGCGATGTCCGCCGGGCACCCGCGATTGCCCGCAATCACGGCAGGACCATGGATCTGTGTGTGTAAACACCAAAAGATCCATGTCCTGTCAGAGGTGAGGAGAACGATGTGTGTTACCAGTACAGAGGAACACACATCGGTCTCCTCCCCTTGTGAGTCCCCCTACAGTTAGAACACACTTTAACTACTTGCCGACCGCCCACCGTCGTTATACGTCCTCACTTTAAAGATGAATATCTCGGTAACGGCAGCAGCTGCTGCCACAATCGAGATATTCATCTCTTCTGTGGGCGGCCGTGTAAACGATAATGGCGGTCTCCGCGGCGGATTCGCCGCAAGATCGCCGTTATCGGTGGCGGGAGAGGGGCCCCCCCCTCCCGCCGCTCTCCCGTGCCCTCCGCCGCTTACCGTAGCCGTCGGTAGCGGCGGAGGGGATCGCGACCGTTCGCTAGCTGAGCGGGGACGAGACTGAAGGAAAAATCTCCTTCGCCCGTCCCCATAGCTCTGCTGGGCGGAAGTGACGTCAAAACGTCAGTCCCGCCCAGCCTCTTAAAGAAACATTTATTTATTTTTGTCATTTGAAAAAATGACATTTCCAAATTTTTTATTTTTTTTTGCATTTAAGCCTAAATATGAGATCTGAGGTCTTTTTGACCCCAGATCTCATATTTAAGAGGACCTGTCATGCTTTTTTCTATTACAAGGGATGTTTACATTCCTTGTAATAGGAATAAAAGTGATAATTTTTTTTTTTTTTTCAGTGTTAAAAATTGTAAAATAAATAAAAATAAATGCGAAAACCAAAAAAACATTTTTTTAAAGCGCCCCGTCCCGACGAGCTCGCGCGTAGAAGCGAACATATAGGCGAGCAGTGCCCGCATATGAAAACGGTATTCAAACCACACAAGTGAGGTATCGCCGCGATCGTTAGAGCGAGAGCAATAATTTTAGCCTTAGGCCTACTCTGTAACTCAAAAAATGCAACCTATAGAATTTTTTAAACGTCGCCTATCAAGATTTTTAAGGGTAAAAGTTTGACGCCATGCCACGAGTGGGCGCAATTTTTAAGCGTGACATGTTGGGTATCATTTTACTCGGCATAACATTATCTTTCACAATATATAAAAAAATTGGGCCAAATTTATTGTTGTCTTATTTTTTAATTTAAAAAAGTTAATTTTTTCCAAAAAAAGTGCGCTTGAAAGACCGCTGCGCAAATACGGTGTGACAAAAAGTATTGCAATGACTGCCATTTTATTCTCTAGGGTGTTAGAAAAAAATATATATAATGTTTGGGGGTTTTAAGTAATTTTCTAGCAAAAAAAAATGGTTTTGTCTCGTAAACACCGACTCTGAAAAACAGGCCCAGGGCTAAAGTGGTTAGGGAACATATGAACCCCTTCTTCGCCCCCTAGTGTTAACCCTTTCCCTGCCAGTCACATTTACACTGTAATCAGTGCAGTTTTATAGCACTAATCGCTGTATAAATGTGAATGGTCCCAAAAATGTGTCAAAAGTGTCTGATATATCCGCCGCAATGTCACGGTCACAATAAAAATCACAGATCGCAGCCATTACTAGTAAAAAAAAAAAAAAAATGCCATAATTCTATTCCCTATTTTGTAGATGCTAGAACTTTTGCGCAAACTTATTATATTTATTAAATCAAAACGTAAAAGATATTGTGCTTTTTTCAAAATTGTCGCTCTTCTTTTGTTTATAGCGCAAAAAATAAAAACCACAGAGGTGATCAAATACCACCAAAAGAAAGCTCTATTTGTGGGAAAAAAAGGGCGTCAATTTTGTTTGGGAGCCACGTCGCACGACCGCGCAATTGTCATTCAAAGTGCGACAGCGCTGAAAATTATAAATTGGCCTGGGCAGGAAGGGGGTGAAAATTCCCTGTATGGAAGTGGTTAAATATGTCTTATACTTAAGATGTTTCTCAGGAGGAGATGTCAAGGCTGGCACAAGGTTCTTTGAACAGTGTTAGAGTGAGCCTGTTGCCTAGTTTACGTGTAAATGTGCAAATTCCTCACATTTAGATCTGAGAGTTCTTACACAAGAGGTAGTTCCATCCACAATACACATTTATTGATAGGGTTACATGTATATATATGTAATTCGTATATATATCCCCTTGCCGCAGATATGGGTCCTTGGCTTTCGGGGGTTATACCGGGATGATGCCCACAGCTGCAAGCATCATCCCAGGACCGTTGTTTAGAGCAGGCGATCGGCTTTCCGGTGATAACAACCAATGAGGCTAAAAGCTGCTCGGTTGTCATCCCGGAGCAGTAAGAGGGGATATCCCGCCGCCTCCGCTGCTCTGACCCACCGGGAGACCCGATCCATGATGCACCTCTTCCGGCACCTAGCCACAGACTGGAACGAAGCCGTAAATGGCTTTGTTCCAATCTCCTGACTGTAAACACGGAAGCGACGTCACAATGCCACTTCCGGTTTACTCGGCTGCCAATGGCGCCGGATTTAAAAAAGTACACAGTATTCAGAATCGCCGTTTTTGACAATCTGAATACTATGAAGTGCAAAGAAGGGATTGGGGGTCTTTTAGACCCCCAATCTCTCCATAAAGAGTACCTGTCACCATCTATTACTATCACAAGGGATGTTTACATCCCTTGTGACAGCAATA
Organism: Rana temporaria; assembly: GCF_905171775.1. Taxonomy (NCBI): domain Eukaryota; kingdom Metazoa; phylum Chordata; class Amphibia; order Anura; family Ranidae; genus Rana; species Rana temporaria. The sequence continues at coordinate 358,132,378 of NC_053492.1, forward strand.
AAAGTGATCACTTTAAAAAAAAAAAACACAATTTAATAATATAAAAATAAAACGCATACGGAAGTCACGCCAGCATATGTAAACAGAGTTCAAATCACACATGTGAGGTATCGCCGCGATCGCCAGAGCAAAAGCAATAATTATAGCCCTAGCCCTCTGTAACTCTAATCTGGTAACCGTAAAACAAAAAAGCGGCCATTCCACAAGTGCGTGCAATTATAAAGCGTGTTTGGTATCTATTTACTTGGCGTAACATCATCTTTCACATTATACAAAAAAATTGGGCTAACATTACTGTTTAGTTTTTTTTTAATTCATGAAAGTGTCTTTTTGCCAAAAAGTTGCATTCAAAACACCGCTGCACAAATACTGTATGACATAAAATATTGAAACAATCACAATTTTATTCTCTAGATTCTCTGCTAAAAAATATATATAATGTTTGGGGGTTCTAAGTAAGTTTCTAGCAATAATTATGGATTTTAACTTGTAAACACCAAATATCAGAAATAGGCTTAGTCATGTAAGGGATATATATATATATATATAGATATATATATATCTATATATCTATATACCGTATTTATCGGGGTGTTCCGCACTCCGGCGTATAGCGCGCACCCCTAAAGTGGACCCGCATTCCTGTAAAAAAAAAACATTTTAGTACTTACAGTTTTGGTGTCTTGCGCGGCGTCCATTGGCTGCCTCGTCGGGTCCGGCATCCGTCTGCGGCTTCGGGGGTGTCCTCCTCGTCGGGTCCGGCGTCCTTCTGCTTCCCGCGCCAAGTTTGAACCACTGCGCCGGCATATACCGAGCGCAGTACACTGGTATAGTCGGGCAGGCTCGGCTCCTCTCGCGGTCACGTCCTGTGCGTCCTATACATCCAGGACGTGACCGCGAGAGCAGCCAAGCCTGCCCGACTATACCTGAGTGTACTGCGCTCGGGATATGCCGGCGCAGTGGTTCAAACTCAGTGCGGGAAGCGGGTATCGGCGTATATCGCGCACCCACGATTTTGCCCTGAATTTCAGGGCAAAAAAGTGTGCGATATACGCCGATAAATATATATCTGTATATAGATAGATATAGATATATATACAAATTACGCACTAGACAGTGTTTACAACACAGTGTGCAATGTAATTCCCCTGGTTTATATAATATTTACAAATTACCCACAACCACCATATTTACAATACAATGTACAAGTATGGAGTTAGTTTACTGCTTAACTTCAGGTCTGGGCATGGTGATTTCTGTGTGTCCCAGCACAAAAGAGATCCCATAGCTTGATGAAAAAGCATTATATTACCCCCTCCTTTCTGTACTGAGGCTAAAATAATGCACCCTAATTGGTCAAGGTACCTAATTAATATATATTTGGCACAGCCTGACTGGGTGATTCAAAGAATTCTGCTGTTTATAACGTATGTGAGAAGTGATAAGGAAAACAAAAGGGCCAGACCTTTGAAGTGTAAAACTATTTACAATAACACCAATATGGAAGCTAGGATTAGTTTGATGCTGAAACAACCTTAATGGTTTAAATACTGTACATTTCTATCTAACTAAAGTATATTTCCAATTATAATATTTATATCAGTTGATGGAGATTTCACATAAACCTATTATCTAACAAGCCTGTCCTAGGTCTGTCCTCATTAACATACAAAGAAGCCCGGTCTCTACACTTTTAACCCCATGTTAGACAGTGTTCAAAACTAGTTACTAGCCCAAGATTAGCCTGAAAGGTTAATTATGGCAAACAGAGCTGGCCAGTCCCCTCTTTGTTTGCTGGGGTCCAGAAAATAGCATCTAAAGTAAGCTGCAATTTTTTTAAAGTTATGCTATGCAAATGGTGACATGTAACAATTATAAAGTGGGTATTATACCAATTTAGATAAAAAATTGGAAATACATGTTAATGTCTAAGGCTGGCCATATACTATATGAAAGATGTGAAGGTTTTTCTAAAGAAAACAAATTATAAGACTTTTAACACGAAAAGGGGGAGAGTGGGGGTAAGGGAATAGTGGCTGAGGCTAGACCCAAGGCCGCCACTCGAATTGGTTTGAGGGGACTATTTCGGTACTTATAAAATCTGATTGACAAAATAGTATAAAAAGTTTATTGATATAAAAAACATTATTGTCCATAAAATTGCAAAACAAACAATTAATTGTACACATCAAATGATTGGTCACGGTCGACTAGTTTCGCGGACATTGATATACCGCTTCATCAGGACAGCCAATCCTATGAGTCAATTAAAAGTGAGCGGATGCCGGGCAGCCATAGGGTCTCCCGCCGCGACGGACAAGGGGATAGTTGGCGTGGAGGTACAAGTAGGGGATCAGATGGCAAATAGGCATGACAGAGGCTGTAGGCTGATACAACCATGTGGGGGTTCAAAGAACGGGCACATAGACTGGTCCAATTACTGGTAAAAACCAGGATAGTGTCATCCAGGGAGGGTATCCGCGTTGGTGGCACACTGCATGATAATGCAAGGACTGAGGGGTATGATAAGCTAAGCCCGGGAGGGACCCCCAACATAGTGCCAGATTGAGTCCTGGTCTGTCAGTGTTAAGCCGTCGGACCGTAGATGGACGGATCCACACTGTGACTTTTAACACCTTTTATTTTGATGCATTTAGCTGAATTAAATTAAACATTCAAATGGGCTTTAAATATAATCATAACAAATGCCAGAAAAAAAGCTAAATGTATTTTAACAGCATATTCAATTTAAATTACTAGTGGAGCGACGACTGTGCTACACACCTTTTTGACGTTTTTTTTAAAACTTAGTGGGAGATTTACTAAAATTGGGGTGTAAAAAATCTATTGCAGCTTTGCATAGAAACCAATCAGTTTCCAGGTTTTATTGTCAAAACGTATTTGAATAAGCTGAAGTTAGAAGCTGATTGGCTACCATGCACAGCTGCACCAGATGCTGAGAGCTCCAGTTTTAATAAATCCCCCCCAGAGTTCCCTGCATATGGCTACTGCATATGCCTACTAGTGATTAGCGATGATGTCACAAGCATCCCTGTCCCGTTGTTTCACTCTGACAGCACACGCCATTAGTGCTAAAGCACCGTTTGTTTCAGCGGCACTTTAGCAATGTTTTAGCTGCGCCTTTCGGCCACTAGCGAGGCGGTTTTAACCCACAAAAAAGGTAAAAGTTTTGCAGCACTTTTAAGGCACTTTGGAAGCTCTACCCATTCTTTGCAATGGACAGGGCATTCTGGGAGCGCTAAATACAGTGCTCCCAACCCACCCCAAAGATATTGCTTGCAGGACTTTTGATAACATCACTCAAGCGCACCGCCCGAGTGTGGAAAGTCACATTGCAGTGAATGGAAGGCAGTTTTCAGGCACTTAGCAGAGGTTATTTCCAGCACTAAAGTGCCTGAAAACCACCCCAGTGTAAAAGGGGTCTAATGCCCCCGCTGCATTGGGCTGACAACCTGCTATCATGTGACAGTGTCCTGTGGATTTGAGCTGAACCAGGTTTGACCCAAACCTTATGTGAGCCCTAATGTCTATAATAATATATATATATATATATAGAAACACAGAAGACTGATGGTTAAAACAGAGCAAGTGGATCATCAAATCTGTCCCCTTTTCGACATTTATTTTCCATTGATATGTCTATGTTTAGACCAAGCATCTTCAAATTTGCTTAATGTTATTGACTCCCTACCTATGTTGGAACTCTGTTCCAAGCATTTACTACTCTTTTCATAAAAAGTACTTTCCAACATTACGCTTGAACCTTCCTCCTGATACTTTGAGGTGATGCCCCCCTTGCTGTTGATTTCAGATTCATATTAAAATAACGGTCTTTCTGTCACCTTTGCCCCAAGTCTCAGTTTACAGCCTATGCCTTTATTTGGATTTTTTAGGTGTATGATTAGTGTAAGCGTGTGGGACACAGCCACTGATGAGGAAAGCATAGCCCTGCATTTCTTATAGCACAATAAAGCCATAGCATTTTCAGAAAAATGCTGGAAATGGCAACCCCCCATACTTTTCTCATGAAAGGTGCACTTTAATTGTTGAACCAACTACAATTAACCGGTTAAGACCCGGACCATTATGCAGGTTAAGGACCTTGCCCCTTTTTGCGATTCGGCACTGCGTCGCTTTAACTGACAATTGCGCGGTCGTTCGACGTGGCTCCCAAACAAAATTGGCGTCCTTTTTTTCCCACAAATAGAGCTTTCTTTTGGTGGTATTTGATTACCTCTGCAGTTTTTATTTTTTGCGCTATAAACAAAATAGAGCCTAAATTTTGATAAAAATTTAATATTTTTTACTTTTTGCTATAATAAATATCCCCAAAAAAGATATAAAAAAACATATTGTCGTCCTCATTTTAGGTCGATACGTATTTTTCTACCTATTTTTGGTAAAATAAAAAGCAATAAGCGTTTATCTATTGGTTTGCGCAAAGTTTATAGCGTGTACAAAATAGGGGATCATTTTATGGCATTTTTATTAATAATTTTTTTTACTACTAATGGCGGCGATCGGTGATTTTTTTTTGTGACTGCGACATTATGGCAGACACATCGGACACTTTTGACACATTTTTGGGATCATTGTCATTTTCACAGCGAAAAGTGCTATAAAAATGCACTGATTACTGTGAAAATGACAATGGCAGTGAATGGGTTAACCACTAGGGGGCGCTGTTGGGGTTAAGTGTGACCTCATGTGTGTTTCTTACTGCGCGTCGTGTTTGCGACCCACGGGTGGGCTCTTAAAGCCGTGCCATTCTGTCAACGTATATAGTCGTGCGGCAGTCCTTAAGTGGTTAACTTTGTTAATGTCAGACCAATACAATATAAATTCTGGCTGGCTGCTACGGTTTATTGCACTTAAAAATTAAAGCTCAACTGCAGGGGGAAAAAAAGCCAGCAAGGTCCTTTTCTTGATACCTCTATGAACACCTGCCCACCCTTAATTTTTAACAATTTTAAATATATATATATATCTTAATTGATAAATTAGGACTGCAGTCTGGATCACTGTCCTTCACTCTATCATGAATCAGGCTTTAGCTGGGCTTCCAAACACTGTGACATATGAGAGCTGATGTACCCAGGCAGAGCACTCTGCACTTAATTTTTTATAAAGAAATGGCAATGTTCTAACAAGAAGTTGTAATCTGGCAACATAAATGTAATAAAAAGTGATAAGCGCTCCAAACTGTAGTTGAAAAACGACTAAGGTAGGTATCCACAAAGAATAAATGTAAATAGTGACAAGAAAATGATTAGTCTGCAATATATCCTAAAAAGGAAAATAAAAATAAAAAAGTGTCCTTAATATATATGAATAATGGGCCAGATTCTCAGAAGAGATACGACGGTGTATCTCAAGATACATCGTCGTATCTCTGTTTTTGGCCCCGGGTATCTATGCGTCTGATTCCTAGAATCATTTACGCATAGATACGGCGTAGATCCGACAGGTGTAAGTCACTTACACCGTCGGATCTTAGATGTAATTGGCCGCTGGCCGCTAGGTGGCGTTTACGTTCAGTTCTCATTTGACTATGCAAATGAGCCTCATACGCCCATTCCCGAAAGATTTTGCGCCGCCTCGTCGTCGTTTACGTCGTTTCCGTAAGGTTACCCCTGCTATATGAGGGGTAACCTTACGCCAGTCCGCCGTATGCCATGTTAAGTATAGCGTCGGGTCAGCGTCGTCTTTTTCCGTCGTTTACGTTGTTTTACTAAGTCGTTCGCGAATACGACTTTACGTCAATGACGCTCACGTCGGCGTCATTGACGTTTTCCGTCGTGAGCTGGAGCATGCGCACTGGGCTATTTTTACGGCCGGTGCATGCGCAGTTCGATCGGCGCGGGGGCGCGCTTAATTTAAATACAAGCCGCCCCCTTCGAATTACACGGCCATACGCCGGGCCATTTACACTACGCCGCCGCAAATTACGGAGCAAGTGCTTTGCGAATACGGCACTTGCTCCAGTAAGTTGTGGCGTCTTAGTGTAAATGGCTTAGGCTACGCCAACGCGGATTCTATGTGAATCTGCCCCTATGTCCTTTTGTAGGAGGATGAAGTGGTCAAACAATGTAACAATCTTCCCTGGGATTTCTAGTGGTATATCAACATATAGCAATGGATATCCATAACCGGTCTCCCAAAACTCTCACCTTGCTGCTAAGTATTGCATGTAGCGTGGGCATAAGCGTGTTCAGGGTTATACGACTCAATCCTTTCCCAATATTATCCTCTCAGTGCACCGTATATGCGGAGGGGGGGGGAAAGGGAGAGAGAAAAAAAACGGAAGCTTCCAATAGTGAAATATAGTAAAAAAGGGGGTATCTTTATTAACTAGTTAAAAATGGACTCGTACATAGATAAAATGTTACTGTGCAAAAAAGTTAAACAAGACGCGGTGTCCACAGTGCCATCTTACGTTTCCTCTGAAACTGCTATAGTGTCACGTGATCCTTGCGTCGTTACGTCACGTACCTCGTGACTTCATCAGGGCAACATACAATCCTCAGCTGCTCTTTAGAACTGGTTTTACATTGTTATGAATTCAGTATGACCAATAAACTCTTTATTTTATTGCCTGCTTATTGTCTTGTTAAGCAGAAAGGAAGATAATGGGAATTTTATCCTAATTTCAGCACAATTGTGGAAAGGTCTGAAAAAGCAAGAAATAATTATTTTAACAGCTTTCTTGCATTTTATATGGGATTTCTAAATACGTTTCAGTGTGTTTTCAGCTAAATACCAGATTTCATTGCATATAAAACAGAAATGTAATTGTAATATAAAGCAGACGGGTTTACATTATGCTTTATGGATCAAAGTCAGATTTTTAAATATAGCCTGAATTAATCCATATGGAATTTTTAGAATTTTGCAAACTATCATAATTGATCATTTGTCTTAGACTAGGGGATTTTACTTTAGTAATAACAATGAAATGTCATTAAATGTATGTTGATTCACGATTAACAAATGGCATGCCTCACTTGTACTGACTTGTGTTTGCCTCTGTAATTTTTTTTTATATATTTATTGCATGTTTTCATTACTGCTACGGGCAATTGAAGTGAGCATGGAGTGTAAGCTAAGAATCACATTGTTTGCTATGCTATGATGAGCTAGATATCCATTACTGCATCTCTGTTTTGCTTCCACCAGTTTCTGCTACAAATATGGTACTTGCATGTAAATCAATACAAAGGATTTTGCAAATTGGCATCCATCATTCAATTAAACAAATCTAATTCTGGAACAGAAATAAATAGAAAAGAGGAAATAATTTCAAGTAATGTTTAAATAAAATAATAAATCTATACAATTTTACTTGTTGATATTTCAATAATTATAAAAGTCTTCTTTTTTCAAGGACACTTCCTTCTTGTGTAAAACAACACATACAGTACAAGATGCTTAAATGCAATTCATTTTTTTTTATAAGTTTTTGCTGAAAGTTATGTTGCATATACATCATTAAAGTACCGTTCTCAAAATGCAACATGGTAATAAATAGGTTACGTATATCCTTAAAGCTCAGTCACAATTAGTACCTAAAAAAGGCTGTAACAATAAAGAAGATGAGGAAACTTTTTTTAAGCACACAGGAATTTTATAGAGTATCTGATACTTAAAGCTAAGTAACACAAACACAATAATAGCAGCACTATATCAGTATAGGTTTACGATTTTAAGATCGTAGAATAAAATAATGGTGCATTAGGGGACATACAAAAGAAAGACAGCATATGTTTTAAAGACCTTGCACTAGAAATACAAGTTCAAGTGATTTCCTTTGCTACCCCACCCATGCAAATAAAAATAAAAAGTAGTGAAAAGGTTATTAAATATACATACTATAGGAAAAAAATTATATTTACTTACCCGCGTGATATCATGCTCTTTCTGGTAAGATCCTGGGGAATGCTGAGTAACCCAAATCTTGCAAAAAGATTGCTGCTGCACCATGCTGGACCGTCATCTGGTGACATTTGGGCTGCCCAACATTCCACTGGACCTCACTGGAGAGGGTCTTCAACCTCTGCAGGATGAAAGCCAGGGGTAAGGTAAGCCTATTTATTAACCTTTTCCATACTTTTTTTTTCAATGTATTGCATTATTTTGACACTCGGGATACAAATCAAAAAAACTAGACCTTGCTTTTAGTCACAAGGTCTTCTTTAATCTATTTTGAAAATATACATTTCAAAATATAAAATACAATTTTTTTTGTTTACTACCACAGTATTTGAGGTTTAGATGAAACAGGAATGCACCACTCTAATTTGGTTATCATTTTTCAGATTTAAATTGCAGAAAAGAAGAGAAAACCACAGTAACCCAATAAATCCTTCAAACAGACCATTCATTTACATATTTTGTTACTTTTGTTTTTAAGTTTTGATGTTATTATGTGCATGCTATTTATTCAAATGCATCCATCTTTATTTTATTCATAGTTCTAATGGAAAGTCTGTGTCATGGTCTGAACCAGGTGGAAGACAAGTACAGAAGGGGCAACCCATGTGGCAAAGACTATCAGTGCATGTGAAGACCAAGGAGACCGGAACGTCAAATCAAACAGCTGTAATCAAGCCTATAACCAAAGGCTACCAAGCGCAGAGCAAGAGTCTCACCTTTTCAGATATGAGCACTAATACATTGTATAATGTAGAGGAGGAAGATGAAAATGATCCAGCAAGGTTCAACCTTCCCTGTAGCCCATCCATGGTGATACATAGGCGGTTGACCTCAACACCGCCACCTTCTCAAGAATATGAGGAAGGGACAAGATATCTGTCAGATCAAGTCTCCAAGAGCCTACCTTTGCAAAAGTCTATTCTTGACCAACTTCATGGTGTGATTAATAAATTCTCTACTGGAATTTCAGACTTTAACTCAATTATACCAATACCAGGACCAGACAATGGAGTTGACTCCATCTATCCCACTCAGAAAGTGCTTCCACTTCAGATGGCGGCTTTCAGTGAAGGTATAGACTCCTCCACAGAGGAGGTAGAAAATGAAAAATTAAACCTTATTCGGGATTATATGTATGATAGCACAGATACTCCCGATGAGGACCTTGTTCCAAGCAAACTAGTACTGGAGGACTCACCGGCTTTAACACCTCCTTCTCCTTTTCGGGATTCAGTAGCTTCTGGCAGTTCTGTGCCTAGTTCACCTGTGTCTGAGTCAGTGCTTTGTACGCCCCCAAGTGTGAGCTATGCTTCAGTCATGTTAATGGACTTCAAGCAGACTTCATCCACCCTGTAGGCAAAATTTTTTGCAAGACAAAACAGGGCTTGTAAATTCGCAACAAAATAGGACAATTTCTAACAAATAACAAAGCAAATAAGTGTCCTGCACTAATACTGATCTCTATGAGGGCTCTTAACTTTTCTGTGTTTGTTCACTGTATTGCAAATCAAGTAAAAACAGTGTAGTATATTTAAATAAGCACAAACTTGTAACATACATCTAAGGAAATATATAATACACTATTGTTATTCATAGTCAACAGTTTTGGTAAACCTAATGCATCTCAATTTCATCGATCTAAGCAGACACTCATCGTGGATCTTAACCTGGAACTAAAACAATATCATCCTGTAAGTGGACCTCTGTATATGTATGATTACTTAAATGTGTATAAGCCTAGGTTTGTCCACTAATAATAATTTATATTGTTTTGCAGAGACATGTATTGTCAAAGAATTTCCTAAATATATATATATATATATATTATACATTTAATTTACTTCTTATTCTATAAACAGTTACAATTACTAAAAGTTTATATTGCTGTTCTTTGAATTCCCTTTATAGTTTAGAATTTAGACTGGATCTGTATCCAAACAATGCAGTATATAATACTTATTAAGTTTAATTAGGTTGTTACAACCTTATTAATTCATTTAGTAAAACCTTAGAAAGTGTTTTAATTGTCCATCATATATTAATTCATTTTAATATAGGTCACTGCTCATTACAGTGCTAGATCAAAGTTGTATTTTATCATATTTTCATATGTAAAAATAAGTATGATCAAATTATTATTTATTTATATGTTCAGTGTGACCTCTATACTTAAAGTGGACCACAAAGTAAAGGTTTTCTCCTGTATTGGGCATACATTACATGTAATGACCTTCTAACTGCTCCCTCATTAAACAAATCTACCACAAACCCATTGGAAATTTCAGTTTGAGGCTGGCCATACATGGCTTGAATTTGTCCTGCCGGTACCAACTAAACATAGTTGGAAAACTGAAGAAACTTGGTGAAAAATTGTTGGCTGAATATTGGCTGCATCCTAATAAATGCAATCACTCTTCGGGTATTTAAACATCTGTGGGTATTTGAGTTGCTTGAATACAATAGCCAGCAGCATAGATTCTTCCAGTCATGCTATTTAACATGGACGGAGGAATCTATTAGATTCAACCAGAATGAGAAAAATCTATATGTGTATGTCTATCTTAAGTGTTAACTTGCTGAACAGTGCTGAAACAAACAAAAAGTTTTGTATATTTTTCCATACCTTATGACAAGCCTGGCCATAATGGCAACAAGTGTTGCATTGTGGCAAGCAGGGCACATGCTCCCTCACACCTTGATTTTTCAGGTGAACATTCAGAGGACCAAAGTAGGGGCATGAGCAGAAAGTATTTTGTGGGAAAATAGAGAGAACCTGTTACTTTGCCCAATAAGAGCAAAGTATAGGTCCATTTTAAAAAGGCTTATCGTGCCAAGCAGGAGAAAGCTGCCTCACAGACATCGAGATGGTTTTCCCAACATCTGGCTGGCTTTGCAATGATCAGCTGCCAATTGTTATGTTTATGTTTATTTCAAGGTCAGAGCAGAAAATATCCCCTTTCCTAACTTTCTATTATGCCTTTTGGACATGTAAATGGAAACTTCCCTAATGTTACATAAGCAGTATAAAGTCACCAGACAGAGGTTTTAAACCTTCCCTAATCTTTATACATAAAACTTGAACAAAGGGCATTTATTGCTAGTTAGGTGTAGGGGTAGAGGGAAAAGGTATAATACTTGCCTTATACCTCACTCTAGCAAACTCTCTCCATCTGTGTGACTGGTCCCTGGAAGCCTCTTCTCTAAAACAGCCCAGCTGGCAGTTGCTCGTTGATGTCATCAAGTACAATGCAGGACCAATAGTCATGAATTGTATGTGAATAAAGGCACGTACACGCGATCAGATTTTCAGACAGAATTGTGTAATGGCAGGCTGTTGTCGGAAAATTCGACCGTTTGTATGCTCCATCGGACAATTGTTGTCTTTTTTTTTTCCGCCAACAAATGTTGGATAGCATGCTTTAAAATTTTCTGACAACAAATGTGTGTTGTCGGATTACCCCATCATGTGTACAGAAGTCCTTCGGACAAAAAACCAAAGTACAAACACTCAGAAGCAATGCTAACCATAACACAACATTACCAGAAGTTTACCAAAGGGTGCGGCAAAAGAGCTGAAAACCATGTAGTTTTGTGTTTGTTGGCCGACAATTCTTTGCCGTTTGTATGCAAGACAAGTTCATGGCCAACGCCCTTCGGACAAAAGTCCTACGCTTTGTCTGTGGAAAATCCGATCGTGTGTACCAGGCTTTAGAGTGAGTGTAGAGAGAAGAAAAGAGCACCATAACTGGTGTTCATGTTGAGGGCATGTGGCCTGGTATTATTCAGGAGTGGAGGGGGCTCTCACTCGTCCCTCCCTTATCCTGTACTCCAGGCTGCATGCTCAGTTAAGAGTTTGGTATGGATTTTTTTTGGTGTGGAGTTCCCCTTAAAATCCATACCAGACCCGAAGGGCCTGGTATGGATTTTGGGGGGGGACCCCACGCTGTTTTTTTTATTTTGGCATGGAGTTTCCCTTAAAATCCATACCAGACCTGAAGGGCCTGGTATGGACTGTGTTTTTCCTTGATTCGTATCTATATTGCTGGAGGCAGCAATTACATTACATTGCAAATTACATTACAGCGGCAAGCAATTTTAAATTACATTGTTTCCTTTATAAATTTAATTTTTCTGTGGCACTGTTGTACACATCACACTGAAGCGACACTTTACAGGCAGACTAAGGGGACCCCCAAGGCATGATATTTAAAGGAATATTTAATTTTTTATTGTTTCACTTTAAGCATTATTAAAATCACTGCTCCTGAAAAAACTGTTGTTTTAAAAACAATTTTTTGCGTTGATACGTGTCCCCTAGGACAGTACCCAGGTCCCCATACACGTTTTATGGCAATAACTTTCATATAAGCCTTTAAAATTAGCAATTTAGATTTTTCATGTTTGTCATAGACTTTAGGGTTCGCATGTTTGCACAAATTTTTTGCCTGTTCTCATGTTCTGGTGCGAACCGAACCGAGGGGTGTTCAGACCATCCCTAATCCTGACAATAAAGTCTGGATCTGCCAGGTGCCTGGACTGCTACCCATCTCAGCCTCCCAGCGAGCCACAGCTTCCACAGCTCAGCGCTCCAGTGAGCGTGGGGGGCAGAGTTGAGAGCTGCTGATTGATAGTAAGCAGCTCTCAGCTTGGAGAGCTGTGAGAACGGGTCCTTCGGCAAAGTTAGATCGCTTGGTTCTCAGTGCAGAGGTGGCAGGGGACAGATGCAGCATCGGACCAAGGCTGCATCCGCCAAGGTAAGTATGATTCTGGGAAAAAAAATACTTCTCTTTTAAAGTGAATAGACACATATACCCAGTAAAAATCCTCAACTCCCTTTTTACATACAAAATGCTTTCTCTAACATAATTCCATTTTTTTTTTTAAGTATAAAGCTATATACAGAGGAAGATATTTATTTCACAGTAGTCACTGCAAGCAATGGGCAAATATATATTTGCCAATTGCTTGCAGTGACTACTGTGAAATAAATATCTTCCTCTATATGGACAAGTATATACTTGTCCATATAGTTACAGATTATGCACCGGAACAAGAGCTTTAAAACAACACACACTGGCAAGATTAGGTTTTGCCTAGAGAAAAAAATAAAATTTTTTCCCAAACACTGCATATAGAGTTTCAACTTCGTATTTCAGTGTTCTGCACACTAATGTATAGTCCGGGTCATTCTTCTTGTAGGGAACTCAGTGGGTGTCAGAACTACCTACTAAGGACCACCTTACAGTTACAGTATGAACAATCTCCTAACCGTACCTTCTACTGACATGACCATACTTTTATTTATTTTTTATTTATTACTATTTGTTTGTGAAGGGCACATATACCACCAGTCGGTGGTGCCAAAGCACTTTGACAGATTGCCCGGATGTTCTGGCAAGGGTAGCATAAATAAACGCAACTGCTGCAGGGCAGAGGAGGAGATAGAGAAAAAGAGAAGAAGAAGAGAGAAGGGAGAGGGAAAGAAAGATTTAGAAGGCAGCGGGTGGATGAACAGAGGAAGATTGACCTCGGTCTGGAATGCTTAGAAAAATAGCCAGGTCTTGAGCTTTTTCCTAAACGTATATAGGCTTGGGGAGATACGAATGGTAAGCGGGGTTTGGTTACAGAGAGTTGCCCCCGCAGAACCAATCCGTTTACCTCCTATGGAAATTAGCCTATCGGTATACTCCTTCCAATCCTTCCAACACAAAGCAATCCCTGCAACAAAAACAAATACATTTGAAAATATAATTTGAGAATTTTCTTTTTAAAAACATTTGTTTGATTTTCTAATCATTAGTGTGGTCAAATTTACATTGGCTCGTTAACTGCAATGAGGAAAAAATTTAAAGGATTTGGATGGAAAATTTGTCTTGAACTGACAAATTTTTATAGCTCAGTTGTTCCAAAATTGAAAATTAAAAGCAAATTAAATTTTGAGGTCATTTCATTACATTTGAATAGCCATTACATGTACTTCGAATTTTCATATGGATGTTCATTTGAAGATCTAGTGGTGTTTGGCCAGCTTAAGGTGGTTGTAAACCTCAGTCATGGAATTTGAGCAATGCACATATATCTTCAGTGCTTACTTATCTCTCATCAAAGCTCTAAGTGTCATTTCTCTCTGGTGCTTTGCTTATCTGTTATCAGCATGAGTCACTTCTTAGAAGTTTTCCCAACACATGAGATAGATTTGTGTTGGGAGGGAGCGGGGGAGAGCTCAGAACGGAGCTTGTCTATTCTCAACACAGTTCTTATGCTGTGTGGATGGTGGAGGGGTGTTCCTTTCCTCCAATCAGCCCTCACATACTGTAATTGCAGTCTATCTGCCCTCTCCTCTGTGCTGCTGACAAATGAAGATCTATTTTACTACGATCTGTCCTTTTGGAAGGGTGTAGAGAGCAGAAGTCAAAACCAATCAAAACTATTAGTCATGACACACAAATAAATACATAATGGAAGTTTTTTTTTTTCATAAAACATTTCTATCATTCCGTAAGGTGCAAGGTAAAACCCTGTTCTGTTTTAGTAATTAAACCCCTAAAGAGTTAAAAGTTTTTCAAGCAACAACAAATCCCACTATAAAATGCAGTTGAAAGTCTTGCAACAATGTATTCTGATGAATATTTTTAAATTGAAAACAATGCGCACACTCATGGTGCATACAAAATGTATAATTAAATATTCACATTGCTGTAGGTAAGCCTGAAATTTGGAAATTATAGGATCCAGAGATATATGATGACTTGCATGTCTCAGAATTTTACTATTTCAGGGCAGGCTTTCCAGGACAGATTTTTCTCCAACCCCATTCATCTCCACTACTGTCATAATAAATCAATTAAAACCAGGGCTTTTTTCTCAGAGAATAGGTGCAGGAACTCCCTACTTCTGAGTCACCTGTTGTGTCCACCCCCTACCCACCTCTGAGCACCATTCCTGGGTTCCACTCCCTACCTACCTCCGAGCACCGTTCCTTGGTTCCACTCCCTAGCCACCTCTGAGCACCATTTCTTGGTTCCACTCCCTACCCACCTCTGAGCACTATTCCTTGGTTCCACTCCCTACCCACCTCTGAGCACCATTCCTTGGTTCCACTCCCTACCCACCTCTGAGCACCATTCCTTGGTTCCACTCCCTACCCACCTCTGAGCACCATTCCTTGGTTCCACCCCTACCCACCTCTCAGTAATGGATACAGAACCATGTATCAATTTGTATATGATAGGAAGTAAAATAGAGCCCCTGTAGCCAGCAACAATGGAGCTCCCCCAGCAACAATAGACTTTGAACAGCTAGCAACAATATACTCCTCCCTCAACAGTTGCTGTCTCCCAGCAACGACTGTCTCCCAGTAGCCCACCCCCCAACAACAATAGATCCCCTACGGCGACAACTGACCTCCCCTGTAAAAATAGATCCCCTCCAGCAACAATAGATCCCTCAGC
Organism: Rana temporaria; assembly: GCF_905171775.1. Lineage (NCBI taxonomy): Eukaryota > Metazoa > Chordata > Amphibia > Anura > Ranidae > Rana > Rana temporaria. The sequence goes on from NC_053492.1 coordinate 358,147,782, forward strand.
AGCCAGCATTAATAGACCATCCAGTACACCCCAGCACCACTTGCCATTGCATACATTCAGAGCTGGAGGTGCCGGAACTGCGTTCCCCCACGTTCCTGCTGAAAAAAAGCCCTGATTAAAACAAATTGATAATAGAAGTAAAATATATTACAGAAACCTTAAGAAATAGCTGGTAGTTTCCTAGAGTGTAGCCTAAATTAAGGTATTACAGGTACATTTTTCTAAGCTAGTCCTTGCTAACCATATCTAGGGACAGTGCAGCTTCATGAATTAACTGCAGAAGGCACAGAAATGTAAAAACAAACTAAAGAACTAAAATACAACCCTTTTAGTCCATTTTTGATCATTTACACCAGGGGTCTCAAACTGGTGGCCCTCCAGCTGTTGCGAAACTACAAATCCCATCATGCCTCTGCCTGTGGGGGTCATGCTTGTAACTGTCAGCCCTGCAATGTCTCATGGGACTTGTAGTTTTGCAACAGCTGAAGGGACACCAGTTTTAGACCTCTGATTTACACATAATACATATTATAAACTGAGATTTTATATTTTTCTTATTTATGATGCTCAATTTGGAAAATATGATATGGTTTCTAATATAAAGATGTAACACTGCTGTCTTGATTGGTAAAAGAGGGGGCAGGTTTCTCCTGTTTAAGTCATTCAGCTGTGAGGTAGCTGATGCATTGCTGTTCAGGTTTGGTTTTAGCCCAATACCTGTTACAGTACACCTCAAGAAAGCCAGAATACATTGTCATAACTAAAACTTCAAGTAGCCATGGTGAATGTCTTTGTAATGTTATTCACTGTACAGTATGTTGCACATATCACTGGAAGCACCAAAGATCTTTTCATTTCTCACTTGATCCATATGCACAGAGTTCAGGAATCCTAGATCTTGTAAGCAACAGTGCTTTGTTTAATTTAAGCCGGCCAAAAGGTTAGGTACCTGTCAACTTAAACAGAAACAATGGCATAATATACTACATATACAGTGTAGTATATACAATATATATATATACATATATATTATATTTGGCTTTATTTATTACGGCTGGAACTAAGAAGATGTAAATACTTATTTTAGTCAGCTAGCTGTAAAATATTGCCTATGAATATTTCTTTAATATGGCATAGCTTTTTACCTGTTTACCTGTCTATTAGCTGCTCTGCGGGAAAAAAGAACAGTTGTTTACAAAGCCCAATAGCTCAAATCCACACAACTAAATGAGTTAGAGAGCTGAGGTGCAGTGCAGGGCATCTGTGCATTTTTATGCAATACACTGCACCCCATTTCAACACAGAATTTTGGTGTGAACAGGGCAAACAGTACACAATTGTTTCCAGTATCCTTGCTGTGAGCCTGCATTGTCATCATAGAGAACACAATATTGTGAACAAGTCATAAGTTATTGTCTTGTAATGCCTACTTGTGGTTCACATATTTGTAGGCTTCAGATCAGACAATTTCTATTTATAATATGTGATCATATATAATAAATGTAAAAAAATGTGCATACAGACAGAGTGTATTTTAATGTATTGTTAAACATAATCTTATTCATTGTTATTTCTTCTGGATAGCTTTATTGTGGGTCTGCATCTGCAGTAAACTCTTATGCCGCATACACACAATCGGACATTCCGACATCAAAACCGTGGATGTTTTTCCCGGTGGATTGTTCGCTCAAACTTGTCTTGCATACACATGGTCACACAAATGTTGTCGGAAATTCCGAACGTCAAGAACGCGGTCACGTAAAACACTACGACGAGCCGAGAAAAATGAAGTTCAATGGTTCAAAGCGATTTGATTCCGAGCATGCGTAGGATTTTTGTGCGTCGGAATTGGCTACAGATGATCGGAATTTCCGACAAGAACTTTTGTTGTCAGAAAAATTGAGAACCAGCTCTCAAACATTTGTTGTCGGAAATTCCGACAGTAAATGTCCGATGGGGCATGCACACGGTCAGATTTTTCGACAACAAGCTCACATCAAACATTTGTTGTCGGAAATTCCAACACAACCGCATTACAGTTTTATTAATACATTTTTCTCGAAGCGTTCACTTAATATTCACACTGTTTTATTGGATTAAATTGGAAAATGTGTGATTCTTTGGTGAAAGTTGTATGAATCTGATTTGGAAAAACGTAAAAATAGACCCCTTTAGTGACTTTATTAAGCATTAGGGCACAAGTGATAAAGAAGATGCGTGTAGAACCTTCAAAGCAGTTATGGATGTTTTATTATCCAAAGCCTAGCTCTAGATTTAACACCCCTCCCCTGCTATACTGATTTGTTTCCAAAGTCTTCAGGCTGATCACGTAATATGTTGAAACCTGTTCCTTTTTGGATCCTGACCTGGGGGGTGGATGGTCCTTGATTCAGAGAGCAGTGATGATGTGATGCCACCATCACTGCTTTCTGGATCATTTCTGTGAGCATATCCTTAGGCCCCGTACACACGATAGGTTAACCAGAGGACAACGGTCTGAAGGACCGTTTTCATCGGTCAAAACCGATCGTGTGTGGGCCCCATAGGTTATTTAACCATAGGTTAAAAAAACGCCAACTTGCTTTAAAATTAACCGATGGATTCCTAACCGATAGGTCAAAACCGATCGTTAGTAGGCACGACCATCGGTTAAAAATCCATGCATGCTCAGAATCAAGTCGACGCATGCTTGGAAGCATTGAACTTATTTTTTTTCTGCACGTTGTTGTGTTTTACGTCACCGCATTCTGACACGATCGGTTATTTAACCGATGGTGTGTAGGCGTGATGGACCATCAGTCAGCTTCATCGGTTAACCTATGACAACCGTCCTTCAGACCGTTGTCCTCTGGTTAACCTATCGTGTGTACGAGGCTTTAGTCTTACAGATTAAATAATGTAGGGAGTCATTCAGCCTGGAAGTCTAAGGACATCTAGTGGTGAAATGGAATCACTGTGGGGGACAGCACAAGAGAGGAGGTAAGTATTGAAGACAAAGCTCCTTATTTATTTCACACACTAGCTGCAGCAACTAAAAAAAAATAAAAACCTTTTGCTTGGAGTTGCTTTAACAAGCTTCTACATTAGGAAAGTGAACCAATATGCCTCTGTGGAGTTGATTTTTGAAAAAAGTAGGACATGTTCGCTTAGTTTACCTATTAGGGTGATGCTATGTTTACTTTAATCACTTAAAGTGGAGTTCCACCCATTTTTTTATGTTTGTCTGTGCTGCATGCCCTAATCTCATAGTGTTCAGAATGGACAATTTTTATTTAGTTTGTTGCTTGTAAATACCTTTATTTTGTAGCCCTTCATTACTTCCTCCTACTTATTAGCCTAGGCTATTAAGTCACAAGGCTATTCGCAAGGGTTTCTGGGATAGGCATCATGCATCCCAGTAGTCCTTGCAAATAGCCTATTTGCATAGAGAAGAGGCGGCAACTTCCTCTGACACTCCCGTTATGGAAACCTGACTGAAATCTATTACATCGCTTGTGCAGCACTGAGCATGTGCGAGATCTGCAAGGCTGAAATCCAGGAAGTCATACAGTCTGGCTTCATGATGCCCACACTTAAGATGGCCACGGTCTATTTCTAGATTATAAACTAACTTAATGCTCTAACAACCTAACAAAACGGACCTTAGTTTACAGACTAACTTTACTAGACTACATTAAGCTTGTGTATTACAGGGGTATTTATATTTAAAAAGTGAAATTGTGGGTGGAACTCCCCTTTAAGCATGTTCAAGGCAAAATATTGTTGTGTTTTTTCTTATAATTCCCTTGCCCATGATTGGGTATTCAAACTGAACATGGCATTGCTTTAATCACTAAACTAACCTCTATCATATCCCAATGTAAACATACCGCTGTTATATAACATTTTTTTTTTACTTGTAATTAACGTTGATAGTGAGAAACACTGCTTTGTACATTCATTTTTAATCACTGTGGGAACAATAATTGCAACTAATGTATCATTGTTTTCTCTGTATATTGGAATTATACCACTAACGATTTCACAAGAAATATGTATCACTGCGTTTTAATGTCAAGTTGTATTTCTGACTCACATAAAAACTTTTATGCAGCTATCATAAAATATAACTTTGTGTCCTACAATAGTTGACATAGCTGCTAATATCACACTTTTTTGGTATATAGTATGTGTGAAACTTCAAGGTGTTTGCAATAAGTATGCATACAAAATACAATGTTTTGCACAAATTAGTCAGAATTCTGAAATTTTAGCTATGAACAAAATGATTTAAACTTTTCAATCGTATTCACCATTTCTCTTTACTGTACCAGAATAGACTCCCTAAAGCTTAATGTGAACTAATGTTATATATAGGAGTAGGCCACTTATGTCTCTCCAGATGGTTTTGAGCTGTATTTGCCAGCAAGCATTTCCGGCTAGCTGCAGTTCAGAACAGCAGGACAGCTACAGGGAGACAGAGATGTGAAGAAAATAGACCTTTTTACCTCAGTGCTGGCATTTTTTGAATCTGTTTTGTTTTCAATGTTGCATGTTACCTCAGCGTTTGTCTACTGCCGAGGACAACCTATTGTTGTAATATCTAAATTTTGCCAAGGAAATTACAGTGTTTCTAGTGGCATTAATTGTTGATGAACCTTTTATTGTATTACTGTGGTCCATTTTTATTGTTGCTAAGCCACAAGTGATGTATGAGCAAGCGAATGAATGAAGCTAAAACTTATATTGCATATACAATATTGCAGCCGTTTACCACATCAATGCTGCCATTTATCATGTCTATGAATGTAAAATATTTGCATCAATAACAGAATAAAAATTGGAAATGTTTTTTTACTTGGATTTCCATTTTTTTGGGAGAAATTAGGGCTTCTTCAGTTGCATTTTGGTATGTTTTTTTTTAATGCTTATGTAACGGTCAGGGGTTAACGCCGTTATGATATTCCATTACACCAACCCACGACAGCTTCCGAAAACTCCACAATCCAGCAGACAGGACCCATTGGATTTCCCCCAGAAAACGAGACACACAGCTCTGTTCTCTGGTTCCAAACGAATAGACATTTTAATGGTAAATTCAGGTTTTTATACAGTAGAAAGCATGCTGCAGTAATCAAAGGGACAATGACACACTCCACACACAACATCATACAATGGGTACTAACGAGCCTCCAATACACATTATCTTGGGTAGACTTTCTGGCACCGGATCTACATGAGTTAATTACTATAGCTGACAAGTCAGACGTTATGACTCCAGCTTATGTCACCTGCTATTCAATACACATTCCTTTAGTAAACATAAGTCAGACATCTGACCTTTTAGATTGTGCTAATTCACACTCCACATTTTCATCAATAGAACTTTCACACAATACAGTGTTAATTAGCATCACACAATGAAAAGGTCTTTAGAAGCCAGATCAAGGCTAGTTTATATGACAGTAGCAGACTTAATTACCCCCTTAACAGCCTATTGACCTGTTGGGTTCAGAATTAACCACCTGTAATATTTCAAGATATCCTGCAATACATTGTGAATTATTACTGTCCCATCTCATGTAATTCAATATATAATTTCTCAGTCATCCTATGCCCCTAGTGGACATAGGATGACCCTAGACACAAGAGTCATTGGTGAAGCTGAAACAGGAGTACCCCACATCCTTCAAGAGCCTCTGGGTCCTACGGGCCATACCGTTACAGCTTACAATTCACGTAATTATTAAAATGAAAAAATAAATAAAAAATCCAACAGAGATGCAACAGACACATCAGACAGATAAGAGGTCCATGGGCAGTTACAACAGGCAATACGGCTGATTTGCAAAAGGAGTTGAGAATCTTCACACAATAAATTGTGTGAATATCTACTTCACTTATTCAATTAATTAAAAAGTTAATTTATATCTTATTTTATCTGCACAATATTGGATATTTGAAGTAAATATTCACAACGTTTATTGTGTGAGGAGTCACAAGTTCTTAACTACTAAATTAGCCCAAAAGTCTACATGAGCCTGCTCTCATGGCACTCCACATAACACAGTAAAAATAGTGATGATTAGAAAAATAGGCTACAAAAAAAAAGGCATACAATCAAAGTATGTTCACAATTTAGAAAATCACAGGTTAACCAGTACTTGCCAAATTTCACAAAGCTATTGGCAAACCACCCCTTTATATGATATAGCAGGACACAAGGCAAAATGGAGTGCAAATTTCAGTATTTTATAGCAACCAATCAAATGTCATATTAGTATAGGTAGGTTACTAGCAAAAAGAATTTTAGCGACTGCCTAATAATGCAATTTATAGATTGTAATTACTATTATATTAATGTTGATCCACATTTTAGAATAAACCTATATCATCATACATAGTATTTAGTAGAAAGACCATGTGAAGCAGGACAGGTCATACAGTGAAGAACTCGTAAAGTTACAGACAACTATAACTATTACCAAGCATTGAGTTCCAACTTGCTTCAGTATGTCGATATGACTAACTTTGTGAATTCACAGGGAGGTGAGAATTCAAGTCTTTTGTACACTGCAGTCCTGGTTTACTGATTCAATTTGTGAACAAACCTGGAAAGGTATCTATTATTTTTATTTTAGGACCAGAGTCCTGGATTGCTGATTTCACTTAATATGACTATTTATACTTACACTCTAATAAGTAATATATGGTTATCAATATCAATAAAAGCTGTACTAGTGAACCATCATTCCAAAAAGTTTACAACATTAAAGAAAAATAGGGTTTTTTAAAGCTGTCCCCCAGTTTTCATTTACCTTTAAAAAGTTAATTTGGGCCAAGCTGATTCAAACAAACAATGGACTTCCTTGAGGCCCCGTACACACCAGCGGATCTGTCCGATGAAAACGGTCCGCGGACCGTTTTCATCGGACATGTCTGCTGCCGGATTTTGGTCTGATGGCTGTACACACCATCAGACCAAAATCCCAGCGGAAAACAAACGCGGTGACGTGTCGCGACGTGGCCACGACGATGACGCGGCGACGTGCGCGACCCTGGAAGGTCAATGCTTCCACGCATGTGTCGAATCACTTTGACGCATGCAAGGGCTTTCGGCCGAGCGGACGTGTACGGTAAGTCGTACTGACGACCGAACATGTCCGACGGACAGGCTTCCAGCGGACATGTTTCTTAGCAGGCTAAGAAACATTTGTCCGCTGGAAACCTGTCCGATCCGCCGGACATTTGTCCGGTCGGCCGTACACACGACCGAACATGTCTGCTGAAACTGGTCTGCGGACCAGTTTCAGGGGACATGTTCGGTCGTGTGTATGGGGCCTAAAAGTAACAGCAGCCAGGAGCGCTGTATAAACTTGATGTAGCCTTATCTACATACAATATACAGTGCCGTGTTTCAGCAGTGGCACAAAACCTCCCTGTCCCACTCCTGCAACAAAATCAAAATGAGTTCTCAGCCATTCAGAGGAAGCTTTGTATTCTATGAATAAATACAAAGATTCCTCTTATTGGATGAGGCAGAGAGGGGGAGGGCTGAATTTGTAGAATACAAAGCTTCCTATGAATGGCTGAGCATCAATCAGCCTGAATCTATTTTGTTACAGGAATGGGACAAGAAGGTCCTGTTACTGGAACACGGCGCTGTATACTGTATTAGCTGAGGCTACATATACTGTAGTTTATACAATGCTCCCAGCTGCTGCAACTGTCAGTGAAATAAATGGTTTGTTTGGGCCAACTTGGTCAAAATAAAATATTTAGGCAAGGAAATTTTTCCCCAGTGGGGTTTTTTAGCAGCGAAAATTCGAACAATTACAAAATTATATGTTAAAAGGTTTATTAAATGTGTATAAATGGACAGTCATGATAATAACAAATGATTTGAGTCTCCAGTCACAAGAATAAAAATACATACATACAGTTACAAACACAACATTGCAATTACAGTTGTACATATCAAGGACATCTGTATATGTTGAAACTGACGCGTTTCGATCCCTAATGCGGGATCTTCTTCAGAGGATTTATAGTTTGCTGTAATGGGATAAGTAATACATTTAAATTCTATACCTAGGTGTATGCCCAATGGTTAGAAAACAAGAATATATAGTTACCAATCAACTGTGTTGTAGGAACAGTATTCGTAACTGGAGTCCCACCAAATATGTTAAAAAAGAGAGATCCCGGTGGTCTCCCGGCCGCTGAACCTCCCAGAACGTGGTGCCGCCAAGCTGTGTGTGACTTGCAGAGAGTCATGCTAGAGAGGCACCCCTGGGGGCGCGCACAAGGGTATGATCGGCACCTATAGTGAAGCATCAAGGGCGTTATTATAGGATGCATTGTTGATGCTTCTATACAAATTGTATTAGTTTGAAATGGTATATGGATGGACCAACAGTGTACAAAAAATATGCCCTAAAAATGTCTATATATTGATATGTTGTAATAAAGTAGCTTTGGCTAATTAGTTAGTGTTAACAAACATAGCTTAGACCAAGGTTTCCATTAAAATCGAATTCCCAAGGATCCGAGGTCAACCTTCCACCAAGATGGCGTCCAAGGAAGGATGAACAACAGGGGAAAAGTTACCAAGCGGCCTACAAGGAGTCACAGGTAATGGAGGAAGGAGTCCACATGATGGTCGGCATGGAGGGAAATGGGGGTAAAAAGGGGGAAAGGGGAAATGGGAGAAAGGAAAAGGGAAGGGAGAGATCAGCTTTAACGTACAAAACATGAGGTCCGCATAATACATTTGTCTAAACAATTTTTTCAGAAAGTGTTTATTACAAAAAATTTTAAAATTACATGAAAGTTATATTGGTATTACTTCATCATTGTACCATAATAAAATAATAAACATGTTATACTCACCTGCTCTGTGCAATGGTATTGTGCAGAGTGCCGCAAATCTCCTCTTCTTGGGTCCCCCTTGGATCCTCCTATTCTCTGTGTGTCCCCATAGCAAGCTGTTCCCAAGCTGTGTGTGTCTTTGGGTCCTGCCCCCGCTTCCTCCTCCCTGCATTTGAAGCCAATGGTTCTTGCTGCTGCCCAAGTTCCTGTGTGAAAAGAAAGAGGAGGGAGAAGAGCTGTAACTGTGCACAACGCTGGATCTTTTCTCTTCATCTTGAAATGTGGGGGGGGGGGGGAGAAAGAAAGATGTAAAATGTTTTTTACTTTAATGCAGGGAATATTCCTTACAATGCAGTGTTCATCATTATCATGTATCAACTCTTGTTTAATGTTATGCAAATCATCAGATAAGGAAAGATGATGGAAAGATGTGGCACACAACTGTTTGTGTTTGTTCGACCAATGATCTACTTCTTCTGGGTCTAGTTGGAGCTTGATAATAATATAAAATTATAAAAATACATCTTATTATCACATATACACTGAGGCCGCGTACACACGATCGGTTAAACCGATGAGAACGGTCTGATGGACCGGTTTCATCGGACCAAACCGATCGTGTGTAGGTCCCATCGGTTATTTATCCATCGGTTACAAAAAAGCAATCTTGTTTTAAATTTAACCGATGGATACCTAACCGATAGAAAAAAAAAACATTGTTTGTAGGCACGTCCAAAAATCCACGCATGCGCAGAATCAACGCAGAATCTACGCATGCTTGGAAGCATTGAACTTCGTTTTTTTCAGCACGTCGTTGTGTTTTACATCACTGCGTTCTGACACGATCGTTTTTTTAACCGATGGTGTGTAGGCACTACTGACCATCAGTCAGCTTCATCGGTTAACCGATGAAAACGGTCCATCGGACCGTTTTCATCAGATGGACCGATCGTGTGTACAGGGCTTCAACTGGCCACTTTATTCAGTAAATTTCTCTCACATTCTGATGCTCGGTTTTAATTTCAGCAAGTAGTCTTCACCACATCTAGATGTCTAAATGTATTGAGTTGCTGCAATGTGATTGGCTGATTAGCAATTTGTGTTACCATGCCATTGAACAGGTGTACCTAATAAAGTGGCCAGTGAGTGAATAACACCTTGTATCCATATAAAGAACATGATGACTTTTCAGAGGTATGCCTTAAGGCAGGGGTGGCCAACCAGTGGCCCGGGGGGCCACATGTGGCCCGCGGAGCCCTCTGATGTGGCCCACGACCTCCTGCTCTGGAATGGTGGGTTGACAAGCCCAGATCGCAGGTTGCCAACCCGCCATACTGCAGCATCAGTGTTGTGAATGGTGGTGGTAGAGGAAGAAAGCGGCTGCGGAGCAGAGCCCCATAAGCCGATGCTTTCTCTACAGCTAGTCTATGGCAAAGTTAAGCTAACCCGCAGGATAGACACAGGTGCATTATGCTACACCCGCGTTGTGGGTAAACCGCAGCACATCAGGGTGAAAGCAGTCTTAGGCCCTTTTCACACCATCAGCCCAACCAAATGGGACCCTCAATTCACCTCTACAGAGTGACAGATGTCCGTTTACGCCTGCCTACCTCCAATCCAAAAAACAAAGGGGAATTCGTCCCCTTCCATCTGGGCGGATCAGAAGACCTATAGAGTAGCCGTGACCTGTCATCTGCCCGCTACGCTCATTGTAGCCCACGCCTGGTTACAAAGTTGCTTAAGTGGCCCTCGCTCTTCAAAAGGTTGGGCACCCCTGCCTTAAGGGGTTTGTAGCCATCACACCCCAGCGCTGGATTAAGAGGAATCTTTTGTTGGTTCTTACTGAGATTTGCAATGTCTCGATATGATCACCTTGGTGGCTATAAGAAAGATGCCTTATAGTCCTCTTTTAATGGAAAATAGGGAGTCTGTTAGCAACGACAAGATAGTAATTTAGGGATCGAGATAGAGTTTAGGGAATCAACTCGGTAGAGACTGCACTATATATTTTGCAGACATTGTTCCAAAAAGGTTGCAATACTAGGTTTAGAGGGCCTGTAAATCTTGGTGGAAACTCGCTATGGCAGAGGGCTTGGCTTTTTTTAGCCTAAATCCCTGCTTGAAGGGTCTCCAATTGGAGTGGCATAAGGGTTGGGTCATGCGCATTAATGTCTGGATGGCTTGGTTAATATCTAACTGTACCACTCTCACAGTAGAACATCGTTTTGGAGGCTTTAGGAACCAAAAGAGAAGCAAAAATGGAAAGTGATTGGACCATATAACGGGCACCAAATTCGGCCACAGGAGACCACTAAGACCTCTTTTACACTGGAAGCGGGTTTCAGGCGCTTTAGCGTTAGTATAGCTCATGTAAAGCGCCTGAATAATGCCTCATCTGCAATCCCAGTGTGAAAGCCTGAGTGCTTTCACACTGGGATGCTGCGCTGGCAGGATGTCAAAAAAAGTCCTGCAAGCAACTTCTTTGAGGAGCTTTAGGAGCGGTGTATACACCGCTGAAAAGCGCCTCTAAAATTACGCTTTCAGTGTAAAAGGGCTCTCAAGTCATTGTGGGAGACAAAAAGTTAACCAATGCGACTATATAAGGAGTGGGCAGAAGAAAAGAACATGTAAACTCCAGTGGTGGGGTTGAGGATATGTCACAGATTGACCAGTTGCTCGTGCAACCTACGAATGATGGAATAGATAGCAGGAAAAGGGGCCCTGTTTTTCCCAGAGGATGAGTCTAGTTGGATAGCAAATATAAAATTAAAATCTCTCCCTAGTACTACACAGCCTTCTGTATATTGTTTCAATTTCCTCAGAATGAAAAGAGTTCAGCCTTTTGTCCCACATTGGGCAGGTAATTATTGGTTAACGTGATGAGCTAATTATACATTAAAAAAACTTGATAAACAGTTATCTGCTCATAGGATCCATCACATAACCTTTAACGGTAACAGGAATAGTGGAGTTAAATCCATTTGCTTCCCCCTTGGGTTTGTGGTCAGGGTTGTTGCAAGTATACCAGGTTTTAAAGTATCGAATAGGTATTTGGGAGTGAGGGCCTTTGAAATGAGTTTCTTGTAAAAATAAAATATGGACTCTTTGTTTATGCATGTGCCACATAACTTGTGACCTCTTTTGTGGGCTACTGTACCCCTGAACATTTAGGGATGGTGACTTTGCCATCATTTTAGGGGAGGAGGGAAAAGATCCATGTTTTTAAGTGTCACTTCTGAAAATGATTCTTGAACTGTGAGGCGAACTGGAGCAAAAAGTTCTGAGACATGAGTAAGATTGCAGGTGATGGGTTAATTCAATGAAGACTTTGGAGTAGAGTGAGGTTCTCTGCTGGGATGAGGAGACACATACTTCCATTCCGTAGGGATGGAAAGTCCACAAATCGAGGCAAGGACAAGTCTTGGGGGGGGGGGGACTCCGTTCTATTGGAGGAAAGTCCATTGCAGAGAGAAAGTCAACTAGGTCATCTGGGCAGTGTAGAATCTGAACCGGGCCGATAGGCCAAAAGGATAAGTTCATCAGTAAGGGGTTCCCACGCCCTGAAGCACTTTGGTGAGTGGGCGCAGGGCCCTCTGTTTCTCCAATGTCCAGCAAGAGAGGTCAGGGGAACAAAGACAGTTGAACCTCATCAAAGTGTACTATGCTCTTAGCTCATGCTTAACCAGGATTTCCTCCTTAACCCTAAAATAGCACACCTAACAGAGCACATTGCAAGGCTGTGGGTTGCTAGGCCTATAAAACCCTGGAGTGCAGTGGAATCTGTCCAATTCTATGGGTTCTGTCTGGGGTTTATCCAGGAGTGTGTTAAAGATACTTTGAACTGTATCTCTGAGGCTGTCTGGCTGGGTGGTTACAGAGAAACCCCAGTGCAGATATTGATCATTCTCCTCTGGTCTTCTATGTCATCTAGGTGGGTTGAGAGTGCATGGATGATAATATGTCAAGCAATTGTTAAAGTGGATGTAAACCTGATTCATGAAATTTGAGCTGGGCACATATATCTGCAGTATTTTGTTATCTCTATTCAATGAGCTAAGTCCCATAGCTCTCTCTCCTCAACTGTTTCTCTGTTATCAGCCTGATAACTCTCTGCAAATTCTGGCAAATTCCTGACAAATTATTGGACACTTTAGACAAAAGCAGCCAGAATCTTCAGTTCGGGGAGGTTGCTAAAATAGATTAGCAGGGAACAGGTCCTATTACAAAACACCCCTGAGAGTCTCTGCCTATAATGCGAGGGGGTGTGTGTCTTTCCTCCAATCAGCAACGTTAGCTATCTTGGCTGTATGCCCAGACATCACACTGTTAACCAGGAAGATAAAATCTCCTAACACAATCTGAACTTTCTAAACAGTATATAAATGTGAAGACAGCAGATATACATGTAAAATCTATGTAGGAAGATTTGATTAATCTCTGTGTATCATCTGAGGCTGTTCACTTCACTGGGTGTATGGAGGGTTTACATCCACATAAAGGACTGCAGTTGGCCCACAGCATTAGAGATGAGAGGCAAGGCTGTTTCCATTGCATCCAGGTGTGGATGGAAAGATTGGAGACCATCCCTGATCTCCTGCATGTCACTACGGTGTGTTGCTTCAAATCTAGTAAACATTGCCTCAATTTCCAGTTTTGTAGGTAGGAGATCAAAGCATTTATGGAGGGTGGGTAGAAGCTGTAAGTCCTCCATTTTGAAGTCAGACCCTATATAATGGGGGTCCGGGTGAGTGGCAGCCGAGTGAGGCGGGCCGGAGAGAGAGGAAGGTGCATGTTGTGTACCGTTCGCAGCCATCTTGTCTGCCCTCTTAGTATGTGAACGGCTCTCAGAGTGGCTAAAAAAGGAGTCCAAATCATGCCTCCATGTATGAGGTGATCAGCAAATCTTGGAAGCCAGACCTCCTGGTGATTCTGTGACCCATGTGGAGGGATGATAAGCGGTGATCAGAGGTTTCAGGTGTTAAATCCCAGGCTGAAGTGGGAGCTTACAGCTAGAGCTACTTTACACGGCCCCGCGCTTTCCTCGCTTTGAAGACTATAGGTTTAATTTCTGAGACTATAGGTTTACTTTTAGGAGATATTAATTTTCCCAAATTGAGTAATGTACAATACTGGATATAGAGCAGTACTTGCATACTGCATAGTGCACTTTAACTGCATATAAAAATACATGAAAATAAAAATCTTGTGGTCTAAGAACATATGTACTGTACATAAACAATAATATCTTTCCCATGCAAAATTTTGACCAACATAACACTTTGAACTGTTCTTAGTAAACAATAGTATCCTTTAATACTATTGTGTCCTTGATAACATCCCTTCATTTAAATTGCTCTCATGCTAGATCTAGGCTAATAAGCTAGTCATGCAAATGGTTCTTTGTGTTGTATGTAATAAGCTGGGAATTATCAATAAATTAAATAAAGGAAAGGACATATATTATAAGCCATGTTGTGCATATTTATCCTAAAATGTTAGCATATGATTTAATTATGACTGGATTTCTTCAAAGTGTCATCCAATACAAAATAAGTGAAAACATGTGGTATGACCAGTATCACATTAGACATAGCAAGTAGAACTAAGATGTTCTTTTTTTATAAAATAGACAATTTTTTAATGTTTAGCATTTGATGCTTGTCAGTACCCAGCTGTTATTATTTATGTGGTGTGCTCAAAAAATTACTTTAAGTGGAATACTGTTCTTATGCACAAGTTTTCTACACTGATGGCCCCATGCTTGTAGGTCTAAAGAGCAAAGTCAATGCCCATTTCCTTCTGCTAATCTTCCAAAGGCTAATTAGGCTACTGATCACAGGAACTGGAATATTAGCAGGTGCATAAAGCTCACCACACACATTGCAATCTGACTGTACAATCTCCTTTGGATCTATCGACAACACCTATGCATTGCAAGTGACTGGATAGCTAAATAGGTCACCATATTACATTGTTTCTGTAAATGTAAAGGAGATTATACAAAGATATTCATTGTGCATTTTGGTTTACCTGTAGTCAACCTGAGTCTCGGTCTCAGATTCATTGTGCATAAAAAAAAAACAATGTACAGTCAGGTAAGCTTAAGGTGGAAGGAATAGGTGCAGCCTTCAGCCCTGCAGGGATCTGTCAAAATTTGCATATTGGAATCTGGGACACCCAAGTAACCAAGGAAGACCTTTCAAGGTGCCAGTATAGACAATTCAAGACTTGCCAGATGTACTTAAACGTGAGTATTGAAGATGCAAGACGGGGTTATTAGGAATATACAAAAAAGTGGCCTGGTCTTTGGCCAGCTAAAGTGGTTAAACTGTTCGCTAAAACATTTACATTAAAAGCATGCTGTGAAGGATAACTGTCACAGTTGTACACTCAACCAAACTATTAAGCCATCAAATGGCTGGTGTCATAACTAATTACATGTGCAGTACCATAGCAGTTGCAGATCATGGAAGCCTCCTTTGCTGTGAGAGATAGGACAGTTTATCCTCATTTTAATTGGTATAAACATGAATTTTATTATATAATAGATGCTCATTGTCTGCTTACTACATCTGCATCACCACTTGGTACCAGACTAATGCCATTTAATTTATGCTTGTAATAAAACATGCATTCCATGTGGCAATAAGTTACAGAAACAGACACAAAATTATATATCTCTGCTTGATTTAATTTTTTGTTCATCCTAAGATATCTTTAAATTGCTTATTGCATATTTGACAAGTGGTAAAGATGAAATCTTGTTTTATAAAAAGAAAAAAGGTGATGGTGTCTGCTCTGTGTAACAGAGACAAGGGGGGGAGGGGAAAGGAGATAGATAATGTGACTATAATACACTCTATATGCAGAAACAAATGTCTATATAGACTACCAAATGTTTCAGATCTCTGCCTGGATCGATAAGTGAAACAAATATCTCAGAAAAAACATAAATTACAATAAAGTGAGTGCCACACTATACACAAACAAATAATGCATACATATATAGACTTAATATAATAAATAAATGTAAGAGTCAAGCAAAGTCAGCATAGAATACGTGCAAAAAACCAAGTGTTGAGAAACGCTTCAGTGTGCAAAGGACACCTCTTGTGACTTCTTAGCAGTTTATCTCACAGCTGTAGCTTTAAGGACCTGATAATTCTCAAGGGATACACATCCGATAATATAATCAGCCAGGTGGTAGGAAACCCAAACCAGTGAGTATCTAATTTAGCTCTTACACCAGCTAGACTAAATGCCCAGCAGATATAGAGAGATTCTCTGAGTGGTGAATCCAGGAAACCAGCACACGTGTTGGGGGGTAGAAAACTCCAAAAGTGCACACTCCAGTGATGCCAAGCAGCTTACCTCAAAGCTGCTTTAATGACAGCTTATAGCACCTCATGTGACACAGCAGATACTGCGATGAGCTCATATGCGGTCAGGGGAATCACTCTCGGATGGTACCATGTGGAAAGAAAAGGGATGTATATAGTGTAACTCTGTTACCCCAAAGTAGACTCAGATGGTAAACACACTGCTGCACTCACATGGAATAATGAATAGCGGGCTTGTCCCCACAAGCGCCGAGCTCGCAAAAATCCTTATGTTCCTCTTAGATCTCTCTTACTCCCAGTGTGCAGCAAAGCGTACTCGAAGGGTGGCAGTATGGTCAAGGAAAAAAGGAAAGGAAGCACATTGCGTAATCGATTAAAAAAAGGTGCACATTTATTGGTAAAAAAGGATAAAAAACACTCACATATACTTCAGCTATATGATCGGTGACACTTGCAAGCTGCCTGCCATCAGAGTGCTGGGTCTAGTGCTCCAATCCCGACGCGTATCGTCACGTGACTTCATCAGGGTTTCCTACCACCTGGCTGATTATATTATCGGATGTGTATCCCTTGAGAATTATCAGGTCCTTAAAGCTACAGCTGTGAGGTAAAATTGCTAAGAAGTCACAAGAGGGGTGTCCTTTGCACACTGAAGCATTTCCCAACACTTGTTTCTTGGGACCACCACTCGGAGACTTTCCTATATATATTTATTTATTTATTATATTATTATATATAATATATTTTTTTTGCAAGTATTCTATGCTGACTTTGCTTGACTCTTACATTTATTTTTTATATTAAGTCTATATATTTATGCATTATTTATTTGTTTGTGTATAGTGTGGCACTCACTTTATTGTAATTTATGTTTTTTCCGAGATATTTGTTTCACATATCGATCCAGGGAGAGATCTGAAATATTTGGTAGTCTATAGACACTTTTTTATGCATATAGAGTGTATTATAGTCACATTATTTATCTAATTTCCCCTCCCCCCTCCCCCCCCCCCCTTTGTCTCTGTTACACAGCGCAGACACCATCACCTTTTTTCATTTGACACATTTTTTCTATTTAGGATAGATCACTAGGTGTCTGCAGCAGTGTCCCCTTTAGCTTAAACACCAACCCAGTTTAACTTAGTAGGATCTTCTGACAGCGCAGGAGTACCTCTTGTCTTGTTTTAACAAAATTATGTTAACTTTAATGTGGTTCACAATATAAAAAAGTACAAAATATGAGATGACAACTTTTAAAAGGGAAAGTTGAGGCTCACACTTTTAGCTATTAGGTTTATGAGAAAACAAAAGAAACACGTCCTTTGTTTGTTGATAAAGGGCGTGTCCCCAAAATGCATAACCACTTCTCCTTTCCTTGTCATACTTGTGTATCTCTGGCTCCTCCTCTTGGTTCGAGGCTGATGGTGCGCTCCATGCTGACTCTCGCCGCTTCCTGCTATGGCTCTACATTTTTAAGCCATGTGTTCTGCATATACAGCCCAGCTGCTTCTAGGCTTCACTCTGCTCTACCCAGCCGCTGCCCTGCCAAGCTCTTGTAACAGCACTGGTGAACGGAGTGAACCACAACTGCGGTAAGCAAGGATTTCAATGCGCTTCTCTATGTGAGAACTCAGTATTGGCCCCAGGCATCACTCCACACAAACAGGAGTTTGGGGGATCTCTACATCATCTCTCTCTCACATAAAGAAAGGCGTTGAGCTACTAAGGATGGACGCATTACAACATGCGACCAGAGCTTAGCTGTAAGGAAAGGACGGAGACGCGCACACTTAGAACGAAACGGACTTTACCCACCAATGGCGCGCATTTGCGTGCAAGCGTGAGCACAAATAATACACCAGTCGCAGCAGCGTGCTACTGCGCATGCGCGTGCGCAACGGACGGCGTGCACACGCAGGAGGCGTTCCTGATCCTTCCTGATGCCTATTTAAGGAGTGCTCTGACGATCAGGCGGTGCTGACTGGTCTTCAGCAGTTCCCTGATTTCCTGATGCCTGTATTCGCTGCCATATTCCTGTTACCGACCCAGCTTGCTTTGACTCTCCCTCTGGACTCTGATTCCTCCTGAATTCCTGGCTTCTGTTCCCGGCTATCCATTCGACCTTGCTTCTGCTGATCCCTGTGTACCTCGCTGCCTGTCTGTTATCGAACCCGGCTATCCTTTGACCTCCGCATCCCGGAAGTTCCTGCTACTTGTTTACCCTGACTCTGCAAGTGGGTTGGAGTTCCCCTTAAACTCCAGCTGTACTCTCTACACCACCTAGCCCGGTGCCTGCTGCTCTACCAGTGTCTTCTGTCTCCACCTGACAGCACTCCAAGCAACACTCACAGGCACCCGTGTTCCTCCTACCTGAACCGCCATCTGTCTCATCCTCAGAGGGGTTCTGGGCTGGAGATACAAGGGAGGCCGACCTCATCACATCAGACTCCTACCAGGTACGTGACATTAGCGTTTAAAATCATATTATTTACTTTAAAGATCAAGATTCCAATACACCTCTATATGCAAGTAATTATCAGTATGAGACCCCAGGTGTCACTCCACACAAGCATAGAAAAGTTAGAGCGAACATGTTCAATAATCTAGAACAAGGCCTATAAGCGATTTGTACTTACGTCAAGCTCGTAGTAAATAAGAGTTATAGTGACAACTAGTGGTTGCGTATGAGAGGCGGTATAGCTCAGGTATTAGTAGTTGCATATAAGGCCTCGTACACACGACCGAACATGTCTGCTGAAACTGGTCCGCGGACCAGTTTCAGCAGACATGTCCGGTCGTGTGTAGGGCCGACCGAACTATTTTCCGGCCGACCGGACAGGTTTCCAGCGGACAGCCTGTCCGTCGGACATGTCCGATGGTCAGTACGACTCATCGGACATGTCCGCTGGCCCGAGAACCCGCGCATGGCGTCGAAGTGATTCGACGCATGCGTGGAAGCATTGAACTTCCGGGTTCGCGCACGTCGCCGCGTCATCGTCGCCGCCATGTCACCGCGTCATCACCGCATCGTCTGTTCGCGGGGAATTTGGTCTGATGGTGTGTACAGCCATCAGACCAAATGATCCCAGCGGACATGTCCAATGAAAAGGTCCGCGGACCGTTTTCATCGGACATGTCCGCTCGTCTGTACGAGGCCTAAGAAGCAATATAGCTTAGGTAATTATAGTTGCATATGAGAAGCAATATAGCTTAGGTAGTTATAGTTGCTTATGAGAGGCAAATATAGCTCAGGTAATTTGGAGGGAGATGGCCCTTTAAGGTATTCCTTAGCAAACAGTCCTTAGCACAAAAATATATCCCAAATAGTATGTTGATATCCTCGAGCATAATAAGTAATAGCAATAGTATTAGATGGAACACAAGCAGCAGATCTTCCTATGGCACTACAAGTGACACAATAGCTACTTATCCATTTGCAGGCTTCAATGTAGTAAGCAGGGATTCCGTGGTGTAAGGTGTTGAGCAAGGAAGGCCTCAAGGTTGTCCCCAGCAATGGCTCTCTGTTGCAGAAGATGTAACAGCACTAAAGTAGTAGTTGCAGGCTGGAGCGGTGTTGCAGCATGGGGAGCGATGGCACCAATATCAGTAGCATGGCCGAGCTACTGCTGACAATAATAGAACGCTGTCTGTGTATCAGGTGAATGCCTTTATAGGCAGGAGACAGGTACCAGACAGCTGTAATGCATTGGCAGTGATTTAAACGAAGCGCCGTATAGTGCGGCGCACTTCCGCATTCCACGGTGGAACGCACAGGGCGCCGCGCAATGATGTCATCGCGCGTTCGCCATAATGCGTTCCAGCGTGGAACGCATTACAAGATTTAACGGGCACGAGGAGCTCCTGTTACAGCTCTACAGATTCCAGAGGACATACTTTTGTGATTTCATACAATGTTAGTGCAATTTTAACGTATTTTTAGTAAAAAAAGGGACAAATACCGCACTAATGGTAGAATGGTGAAGGGTAAGTGCTAAAAAAACGAAAGCTGCGACACAAAACATGTGATAATCATGTAAAATAATATGTGTAAGGGAAATAGTCGCGCTAAGTGGGTATATGAAAAAGTATATTGTGATATTAAATGTTCTCTTTAGCAAAGATATAGGGCCGGATTCAGAAAGGACTTACGACGACGTATCTCCAGATATGCCAACGTAAGTCCAAATGTGCGCCGTCGTATCTATACGCGTATTCTGGAAATCAGATACGCCTGAATTTTGCCAAGATACGACCGACGTAAGTCTCCTACACCGGCGTATCTTGGGTGCATATTTACGCTGGCCGCAAGGGGCGCTTCCGTTGATTTACGCGTTGAATATGTAAATGAGCTAGATACTCCGATTCACGAACGTACTTGCCGTTTACGTAAGGCATTTTTTCCGGCATAAAGTTAAACCACCAAAAAGCTGGTCTAAGTCGTTTAGGGTATGGAGGTCGGAAGTGCCATCGGATTTTACGTTGTTTACATAAGTCGTACGTGAATGGTGCTGGGCGTAAGTTAGGTTCACGTCGTACGCATTTAGCCGTCGTATCTTAGGGAGTATTTGCGACGTGATTCTGAGCATGCGCATGCATGCGCCGTTCGTTCGGCCATGCATTCACATGGGGTCACGCTTCATTATAATACAACACGCCCACTGCCTTGCTACTTTGAATTACGCTGGCTTACGCCGGCCCATTTACGTTACGCCGGCGTAAATATGGGAGCAGGTGCTTTGTGAATACTCAGCTTGCCTCTCAATGTTACGTCGGCGTAGCACATATGAGATGCGCTACGCCTCTCTAAAGATGCGTCGATCTCTCTGAATCCGGGCCATGGTGTACCTTGAATAGAGCAAAGTATCCTACCACATGTACACACAAAAATATATATACATATACAATAATTCAGTGAACATAAAGATATATAACATTAACTAATATCTGAAATAGTCCACCAATAACTCTGTGTATTGAGCAGATGACAAGTGCTCAGAAAATTAGACCAGGGGAAGTGGTGACAAAATCAATCAGTGTAAAGTGCACTGAAATCAAAAAGAATATAATCCAGTTCCACACTGTGACCAAAAACAGAGTGAGCAAGGAATTGAAGTTGAGAGTGAAGTTGTAGATTGCTATCCACCCAGTGCTTTAAGTGGGCCGGAACGTGGCGGTACTCAGTACCGCCACTTCCAAAAATGGCCCTGGAGAGTACCAGCACCTCTCCGTGCGCCCAGTACGTGGCTTTCCGGTACCGGAACGCAGCGGAGAGCTAGCTACAGCATTGTAGTGGCTGGCCGGCGCTGGGCGAATTACATCACGCACCATCTCTCTCCTCCATAATGTCATTGGCTGGGCCGGCCATCAGCTAGTGGAGGGGCGCGGGCCGTGTGCAGAGTACGGCTTGAGCCGTACGTGCAGGCGCAGACAGGGAGTTGACCTCACGTTAGGTGACGTCAACTCCTTTCCGCGCGCCTGTGAGGAGCGATCAGTGCGGCGTGGTGAATGTGAGCGGGTGACTGGCCCTCCTAGGAGTCAGGACGGTGCAGCAAAGTGAAAAACACCGGACTTTGCTTTGGATCTGAACTTCTGAAGTACAGAGTACTGGTGAGTGTTTTGTTGCTACCTATGGCTGCTCACAGACTGATATGTATACACTTCTCCTATCAATTTATCATGGCTCGTTTCAGACAGCCATGCAGACTTGCCCTGTTATTTTCCTTTTATGTTTATTTTAAACCGTCTTGAAAAGTAGGAAGATGTTCATTGTATGATTATTGTTGCAAGCTTGCACATGGACTGCTCAGAGTGACTGATGAATAACATCCATTATTCTATCTATTTTCTGTGGTGTCTGTCCCTTGTCATGCTTTGTGCCCATTTTATCTTCTCTTTTTTTAGTTTCTGACATCATCAGCTGGTTTATGTAATTTTAGCAGAAAAATCAAATGTTAGGTTTCGTCTAAGAGGGTTTGTAAAATATATATATTTTCATGTTCAGTATTGGGGGGGGGGAGCACCGGCGCCTAATAGAGTACCGGCACCTCTTTTTTTTGGCCCACTTAAAGCACTGTATCCACCTACACCAAGGGTGAGCTTCTCCTCATGGGATACACTACAGAAAGCGGGGACCCTTACCGGATCGGGTGGACCTCCCGATAGTAGCAAGGTCACAGATGCCTGCAGATATAACCCTCTGCGGGGGTCTTAGGTTCATCCGTGAAGTCAGAATCTCCTGCCTCCTGTCGATCTCCTCACCGCAGGTCACTGTACCACTGTCCTGAGAGTAGCTGAAACACTCACTCCATGGGGGTCTAAGCCCTCCCTCAGGTGAGGGGACAGGCGTGTAGTGGGATAAGAAAGGACAGATAACGTTGAGGCAACGGGCGGCCCTTCAGCACTCAGCCGTCACCAGTTTTGTCACTTCCTCATGTCACTCCGTAGTGTAGATATATTGTGATAGTACAGTTCCCTGTCCTGGTAAGGGTCGCCCAGGATTCTCAAATAGGCAGGTTGAGGGGCTCCAGGGTTATTTAATGTGGAGGAATCGGTTTGGTCCGTTTCCTCCAAAGTTTATAAAATCCACTTGGGAACCTGAAGCCCGGAGATTCTATAGTGACATCTCCAATCCTGGGACCGGGTTTTGGAAACAGCCAGGAGTCTGGCTGGTTGATTGAACAGGTGGTTCCTGGGCTTATAGTAGAGTCAGGACCAGTGTTCTGGACTCCACCCTCCCGAGGAGTCCAGGCAAGCAAGGGAGAAGCATGCATGTCCGCATGGTATAGACAGAGGACCCAAAGCTGTGGGCTGAGCAGCACAGAAGCTGAGAGAAGGTACAGTGATTTGTACAGGTACTTTGGTACGTGGCCAAGAGGGCTGAAGTGTAAGCCTAAGGGGCTGTATTTCTGAAGAGAGACAGGTGGCTCGGCATTTTCGGTTGACTATTTCTTTATTGCTGTAGCAACTTGAAACCCCCTGCGTGGGAAATTCTGGATGAACGTTTCTCTTTCTTTTAATAAAAGTGGGTCAACAAACCCTTAAAAAGCACAACTGGCGTGGACTCTGCTCACTGGTATGCTCTACCCAGATGCTAAATAACCCCAACATTACAATATATATATACACACATACACACACATAAATTGAACAGGATTTTACTGTCATTGTTTATATTGTAAACATGTCCATAATATTTAAAATTATTTTGCCTGATAGAAGAGTTTATAGCAACATTCGTCTCATAATCAGTCCTTATGCCTTTATCACAGAGAGACAATGGCGAGCAGAGTTTTCTTAGCCAAGTTAAATACATCCATATAGAAAAAAAAGGGGGGGGTATATAACCCCAAATTACCCACAAAGGGGGAGGGGAAGACAAACAAATCCCCTTCCTCCCGCCAACAAATAAAGGGACTTTAAGGCTTCATTTCCATGGACATTTTTACAGCCACTTTTCTGAGCGTTTTTTGCAGCTTAAACACAGCTCTCCATGTTAGTCTATGGCCTCATGCCCACCATGACGTTTTTGAGCTGTAGATGGCTGAGCCGTTTTTAAGCTGCAAAAAAAACCCAGGACCAGTGCGTTCTGAAGCTCCAGAGTTAGAGCTGTAAAAACGCCAGACATTAAAAACCGCTCAAAAACGCGCAAAAACGCTACCGCGTTTTTTCCCCCCATGGAAATGAAGCCTAAATGTGCCAAAACAATGGGAGGACAAGACAGAAAAAAACGAAACTCAAGAAAAAAATAGATTTTATTAATACATTTAAAAAAAAAAAAAAAAAAAAAACATAGTGGTATCTTTAAAAGCCAATTGACATGATATATTGCTTACATCAAACAGGTAGCATTGGTAAGACAAAAAATACTGTACAGGTAAGCGCATCGAACCGACACGTTTTGCAAAAAATTGCTTCTTCAGGGTTCACGCTTGAAGATGCCCAGCCAATCTTAAAAGGCTAAAAGGATATAAAGCTAAGGTGTCATCCCAGATGGTAAAAAGCCACAGGTGTGCACAAAACCAAGCCCAAACTCAAAAGGCCAACAAAAAAAACACTATAGGGCAAAGAGCCCAAAGAGCCCAAAGAGCTTCACAAATTGAATCTTTGTATATGCAGTTTTGTGCTCTCAAACCAGGATTTGCAAGAGGCACAGCTCCTACCAGCCAGCAGGGCCGGCCCTTGGGGTGTGCGGGCTGTGCGGCCGCACAGGGCGCCATAAGCAACAGGGGCGTTGTGCGGCCGTCACAGTTCGCAGAATGTGAGTCGCAGACTCGCAGTCAGTTTAACATGATAAATGATCATCATCATTCATCACAGGCAGGGGCCGCCAGGTCACTGCTCAGCAGCACCCCGCGCTGCAGAGGGGGGGTGCCGTCGCGCCGAAGTGTCAGACACTGTTCCCCTCTCTCCCTCCTCCTCTCCTTGTCTCACGTGTGCATAATGCAGCTTCTAAGTCCTAATGGCACCAGGAGAAGAGGGCACTGTGATGCTGATGTTGCACAGTAAGGCCGCCCCCCTCCCCCTCTTATCTAACAGGCAGTAGCACAGTTATTACATCCATCGGTCACGGTCAGTGAAGCTGAGATACCAGGGCCATCATCGGATGGAGGGAAGGAGAGAGGGGGGGCGAGTACAGATGTATGGGGCCCTGTGTGTGCTCGTGCCAGCATAATACAGTGTCCTGCAAAGAATAGTGTGTCCACTCCACAGGTCCTCCTGTCATCCTGCCCTTTACTGTCACTCTGCCTGCCCCCTCCTGTCACACTGCCTGCCCCCTCCTGTCACACTGCCTGCCTCCCCCTCTTGTCACACTGCCTGCCTCCCCCTCTTGTCACTCTGCCTGCCTCCCCTCTTGTCACTCTGCCTGCCTCCCCTCTTGTCACTCTGCCTGCCCCCTCCTGTTATCCTGCCCTTTCCTGTCAGCCTGCCTGCCCCCCACCTGTCAGCCTGCCTGCCCCCATCCTGTCAGCCTGCCTGCCCCCCTCCTGTCATCCTGCCCTTTACTGTCACTCTGACTGCCCCCTCTTGTCACACTGCCTGCCCCCCTCTTGTCACTCTGCCTGCCCCCCTCTTGTCAGCCTGCCTGCCCCCCTCCTGTCAGCCTGCCTGCCCCCCTCCTGTCATCCTGCCCTTTACTGTCACTCTGCCTGCCCCCCCTCTTGTCACTCTGCCTGCCCCCCACTCTTGTCACTCTGCCTGCCCCCCCCCTCTTGTCACTCTGCCTGCCCCCCTCTTGTCACTCTGCCTGCCCCCCTCCTGTCATCCTGCCCTTTACTGTCACACTGCCTGGCCCCCTCCTGTCACACTGCCTGCCCCCTCTTGTCACACTGCCTGCCCCGCTTTTGTCACTCTGCCTGCCACCCCTCTTGTCACTCAGCCTGCCTGTCCCCCTCCTGTCATCCTGCCCTTTACTGTCACTCTGCCTGCCCACTCTTGTCACTCTGCCTGCCCCCCCCCCTCTTGTCACTCTGCCTGCCCCCCTCTTGTCACTCTGCCTGCCCCCCTCTTGTCAGCCTGCCTGCCCCCTCCTGTCAGCCTGCCTGCCCCCCTCCTGTCATCCTGCCTATTACTGTCACACTGCCTGCCCCCTCCTGTCACACTGCCTGCCCTCCTCTTGTCTTTCTGCTTGCCCCCCTCTTGTCACTCTGCCTGCCCCCCTCCTGTCAGCCTGCCTGCCCCCTCCTGTCATCCTGCCCTTTACTGTCACTTTGCCTGCCCCCCCTCTTGTCACTCTGCCTGCCCCCCCTCCTGTCAGCCTGCCTGCCCCACCTCCTGTCAGCCTGCCTGCCCCCTCCTGTCATCCTGCCCTTTACTGTCACTCTGCCTGCCCCCTCTTGTCACACTGCCTGCCCCCCTCTTGTCACTCTGCCTGCCCCCTCTTGTCACTCTGCCTGCCCCCCTCTTGTCACTCTGCCTACCCCCCTCTTGTCACTCTGCCTGCCCCCCTCCTGTCAGCCTGCCTGCCCCCCTCCTGTCACTCTGCCTGCCCCCCCTCTTGTCACTCTGCCTGCCCCCCCTCTTGTCACTCTGCCTGCCCCCCCTCTTGTCACTCTGCCTGCCCCCCCTCTTGTCACTCTGCCTACCCCCTCATGTCACTCTGCCTGCCCCCCTCCTGTCACTCTGCCTGCCCCCCTGTCATACTGCCCCCCTCCCTGTCACTCTGCCCCCTTATGTCACTCTGCCTGCCTAGGGGTTAAATAGTCCTGTCCCTTCCCCTGGCACCCAGCTGATTCCACAGAATATACTGGAATGGCTGAACAGCCTTACGGCTCATTTTCACATGTAGTGCCCTCTGAAGAGCAATCCACGTTTGTATTGCTCTTTAGAGGGCATTTGACAGGCACCTGTTTAAACCCCACAGTATTGCCCCACAATTTTATTTATTGCACACGGATGCGGGGAGCACCCATTAACTTGAATGGGCAACATTCGGCAGGCAATACTGCTTGCTGAACCAACAGTGCAGACATGTTTTGCCGCACTGTGATGCAAAGCATTTTGGCTTTGGCAAATGTACATCCCCCTCTGCTGCCTTTTCAGCTTGAGGGAAATGGTTGGGTAGCTGTAATAACACAGCTCAACCTCTAATTTTTACTGTCCCCCCAACCACAAGTGTAAATGGAGTTGCAGGGCACTCTGAAAAGTGATCCATAGTGGATCATGTTTTGAAGGTATTTGACAGGTGGTGAAGAAGCGTTATGTTGCCTCCTCACCACCTGTTTTTAACCCCTAAAAACCCATGCCACTGTGCTGTAGCCATGTGCATTGCACACGGTTGCAGCACAGCCCCATTCAGGTGAATTGGTTGGGTTATATAAGCAAGCGCAGTGCCGTGCACCACTAAAATGTTCGGTTTGGCTTAAAGAAAAGGTGGCAACCCTAAGTGTCCCCCTGTGTGTTTCCTCTTTGTGTATGTTTAGGTGACCAGGGGGCGAGGGGTGAAGGTGGGGGGCGCCACAGGATTAGCTCGCACAGGGCGCCTGAACACCTAAGGCCGGCCCTGCCAGCCAGTACGGATCTAAGAAGCTAAAGGGTGAGCAATTTCAAGATGATATCTCAGAGGGTCTGCACAAATCATATCCAAAATGACAATTTCCTGGTAGGTTGTCCCAAAAATTGCACTGATGGAACAGGAAATATATGCTGATTTGAGAATTACCGTACACATAGTACAACAGGCACGACAGGCTCTGCAGGGCGTGAGTGGCTCGCTCTGTCTCGGTCCCGACCCCTTACCACGTGATCAGCTTCAGCCAATGACAGCTGATCATGTGATGTAAACAGAGCCGATAATCTGCAATTTTTTCTCCTAACGCTCATAGCGCGAGGAGGAAAAAAAGACGATCACCTGCAGAAGACAGCAGGACATTGGACTCATCAGTGCCACTCATCAGTGCCACCCATCAGTGCCGCCTTATCTGTCCCCATCAGTTCTGCCTTATCTGTGCCTATCAGTGCCACCTTATCTGTGCCCACCAGTGCAGCCTATCATTGCCCACTAGTGCACCACCAAAGAAAGCTCTATTTGTGTGAAAAAAATTATAAAAATGTAATTTGGGTACAGCGTTGTATGACAGCGCAATTGTCATTCAAAGTGAATCAGCGCTGAAAGCTGAAAATTGGTCTGGGCAGGAGGGGGGTTTAAGTGCCCAGTAAGCAAGTAGTTAACCACTTGAAGACCCCTACACGCCAAAATACATCGGCAGAATGGAACAGCTGGGCACAGGCACGTACAGGTACGTCGCCTTTAAGAGCCCAGCCGTGGGTCGCGCACGCACCGCCGGCGCGCTCATGACTTAGTCCTGAGCTCCTTGACCACGCCTCCGCGACCCCGATTGCCGCCGGTGTCCCACGATCGGGTCACAGGAGCTGAAGAACGGGGAGAGGTGTGTGTAAACAAACCTTCCCCATTCTTCTCTGTGGCTTGTCACTGGTCGCCTGTTCCCTGTCATAGGGAACAACGATCAGTGACATCACACGTCCAGCCACGCCCCCTACAGTAAGAAACACACAATAGGACACACTTAACCCCTTTAGCGCCCCCTAGTGGTTAACCCATTCACTGCCATTGCCATTTTCACAGTAATTAGTGCATTTGTATAGCACTTTTCACTGTGAAAGTGACAATGGTCCCAAAAATGTGTCAAAAGTGACCGATGTGCCCGCCATAATGTCGCAGTCACGAAAAAAAAACGCTGATCGCCGCCAGTACTAGTAAAAAAAAAATGATTCATAAAAATGCCATAAAACTATCCCCTATTTTGTAAACGCTATTACTTTTGCGCAAACCAATCAATAAACGCTTATTGCGATTTTCTTTACCAAAAATATGTAGAAGAATACGTATCGGCCTAAACTGAGAAAAAAACATTTTTTTATATATATTTTTGGGGGATATTTATTATAGCAAAAAGTAAAAAATATTGCATTTTTTTAAAAATTGTCAGTCTTTTTTTGTTTATAGCGCAAAAAATAAAAACCGCAGAGGTGATAAAATACCACCAAAAGAAAGAAATTGTCAGTTAAAGTGATGCAGTGCTGAATTGCAAAACATGGCCAGGTCCTTTACCCGCATAATGGTCTGGGTCTTAAGTGGTTAAAGAAGGAAATCTAACATCAATATTGATCTATTTTGCTTTTTAAAATCCATGACTCAAAATGAACAATTATTCTGTTTCTGATACAATACATACATTGCTGGATTTTACAGAGATTAATTAAAAAAACATCTTGCTTTATGTAGAAAACCCAAGACAGGCCCCATAAAGTGGGACTTAAATTAACCCTTTTGCTGTATTGTGGCTAGTGTTCAGAAAATGATGATTCTGCAGCCCTGGGCTAATCAAGAGCATAGCTGACTATAGAGTTTTGTATCCTCTAAAGGCATATCACTCAAGTTTTTATTGTTTTATTAGTGAAATGCTTATATTCATAATTAAGGCGAATGCCTCTGGTATAGTAATAATCTTTCAGTTCAGCAGTTCTCTTCACCAGATAAAATCCCACTGCTATCATTTAAATAACATTTGTGGTTATTTTGACACAGCTGTTGCTATTGTTCTCGAACATCTTAAAAAGGGAAAAAAAAGCATAAAGGTAAAAAACTATACTTACTATAAAATGCATTTTTGTGAAAAATGTATATACAAACTGGTGTAATAGCAGGCAATTTCCAATCATGTAATGTAAATGATACTGCGCTGTCTTCAAGAGTAAGGGTGAAAAAACATTTGCTAATGTGTGTTAAACACAATGGGCCAGATTCACAAAGCACTTACGCCGGCGTATCTAGAGATGCGCGGCGTAAGTGTAAATATGCGCCGTGCGTATCTATGCGCCGTATCCCCAAAACGAGATACTCCTGAAAACCAGCTTTTTCCGACCGACGTAAAAAGATTACACCGGCGCATCTTGGGGCGCAAAAATACGCTAGACGCACCATTGTTTTGCTAGTCAAATATGCAAATGAGGGAGATATGGCGATCCACAAAAGTACGTTTGTGCGGCGCCGGCTATGCGCTGTGCGCATAAGCTGTATGTCCGGTCTAATGTTACCCATTATAAAAGCAGCCTTAACTTTGCACCAGACGTGTGCAGGTCAGCTAAAGCAACACCGTTAGGGACGAGCTGAGCACACACACTTGCAGGACAACAATCTGTATGCCAACATGCCAGGGGCATCCATGGTCATAGCTATACTACTGGCTTTAGATGCGCGCAGAAGGAGGAGGGCACGGCGGAGGTGGAGGGCACGGCAGAGCATATACCGACCGCGCATAAACGTCTTTGGTATGGGTGATTCTGAGGTGTATCGCATCTTCAGATTCACCCCTACTGCCATCATGGAATTAACCACAACCCTGAAAGATGACATCACCAGCCCAACAAAACGCTCACATGCAGTGCAGCCACTGGTCAAGGTACTGGCAACACTCCATTTCCTTGCCACTGGCTCTTTTCAGCGCACAAGTGGAGTGGTGGCTGGGATGTCACAATCCTCCATGAGCAGATGTGTGCACCAGGTTATACCCGCAATCCTCAGACGCATGGCCAACCAAATCATCAAACCCACCCAGGAGGACCTGCGGATGAAGGCAATGCGTGATTTCTACAGAATTGCACAATTCCCACGCACTGTGGGGGCCATTCATTGCACACATGTGGCACTACAGCCCCCCCCGTGAGACAGAGCACATATACCGCAATCGGAAGCATTGGCATTCCATCAACGTACAGGTGATAGCCGATGCCCAATACCTCATATGGCACGTCCGTGCCAAACACCCAGGATCCAGCCATGACAGCTACATATTCCATCAAAGCCACATCCCAACAGAATTTGAACAGAACGTGTATGGGGACAGCTGGCTGAGTGACATGGGTGTCAGGCATGTCTGTTCCCCCCCATGATGCAGACATCACGAGGGGCACATGCATGACTAACATCCTCCTGTCTTTTCCCTTCCAGGTGACTCTGCATATGCACTTGGACTCCATCTCATGACTCCATTCCGGAACCCCCAAACCCCAGGAGAGCAAAGATAAAATGAAGCACATGCACGTACCCGTGGAGTGGTGGAACGCACCTTTGGCCTCCTGAAGTTCAGTTTCCGATGCCTGGATAAGTCTGGGGGTACCCTGTTGTATTCCCCAAACTTCGTGTGCCAGATCATCGGGGCATGTTGCATGCTGCACAACTTCGCCATGAGAAGGGGCCTGGAGATTGAGCTAAGTGATGACCTGACCCCGAACCAGACAATCCCCCCATAACCGAGGGTACCCCGTCTTCTGAGGGAGCAGGAGACAGCTCGCATCTTTGCACGTTAAACCCACACATTAATCATGGTACAAGTAGAATGCACGCATGCACACCACTGTGGTCCCTAGCACACACACCCCACATTCTCATCAAATTGGATTAGACCAAAGTACACCGCACGGTACTAGGGAGCAGCAACGCCACGCCAAGGCTCCAATTATGTCACTGTACATTCATACACCATTCACACAGACCTGGGATCACTTCTCCCTGGTCCTGGGGAACCCTTATCCACCACAAATGAGGGTGACACCCCTTTTTCGGCAGGAATGTCACCCCCACATTCATACATCATTCACAAACATAATCACAGTAAAAACAAAAAAATAAAATAAAACACTGAAAACAAAAATACACAAAAAATTAACAGCCCAATGGAATAACATCAACCCCTAGCATAGAAAAGTTAGAGTGAACAAGTTCAGAGAATTAGGACAAGGCATATGAGGATTTGTACTCATGTCGGCAGGGCCAGATTAAGAACATCATGGGCCTGGTGCTGAGGATTTTGGTGGGCCTTTTATAAATAATAAATAAATATACAAACAATTTTTTGTTATAACAAATTAAAATAAAGAGAGAGAGGGGATGAGATAGGAGAGAGGAATGAGGGGTAAGGGAGGGAGGATGAGAGAGAAAGGGGGGATGAGAGAGAGGGTGCACATGAGCATGTATGGGAATGACATCAACGTAGCCCAGCCAAGGCAAGTGACCGAAGGCACAGAGCCCAGACGGAAGACCGGGTGAAGATGGAAGCGCAGCACTAGAGAGCTCAGTCTGATAATTGTTTGAGGGTTCTGAGTAATTTTGTAGCAAAAAAACAAATGATGATTTTTACATGTAGGAGAGAAGTGTCAGAATTGGCCTGGGTAGCAAGGGGTTAATTACCATAAGTGATATACAAATAATTATTATAAGCTCTGTGATCGCATCCTCTCAGTCTGCTGCTGCAGAGTGTGTATTTAAACTGACCACTCTGTATGTAGCTTCTGATAGGCTGTGCAAGCAGCCCCGTATCTCCGGAACCATAAATGATAGGAGCCCCAACAGTAGTGGGGTGGGTCTTCAGCTACATGCTCACCAAATGTGGGGTCTATGTGACCCCTGGTCGCGGAGCTACAATCCTCGAAGTGTCTCTTCTTTTTTTTTTTTTTACTTTTTTTTTTCTCTTTGGGCAAATGGGTCTATCTTGAGGAAGTGGCCTGGAGCTGCAGCTCCAATAGCCCCAATGTTAATCCGGCCCTGCATGTCGGGCACGTAGTAATAGAGGTTGTAGTAATAACTGTTGCTTACATATAACAAGTACTTTAATTGGGTAGTAGTACTTGTATATGAGAGGCAATGTATCTCAGGTAGTTATAATAGCATACTTGAGGTAATTTGGTAGACGTAATATTATTGCTTATGAGAGGCAGTATAGCTCAGATAATTATAGTAGCATACTTGAGGTATGTATTTGTAGAATAATATGAGAGGCAGTATAGCTCAGGTAAATATAGTTGTGGACATGAGCTGTAATCATAGCTGTAGCAATGCACACATATGAGAGGTGAAATAGCTCAGGTAATTAGAGTAGCATACATCAGGTAATTATTGCTATAATGATTTAGAGGTAGCTGTCCCTTTTAGGTACTCCTTTGCAATAAACTTTAGCACATTAGTATCTCCCAGAAGATATAGTAATATCCCCACGGTATTTGTAATAGTACAATAGTAATAGATGAATAATTAGCATTAGATCTTCCAATAGAACTACAAGTGAAGGAATGTCTACTTATCCATTTGTAGATATCTATACAGGGGATGGAAAGTCCATAGTGCAAGATGTTCATGGTATGAAGGTAGTTCCCAGCAATGCAGTTGTTGTAGGAAGTCTTAGCAGCAAAGTAGTATTTGTTTCCTGGAGCGGTGTTCCCGAAAAGGGAGCAAGGACAGCAGCATGGCTGAGATGACAGGCTAGGCCTGAGTCTACGGCTGACACTATGGCTGGCAATAATAGAACAATGCCTGTAACTCCTATGCATGCCTTAATAGGCAGGAGATCAGGTGTAGTGCATTGAAGTGAGATTTGAATAGAGCGCCGTATAAGACGCACTTCCACGTTCCAACGCTGGAACGCATCACGGCGCTGGGCGATAATGACGTCATCGCGCATGCGCTGTATGCGTTCCAGCACAGAACGCAATACGTTGCCTAAAGCGCCTATTCACAGAGGAGATCTGGCGCAACGGCACCTGTTTCAAAAGGACAGCTGGCGAAACAGCGCCTGTTACATTATTGATCCAAGAACCAAGGACTTTTCCCAACAATTTCAGGTCCACATTCACTAAGGGCATTGACTGGAAATTTTAGGTTTGGAGACCTTTCTGAATCATAGTTATGTGTGCTTGCCAAGACGAGATAGAAAGACAGATTCCCATTTTGAGGGCATTCAAAGATGAATCAAATGTAAAACTATAAATATTATAGTTATAGGAATATTCTAAATGAAAACCTGAATAAGACATCTGGTCTTGGAGTTATCAATGGCATCAAAGAGGAAGAGGGGAAATTGTATTTGCACAAGAATAAAATGTTTAGAATATTGTAGGCCCTTCTTCTCTCTTTCAGTGAGCAAGAGGTCCAACTCAATAGTATAAGTGTCGCTCATACATGTAGCACCCTCTAGCTAGTGTGCTAGGTGTAAATAGGTTAGCTAGTGCTAGTTAGTGAAGGTAAATTGACTGAGAGCCAGGGTTGTGAATCTGGGTCAGGGAATTGTGACTCAGGGGTGGGATGACTCATCTGGCTGCCAGGGCCAGTGCTAGACTATTTTGTGCCCTAGGCAAGACCAGCTACTTACACCCCCCCAAAAAAAAAACTGCACACATTGCCCCCTTCCTGCACATAATGCCCCCCCCCTTTATCCTTACATTCTCCTTGCTGTATACACTACCCCCTTTAATCCTACACCCCCTTCCTGAAACACTGCCACCATTTAACCCTACACCGATCTTCCTATACACACTGCCCCCATTCATGCACACACTGCCCCCTTTAACACTACACCCCCTTCCTGAACACAATGCCCTACTCTAATGCCACACACCCTTTAACCCTACACCCATTCCTATACACACTGCCCCTTTAACCCTACACCCCCCTTCCTGCGCACATTGCCCCCCTTTAACCATACATCCCTCTTTCTGTATACATTTCCCAACTTTAAGTCTACACCACCCTTACTTTAAACACTGCCCCCCCTTTAACCCTACACCATCTTCCGGCACAAACTTTGCCCCTTCCTGCACACACTGCCCTGTATAGACTATACACCCCTGTGATGTGTGTTACCCCCTCACTGAACTGACCTGAGTTGCCCTGCACGACAAAGTAAGCAGCACATTGCTGGAGTACCCGGTCTGTCAGTCCTTGCTACAGAAGTGATTAATACTGGACACTGAATTTTTGCTACAAAACTAAGGGGCCTCAGATCCCTGCCTACAAGAGGCTATTGCTTTTAAATTTGACTTAGTGCTTTTTATCATATCTTCACAAGTCTTCCAACTGAGTTCTGCAAGCAAGTGAGTGTTGGAGGAAGAAGTGTAGTGTATGTAGAGACTGCATATAAAACTATATATAGGAAGAGTTGTCCCTTAAGTTGTTCAATTGGGCATCCCATAATTTCCAATCCCTATTCAAGTTAGTATCCCTCAATAAATAACAAAAACAAAGTCAAAGACTGTTCACTGACTCTGGAGTGCCTGTGGAAATTTGGTGTGCTGGGCTGTGCAAGGTGGGGATCATATTCTACTTGCAGCTTCTTAGGTGAAGGTTGAGATTTCCATAACTCTTCTGCTTGAGCCAATAAATGAGACAGTTCACTAATCCTCTATTCACATTCAGCCTTTTGCATGAAGCCATCTGGATTGGGTGCCCCTCAAAGTGAAATCATGAAAGATACGTAGTCAGTGGTATCTGAAAAAAGTTTGTGAAATTAAAGTTGGAGCGAAGCTTGATGTGTTGTGTGTTGTGCCCATATATTCAGTCAATGACATCACCTAAGAAACCCTGCCCCTTTGTTTACCATTAACAACAGGGCCTCAGGAGTTTTCATTCCATGATGGGATCAGATATGTGTGTTGGTTGGCAGGATTTTTTTCTTTCAGTAGGTGTCAGGCAACGTTCATTGTGATTGACATGGATCTGCATAACTGGATGACATGATTGACAATGAATTTATAGCATGGGACATTTATTTTTTTATCTGAAGGACTTGTCAGAACTCTGTAGGTGTGTTTATATCCTTTCAACTTTTTTTGTGAATGAGTAGAGGCCCCCTATCCACAGATCCTACAACCACAAGTCCATGGTGATCAACGTGGCGACAAGGCGCTGTGCCTGGGGAGTCCCTCTTGGCAGGGTGCAATCACATGTTGAGGGCACCTAGCCTGCCATTGTTAAGGAGGGATGGCACACTCTTGCCCCCCCCTCCCACACCTTTTTCTGGCCTGCCAAGCTGCATGTTAGATATACTGTAGGTGTAGTATGTGTTCTTTTGTTTTGTTTTTTGCACCATTTTCTTGATGTCCCCTTGACATCAAAACCAGACCCTTGTCAATGATAAGGGTCTGGTATGTATTTTCAGGTCGAATCCCATACCATTATTTTTTGGGTTTGGGGATCCCACATTAAAATCTATATCAGACCCTAATCCAGTAAAAGGGTCTGAGTGAGTGAGTGAGTGAACTTATATAGCGCAACACATGCAAACTGAATCGCCTCTGGTCTGAAATAGATAAAGGGAATCTCCAGCCATTTGTTAATAAACAGAAATAAAGAAAGGGTATTTTTTTTTTTCTTTCAAATTTTCAGTTTCAGTGTAGTATATTGTACAGATGTGTTACTTCACAGACAGGTTAAGGGAGGTTATTTAAATTCATTTTCTAATTCTCAGTATATCATTTATAAATACTACTTAAGGCTATTTTGCAATACCGACTCCCCAGAAGTACATATCACTTTAAAGCACTGATGAAGGGGGTGCTTGAGATCCTAAAATCCATTGGGTGCCCTGTTTTATTATACTATAAACTATTAAAAAAAAATTGGACTGGATTGCTAACGGTCTAGGTCTTCTTTCACTAATTTATTTGTTGAACCCTTCCACAGATTGTCAGTTGGAGAAAGCATGCTCTCTTATATTGGTAGTCTATAGGAGAAGGGTTTCTACCTTTCAATGCTTGCTACAGACAGAACAATACCCATTACATTGGTGGTCAGCAGGAAGCAGAATACCTATTTACATTGGTGGCAAACAGGAAGAAGAATGCCCTCTTTCGTTGACAGTCAGTGGAAAGAAAAATGTCCTCTATATTGGTGGTCAGTGGGAGGAAGTTTGCCAATACATGGGTGATCAGTGAGAGGAAGTATGCCCCTTTACATTGGTGTCCCACTACATTTTAATCTTGCTAAACACCAATGTAACGGGGCATACTTTTAGCCAATTACCACCACTATAAGGTGATTGATGGAAATCATGATACTTTATATTGGTGGTCAGTGGGAGAAAGAGTATCCCATTACATTGGTAGTCACTTTAATTAAAAATGACCCTTCTTCTAGTGCTACTCAATGGAAGACACTATTATAGGAACTGGTTCTTCCCTGTAAGGGTGGTCAAATTCCGGAGATAAATCATAATTGATGGCTGAAATTCATAATTCCTATATCTAGCTGCCATATAATTCAGCCAACCAAAAATTCTGAATTATTTATCACTTTGAAAGTATAACCTTTACCTTGTTGGAAATTAGTTACTTTGTTGCCCTAAAGACTGTATTCTTTTTATTGTCTCACTTACAGTACAATTGTTATACACAATATTGCTGAATTATTCCTTGTTTCCTTTTACACTTCTATTGTGCTTTACAAGCCTTTGTCTTAAAAAATTCCTTTTCCCTTGATGTACCACAATCCTCAGGCAAGGCTTTGACAGCACGCGAATAATTATGACATGTTTTGCCACCGATGATTCAGGCTTTTTCCACGATCAAACTTTGTCACTAATTATTATTTTCATCTTACATGTTAATGTTGGTACTGCTTCGAATTTCGCAGATGTCACTTAATGATAAAATACAGAGGCTTCACTCGCTGTCACTTAAATTGAGCATATTCAGTGCAGATGTTCCTTAATGGTATCTAGATGTAATTCAAAGGGCACATTTAAATCACAACTGTTCCTCTTCTCCATTTTGCAGAAAATGAATAGTCAGGGGGGAAAAAATTACTTTTAAAATATACATTATTACTATTGGACTTTTTTTTTCTTTTTTTTTTTTTACATTTGTTAAAGCATCATAAAATCCAAAAACAAAAATGCAACACACTACACACTACCAATCATAAGGCTGGGTTCACACATGCTGCAGCCGTGGTTCACAGCATGGGGTCCAGTGCGTCCCTGTTCACCAATTGTGCGTCTTCTGGTGATCAAGTCAGTAACACACTTCTGTCTTAGGGTGTCTCCACTCCACTATGGAGGAGCAATGTAGCCACCTTTGGACAGCAGCATATTCAACGTGTAGGGAAGAGGGTAATGGTAGATGCACTAGCCAATTTTGATGGATTTAAATAAGTAACCACTTCCTGCTGGCCACTACGCATATACTGTATGTGGCCTCTCGGCAGGGGGACTTTAATGCAGAAAGGCTGCTTATATGTGGCCTTGTGCAGAGGCGTTGCTAGGTGGCAAAAAGACCAGGGGCTTCAGCCCGAGGTCGAAAGCCAGAAGCGGGGGGGGGGGGGCGGGATGGTGTATGCAACGGCTTTTTTTTTGGGCTGGCTCTTGACCTACATACACTGACGGTAGTTACCTACCTACACTGACGTTAGTGACCTACATACACTGACCTAACTGACCTACTTACACTGATGGTAGTGACCTACCTACACTGACCGTAGTGACCTACCTACACTGACCTACACTGACGGTAGTGACCTCTATATACATTGACCTACCTAAAAGGTAGTGACCTACATACATTGACCTACCTACCTACATTGACCTACCTACCTACACTGACCTGACCTACACTGACCTGACCTACCTACACTGACATTACATACACATTACACTGTGTGTGCTGTCTAACCTACCTCCATTAGCGGTGTCACAGCAGGCACTACTGCAGTCAGACAGTCATTCCGTGAGGGGAGAAGAGCCGGGGAGGAGAGGAGAGCCAGCCGCCCACCTGAGTGCCGAGCGGGGATGCGGCCACATTGTAATTCCCGCCTTCTGGATTCTGCAGCGTCTATGATGGACGTCACACGTCCCGCGGTCCCGGCATTGGGCCAGAGGGCGGGACCTGCTATGAAACTTGTCGAGTCGGCAGGACTCGGCCACATTTGGCAAGGCTCGGGTCTGGTCGGGATCAGCTCGGTCCCGGCAAATTGGTCACACTCGGCCGCACTCGGCGGCGCTCGGGATCAGATCGGTCCTGGAGCTCGCCGCTCAGGGCTAATAATGGTGTCCTAAATGCCTGAGACTCGGGGCTTTTCGGGGACCCATGACTCCAGCCTCCCAAGCCCGGGCCTCCCGACGCCCCTGGTGTGTAAACACATTACTGTGCTGAAAGTGCTCTCCCAACACAGTTACTGGTGGGTACCGGAAAGCTCCTGATGCATATTTGCAATCAGGAGCTTTCCAATCCTGTGACCACTCTGACTGCCAATCACAGCGGTCCCCTGATCAGAATGCCCGGCTCTGACTCTCTGCATTTAAAGCTGGGAGGCAGTGGCAGGAAGGGACTAAAACTAAACTCCAAGTAATACGGATACAGCAGACATTTTTCTTTTGGGAAAAAAGTTTTACATAAATGAATAAAAGCTGACCACTGTCAAAGTTAAATGGTTTGTCTCAACCCTAACTTTTGCCAGACAACTTAGTCTGGTAAAATAGGTTTAAAAATAACAGACTTACTGGCTGGAACACCAAGTGAAAATAAAGGAAAAAACCCTAAAAAATAAAAGTGGTGCTGCACCACACCTAATGCCGCGTATACAAGACCGTTATTCATGTCATGGAAAAAAACAAAGTTTTTCTCGATGTGATTCCTCTCAAGCCTGCCTTGCATACACACGTTCGTGAAAAAAATGCTTGAGCAAAGTGCGGTGATGTACAACTTGTACGACGGCACTATAAAGGGGAAGTTCCATTCAAATGGCGCCACCCTTTGGGCTGCTTATGCTAATTTCCCTGTCTCATAACTTGCTTCTGAGCATGCGTGTTTTTTTCCCCCTCGTTAAAGCGTACACACGACCGTTTTTCATAACGAGAAAAAATAGAGCAGGTTCTACATTTTTAACGCCCATTTTTCTCGTCGAGAAAAATGCTCTGGAAGCCTACACACGACCATTTTTCACGACCAATTAAAAAAATTGCATTTTTCTCGTCATGAAAAACGGCTGTGTGTACGCGGCATAAGAATTGATAAGCTGCAATTTTTTTTTTTAGTTTGCAAAATTGACCTGCCGCTGTGGACTTAGGTCTGCTTACGCTAATTAATACACACAAACTGGTTTTAACATTGAGAGTCATTAACAATCACCAATATGCAAGCATAAGATTGATATAATGCATCAGAAAAAGAAAGAGCAGTGTCTGCAGAATGAGAAACAGTTTTGCATTTAGAGTTGTTGCAAAAACAGACGGGCAGCAAGTAGATAACCAAAATTAGTAAAACTGGCCAGGGTCAGAACTAGATTATAACTGTAAATTCAGATCAATGAAAAGAAACCTGAATGACCAAGTAGAATCATATTGTTCTAACAACCCATTGTAGAAATCAGGTGATGTC
This sequence comes from Rana temporaria, assembly GCF_905171775.1. Classification (NCBI taxonomy): domain Eukaryota; kingdom Metazoa; phylum Chordata; class Amphibia; order Anura; family Ranidae; genus Rana; species Rana temporaria. The sequence continues at coordinate 358,187,630 of NC_053492.1, forward strand.
AGTAATATAATTAAGCTTGAGGCCACTAGATGGCGTGTGTGCATGCCTAAAACAAACCTGCATGGCCAGTCGAGATTAACTTTAGCATGATACCTGGAAAACTGAAGGCCACTGACTGTGGGCTAGAAGAAAACTAGAAATTCTTTACATTTTTTTCAGCGATTACCAGCCATACAAACAAAAATCTCCCATATCTCATACTCTGGTTAAGCCTATGTCAGTGTGTAGATATTTTTTTTGGGGGGGGAGCAAATACTGTAGTCCAAATAAATATGTCAGTCTATGTAATCAGCGGGACCAACTTTTTTTGCCCATTTGGTTTGCAAGTTAAGTAAATTAATCAAATGATAGAGATTACGATGATTTGTGGACATAAACTCGTGGAGGATTTTCCATTTGAGAGAATTCAAGTGTTACCTCTTTCTTAAGTAAATTAATACTCATAACTAAGGGCATGTTTAAGTTTTAGAGCGGATATGGATTAGAAAAACTGTCAGGTGCCCATGCCCCTGTTAAGGAGATCTGGTGTTCTGTAGTGAAAGAAAATCCCAAATTTTGGGTTGTCACCAGAACAGGAATAGAGGGGAAATTGTCAAATGGGGACACTAATTCTGGAAAACCTGATGAGAACCAGGGATTTCTTCTCACTTGCTGTTCTGATTATGGGACAGGAAGTGAAAAATCTCGCCAAAAGGGACACAGATGGCAAAAAAAATCTGACGGGGGTCTCTTACTCTAACAAAAATAACCCTCTTGTGTTTTATTTTATTGTATTGTAGCTGTACTGCCTCCCTTTATATTGTAAAGCCCTGCGCAAACTGTTGGTGCTATATAAATCCTATAAAATATTAATAATAATAATAGTACGAGTGCCAGAATTGTGGATAAAAAAATGAGACATTGAGATAATGCCTAACAATGTCCTGTACAAAAAAGGAGATCCAGTGGAGCCGTTTGACTTAGTTGCTGTTTACCAGATGCATAAAGTTGTTATTGATTTAGTATAACTATTACATTTTTTAGAAATAAAGAATGAGCGTACTTGAAATACAAGGTGGGCAAACTAGCACCATTTTAATGCCTCGTACACACGGTCGGACTTTTGACAATGCAAAAGTCTGCCATGAGTCCGTCGGATGTCTGACGGAAAGATAGAGAACAGGTTCTCTATCTAAGGTCCATCGGACTTACGACCAAAAAAGTCAGATGGAGGTTACACACAGACGGACTTTCTGAGAAAAAAGCCAGTGTACGAGGCATAAGAATCACTGTTGATTTTATTAGAACCCCCACAAACTGAGCTTTTATACCTGAGAAACAATAGCAGATTTGGGATGTCATAAAAAAGCTAATTATTCAGTATAGCCCACTGAGCAGAAGAAGGCTCCATGTTTTCTATGGATGAAGCCAGAGTACAAGGTCCCCAAAGCTTTGGTCATATGTGCACACCAGTTTTGTCCTTTCTGTAGTCTGGGTGCCTTAAAGAAGTATTGAACTCAAAAGCAATCATTTAATTATATAGCAGCTTAATAATTCTTAGAGCCTGGGCTTTTTTCAGCTGGAACTCAGTTCCACCACCTCTGGCTCAGGCCCTCTGCTCCCTGCTCACCACTGTCACTTGTAAACACATGTCCTACTCTTGTGTTTACAAGTGACAGCTTGTCTCTCACTGACTCCCACAGATCTGACCTCCTGAGTGTCTCCCACTGAGTGCAGGATGTAGACAAGTGAGGTGCAGGTGCTTGGGGTGCAGTGCAGATCCTGACATCCCTACTGGATGATCTCCCTGCAAGTGAGAGAGGCAAAGCCACCTACAGTGTGCAAAAAGTACTAGAGCTGGTTGGGTGCATAAGCTTAACAAAAGTAAGACATGTGGACGATGGTGGAGCTTTTAAGAGGGAGGGAGAAGATGGGGGAGGGGGGTTGTATCTAGAGGTCAGAGCTGAAGAAGGTTGAAAGTGAGATGTGGATGGGGATGCAGAGGTAAGCGGCTGTGAAAGAAGGCTGAACTCTGCACTCTGTGTGAACCCGCAACATAAATTGACCAGACTTTTAATATTCTGTCAATATTCCGGTCACCAGATCCCCGATGGTTTGTTCCAAGCCCTTTTGGATAACCTGCCTCCAGGTTTCCTCAAGCCGATCCCCCACCGAACGGCATACAGCCTGGGATCTTCTCAAAAGAAGGGGGACCCAGTCAGTCACTGGGGCCCCTTTGGCAGCATCAGTTGCTCTAGACCAGGAGGGCCCAGAGTCTGGAACTCTGCGTAGCGCGCGACCCCAGGCCAGGTAGGCCATAGTGGTGGGGCCCGCGATGTGTGCACACCCTAAAGGTGGGTGCTGCACCTGGAACCCGCGAAGAACCCAGAACAACGGCCTCCGCCACAGAAATACTCCTCCCCAGCATGCACAGCGAGGCCCAACTCCCCTCATTGGCTGCTGGGAAAAAGCGTCTCCGCCCGGATCTCTCTGGCGCCATCTACCGCCCAGGGATGGCACCGCATCCCTGGAATGCAAGACTGACCCACAGAACAATCCAGAATTTGGCGACAGCCAAATTTAACTAAATTTAGGAATGAGAGCAACTTATCTCTCTCATTCTCCCACTAACTTTAGCGTAGTGCCCTTACTGAAAGTAAAGGGGGCGCTACATTTGCATTAAGGTGAAAAAACACCTAGCAGTCACCGCCCCCCCCCCCTTTTACTTACCTGAGCCCCTTCATCTTCTTCAGCAGGGATGCGCCATCCTTCTCTCCACAGAATCCCGGCTTTGATTGACTAGATTGATAGCAGTGCAGCTATTGGTTCTTGCTGCTCTCAATCAAATCCAGTGACACGGGCATCAGGGCGTGGGGCAGAGTCATACATTCGGCTTCAAATGGACGCAGAATGAATGACTCGGGAGCGCGCCCGCAAGGTAACCCCCATCGGGAGAGTGCTTCTCCTAGGGGGTTATCTAATATGGGGAGGAGCTGCGAGAGCTGCTGAGGGACCACAGAAGAGAATGTTCAGGGCCACTCTGTGCAAAACGAGCTACACAGTGAAGGTAAATATGACATGTTGATTATTTAATTTTGCAGATTTGCACTACAGTCCATTTAACATGGTTTCCTATGGAACACGTTCTGTAGTGCAAATCTGCAAAAAGCACTAAAAATGTGGAGATTGTACAATTAGAATGTTTAGTGTATTTTTAGAGGAGACTGGCCTATCACTTACTATGTACAATAGCTCCATATTCTGTCTGCTTCCGTTTTGATTAATTCCCTTAAAGCCCCATACACATGGTAGGACTTTTTGACAACAAACTTCAAAATTAGCAGGTTTTTAAAAAAAATCCTACCGTTTGTACGCTCCATCGGACAAACTTTTTCAGTTTTCATCAGACAAAAGTTCGCTCTGCAAAAGGACTTTTCGGCAACAAAAGTCCTACGGTGCAAAGTCCTATTGTGTGTACAGAAATCTATTGGACTTTAGTCCAAAGTACAAATACGCATTCCCAGAACCAATGTTAAAATCAACCAACAATAGCAGAAGTTAACCAAAGGGTGGCGGTAAAGAGCAGAAAAACCACGTGATTTTGGGAAAGTTTGCTATGGGCGTTCCCAGCCAAATGCCCTTCAAACAAAAATCCATGGAAAAGTTTGTTTGAAGTCCAATCGTGTGTATGAGGCTTTAGTGTGATTAGTAGCTGGCCAGAATATACCTACCCTACTAGACACATAAGCTAACTACACAGCTCCCAACTGTCCCTGATTTGAAACAAAGTCCCTCTGTCCCTCTTTCCTCCTCATTTGTCCCTAATTTTGGTCTGATCTATATAATTGTATATAAAATGCACTTTTTATCTTTCAAAAAGTGTTTCCCAGTGCTAAACCTTTCATCCAATTGTAAAGGAATATTAGTGGTAAAAAAAAAGCACTTGTGGGCTTAGTCTATCATTTTTTTTGCATAATTCGCATTTAAGAGTGTGTGTCCTATGCATACAGTCTTGCTGATAGGTGTCCCTCGTTCCTATCTAAAAAGTTGAAATGTATACCTAACTATTGCCTAAAATTGTTTAACTCCTAAAGTGAGAAACTAATTCAGACGGGTGCTGGAATCCATTCTCAACGCCGAGCTGCTTTTTGCTGCTCATGCATCCACCTTGGATCATGCTAGACAGCCCACAGAAGTGGATGCAGATGCAGCGGCTGCACAGACACAGTTGCGTGTCAACATTTGACATGCAAGCAGCTTTAGGTGCAAATATCGAAACATGCTGTAAACAGGTATCAGCACCCATCGGAATGAGCCTAACACGTAAAACCCGAAATCTAAAGCTTAATCCAGCTTCTTAAGATGAACACTTAAAGAGACCCTGTCAGTGACCTAAAACAAATCCATAAGGCCCTGCAGTAGAAATGTTGTCATACTCATCTCTCTGGTAGTCCATGTCTTCTACTATCACTCCATTCAAGCACTGCAGCGTCAGTCAGATTCTTCAGCATCTATTACTTCTAGCAGTGTTGAAGCCTGCTTCTTCTATGCTCCGATTCCTTCTTCCAACCTCTAAAGTCAATGCAGGGGTTGGAGGATCAAGCCTAACCACCTAATAAGAACCTCTAAGGCCCCTTTCACATGATTGGCCCGCAAAGATTGGCCCTGTAACGAAATGACCCGTGACAAACAGAGACTTTGGAAGGATGAGGGGTACTCCTGTACCGGCGTCACCAAGGAGTCTTATGTCTAGAGTCATCTTATGTCCAATAGGGCCATAGGGTGATGGAGAAATTATATCAGAAATTACAGGACAGGGGACATTACTGATAGCTCATATTACAGGATCTTGAGATATTGCAAGTTGTTGGTTAATTTTGACCCAACCAGTCAATAGTGACTAATTTCTCTGTGTAGACTGTTGACATGCTAATTGAGTCTGGTCCAGGATCTCTCATTATGTATGCTAAATACTGTTTTGTGTGTGGAATGGAACTTTTCAAGCTGTATGCAGAGACAGAACGTCTGTCTAAAGATGTGGATTGAGGGGAAATCATTGTGTGATGGTGTTTTGTTTGAATTCTGTTAATGAAGGAATGTGACTTCTCAGGTGGAGTGATTAGGTCATGTTAATTATAGACAGGCGCCAAAATGTCTGGAATGTTTAGCAATTAGCCCATCGGAAGGTGTATTGAAACCCCCCAGGGTGTGATGTGTGGGTGGAGAGTTTGATTGTTCCTGTGATCACTGAAACATGCCTTGAAAACTGTATATAAACTTGAGAGCTAACCATTAAAAGTGTTCATACATTTGAAACCAGTAACAGAGCAAGTCTCGTTATTCTGGGAAATGGGATGTCTGATGTCTGTTGGATGGTTGGAGTGTCAGATAAGCTGTCGTGGTTGATGGATGGGATATCATAAACGGTGGTGACCGTTACAGGCCCTATCCGTTTATCATCCGACATGCTGTCTGTTTTCATCCGATCTTCCCATAGAGAACAGCGGGGCTCTGACAGGTCCATCCCTGTACAGTGAGTGGAGATGGACCTGTCATCTGCCTGCTCAACGTGGCAATCTCCCGCTGAGCTAGCGGAGTCTGCTGAGCAGATCCGCCCCGTGTGAAAGGGGCCTAAGGATTAAAGGATAGGTTCACCTTTGGCAACATGTTACATGTTTCACCCATTTTTAGGGTGGAACGTGTTCCCAATGCTGCAGCCGCTGACTGATCCCCTCCCCGTGACAGCAGTACAGGGAGAAATTCCCCATACTAGCTGTCCGTTTTTGAAATCAGCGTGGCCATGTGGGGCTCTGCCCACATGGCCGCGTCATTCATGCACAGAGCTCTGTGTATGAATGAACTACAAGTCCCAACATCCTGTGAAGATGTCCATTTGTAGTTCTCAATTAATTACCATGGCACTGTGGAGTTGGTTCTTCCTGTCAGTGGATCTGCCTGCCCATACGGGATGTGCAACACACAGGTATACTGACAGCTCTACAGGGGACATGCATGGCACCTGTGACCTGCTGGTCGCTGGTGCAATGCTTTCCAGGCTGCAAATAAAAAAATTAACAAATGCACATTTTTTTAACTGCAAAAAGATTTTTTTATATTTTTTTTACTGAAGAATACACAGCGCTTGTTTACACGCCTGTGTGCATCGGCACGTTACAATTACTGGGCTGTATTTTAGCTCAGTAAAAAAATTTGGAAATAAGAAACAATAACAGCATACAGACATATGGACCATTGACCTCTGCCATTTTTACATCATGCATGCTCCAGAAGGAAAAATGTTTGCCTAGGTACTTGATTGCATCTATTAGCCTTGCCATCACTATGGTATTGCAGCACATGGGAAATTAGGGAAATTTCAATTATACTGCTACGAAGGAGCTGTGCCAATCACTGCTGCATACACAGCACATATGCACCAGGCCTGCACTTGTCACCATGAAGATGGTATACCACTTAAATCAGAATTAAACCCTCCTAGCCTTTTTTCCTTTCGGCGGGTCATTTGGCATCAGACAGCCTGATTGACGTGGATCTACATCACTGGATAGCATGATTATTGATGAATGTACATTGTGGTACTATTTTTCTATGAAAGGATTGGTCAAAAACTGTGTGTGTTTGTATTTATGCATTTTTTGTGAATTAGTAGGGGTACTTTGTATCCTTTACTCATTCACATATGTGTGCTGGTATCTGGGGACCACCCTTATCGTTTCCAGATTCTCAAAAGCACCCTGCCTGCATACCTCCTACAACCACTGGACCAGGGTTGTAGGGAAGAGGCCCTTGTTCTTATCAACATGGAGACAAATGGCTGATGTTCACCCCCACCCACCTTTCCTGGCCAGGCTGGTTGCTCAGATAAGGGTCTGGTGGGGGGGGGCATGCTTTTCTTTCTTGATTTTGCATATGTTTCCATCAAAATCCTTTCAGGTCAAATATGAATTATTGGTGGAACATCCATTTTTTTGTGGAGGTCTCCCACTAGCATTTACACCAGATCATCATCAAGGACAACAGTTTGGTATACATGAAGGGCTGCTCTGTTTACATACAGAACCTGGAGCTGTCATTTTACCGACAATTGAAACACATGTTTGTAAAGGTCAGTGTTGATGTAGTGGGTAGTATACACTGCAAAGATGTGCTACTTCAAAGGCAGGATCAAATCATCCCATAGGCATGTTATTTAATAGAGTTATGAATCTTTTACTTTAAATATTACTGAAATTATTGCTCTCTGCCAAATGGAAAATTTAAAACGTTTTTTTCTTATTGTGTACACTTTAGTAACGCTTGCTATGAGGCATCACAGTCTGAGACAGTTTGATGTTTCAAAGTCACGTGAATGACTGAAAGGACTCTCAAGTTACAGAGCAACCAGCTCGATGAGTTCTACATTCTGATGACATTTCAGCACAAGGCTGGCCTAAAGGGACAGAACTAAACTAGTAAGTAATACAAAGTACAGGGAATGTCTCATGTTCCAAGAAATACAAGGTACAGAGAATATCTTCTGCTCTAAAATGCATCTGTGCAGCTTTAGAACCATAATTTTAATAAATTTCCACTTTAAGGTG